>NW_027362833.1:1542500-1960000 GCF_046119375.1 Phyllobates terribilis
CCTTATAATGCTCCATGCAAGCTGTTACCCCCCACATAATGCCCCATACAGGCTGTCCCCCCACCGTATAATGCTCCATGCAGGCTGTTCCCCCCACATAATGCACTAAGCAGGCTGTCCCCCCCCCTTATAATGCCCCATGCAGGCTGTTCCCCCCTTATATTGCCCCATGCAGGCTGTCACCCCTCCTCTTTATAATGCCCCATGCAAGATGTCACCCCCTCTCACTATAATGCCCCAAACAGGATGTCACCCCCCCTCTTTATAATCCCCAATCAGGATGTCACCCCCCCTCTTTATAATGCCCCATTCAGGATGTCACCCCCTCTCTTCATAATGCCCCATGCAGGATGTCACTCCCCTCTGTTTATAATGCCCCATGCAGGATGTCACCCCCTCTCTTTATAATGCCCCATGCAGGATGTCACCCCCTCTCTTTATAATGCCCCATGCAGGATGTCACCCCCTCTCTTTATAATGCCCCATGCAGGATGTCACCCCCTCTCTTTACAATGTCCTATGCAGGATGTCAACCCCTCTCTTTATAATGCCCCATGCAGGATGTCAGCCCCCCTCTCTTTATAATGCCCCATGCAGGATGTCACCCCCTCTCTTTATAATGCCCCATGCAAGATGTCACCCCCCTCTCTTTATAATGCCCCATGCAGGATGTCACCCCCTCTCTCTATAATGCCCCATGCAGGCTGTCACCCCCTCTCTCTATAATGCTCCATGCAGGATGTCACCCCCCCTCTCTTTATAATGCCCCATGCAGGATGTCACCCCCCCTCTCTTTATAATACCCCATGCAGGATGTCACCCCCCCTCTCTTTATAATGCCCCATGCAGGATGTCACCCCCCCATATTATGCCCCATGCAGGATGTCACCCCCCCCCCCATATTATGCCCCATGCCTCCATACATTAAAAAAAAAATCAAATACTCACCTCCCTCCTCACCTGCTGCAGCTGCTCGGGTCGGGACTCCAGCGTTGGCGGCGTCTTTCCGCTCTGTGCTCCCTGTGACAGCTCAGGGGGAGGGCGCGGTGGAAAGACTTCACCGCACCCTCTGACCTGAGACGTCACAGAGAGTGCAGAGCAGGAAGACGGCGGATCTGCAGAGGCACGGGGAGAGGTAAGTATCCAGCTGCCGGGGCCCTGAGCAAGCGGGGGAGAAGGGCGGGCGCTGACACCGCTCTCCTCCGCCCATAGCCCAACGGGGTGCGCGACCGCCAGTGGGCCCCCCTGCCTGCTCAGGGCCCCGGCACTTGCCCGGGTGCGCCGGGTGCTGACGCCGGCCCTACTTATATCCTACCTGCCTTTTCAATCATAGGGGCGTGCTTGTCATATTCAGTCAAGGGCGAGCGCAGCATTCACTCACTGCTGGCGCCGTCCATGTATTTGAATCCTGTTCCTGACCAGCGCTGATATTGTGGGACGCAGGCGCACTTGTAGATGTCCGGCCGCCTGCGCAGTGAGGCTCTGTGATTACCAGATTCACTGCGCATGCTCTGGGAACATAGCGCGTTAAAGCGCATGCGCAGTGAGGCTGTGTGATTATGACTTTTTCTTCACTTTGAAAATTGTTTAAGTTGGCTGAGGGACTGGGTCGTTTACCTAGGACAAGGAATGGCCATGTGTAAGAAAAACCGCTACTGATTGTAAATTACAGATTCTGTTAACTACAATAAATAAGTTGGTTAACAAGAAACACTTTGATATAGTGCACTACACAATACAGTTCTCTTTTACACACTGTATAGTTTGCTAAAAGGCACACGTTTTAGTGGGAGAGGCCGAAAAATGAACGAGTAATACAACCGTTTATGGATGCTGTAGTGTGGACCCCTAGAGTCAATTCTCCTGGTGGGCCCTAGGCACCCCAGTCCGACCCTGTATGAGGCCTTTACATGGTATCAACGCCTGCGATGAGAACGCCACATCATAGTAATAGCAGAATCACAAATATAAGATTATATGAACAGATTAAAGCAAGATTTCTATTGCTGGCTGCAGAATGAGTTAACTGGGATATCATCAGTGAGTTTGATCTGACTGGAGAAGTAACTACTCTTGTTTTTATTCTTTTGAGCTCCATTCAGCTAATTTATGATTTATCACCTTCCCTGAGCATACATGGAAATCATGGGGTCCCATAGCAGAAGTAATAATTAAGCCCCCACAAAAAAACATTAATATTCAGCGGGGTCACAGAAGAGCATACCTCACAAGTTTGCAACCCTTCCATAGTAATTTTGCCCCAATTGAAGCCCCCTAGTGTTCCCACGTACTAAGATACTCCTTTAATGGCCAAAAATGTGCCCCCAAACACAGTAAGATACCCCCACAGTGAATTTCTCCACTGTACCCTCCACACATACAGTATGATGACTCTACAGTACCCCCGCAAAGTATGATAAACCCCAGTGACCTCTACACAGTATGATGGCCCCCGCATAACCCTCCACACAGTATAATGGACCCCGCACAGCCCTCCACACTGTATAATGGTCCTCATACAGTGTAATGGCCCCCACTATCCACCCAAGCAGTATAATGACCCCCATCAGCCACTTATACAGTATAATGCCCCTCACCACACAGCCCTCCAAATAGTATAATGGCCCAAACACAACGCTCCAAATAAAATAATAGTCCTCACATAAGCCTCTAAACAATATAATAGTCCCCACCCAGCCCTCCAAATAATATAATGGACCCCACATAGGCCTCCAAATAGTATAATAGTCCCCATACAGCTCTTCAAATAATAGAACGGTCCCCACATAGCCCTCCAAATAGTATGATAGCCTGACACATAGCCATTCAAATAGTAGTATAATGGCCCCCACAGAGCACTACAAATAGTATGATGCTCCCCACATAATCCTCCAAATAGTAGAATGATGGCCCCCACATAGTTCTCCAAATAGTATGATGGTCCCCAAGACAGCCCTAAAATTAGTATTTTAGCACCCCAAATATGATGATGCCCCCCAAATAACCCTTCAAATAATATGATGGCCTCCAAGTAGCCCTACAAATAGTATCATGGCCTTCCAGTTTGCCCTCCAAATAATATGATGGCCCTCACAAACTACTTATTAATTAAAAAAAAAATACTCACCTCTCCCCATTCCCCTGCTGTTCTGGTCTTTGCAGCATGTGGTTTGAAACTATGCTCAGCTCGGCACAGTGGACGCGATTTTGGGACGTTATCACGTCCACTGAGCTGAGACATCAGAAGCACAGAGGAGAATGATGGAGGAGGGAGCAGACGGTTCCCTCCTCCATCATTCCTTTCAATTGTATCTGCATCCAGAATGTGGATACAGTTGAAAGTGTGATGCTGGATGCGGGGGGCCCGATGCCTGTGCTGACATCGCCACCTGTCTCACAGTTGCAAAGCAGCTGCGGGGTCTGCCATTATTAGCGGTATGCCAGTGCCATTGTTATGTGACATGAGCCCCGGGAGAGCCAGTGCCGAGACAGCTGGTACAACACCAACACCGAAGGTGAATATAAGTGTTATTTTACTGGGGAGAAACATAGGGATTTAGAAGGGGTTGTCTGATTAGTGGACATCCCCTTTAAGTAATCAAGTTCATTAAAGGGGTTGTCCACTACTGCACATCCCCAGCTTATTACATTTAGGACTTCAGCACCGCTTTTTCCGGACATTGCTATGACTTGTTATGTCCTCTGCAGCCAATTAGCAGATGTTGGTCAATAGTCTGTCAGGACGGACATCTGCTCTGAAGAAATAGAGTTTTTGAGACTTGTAGACATTATGGAATAACGTCCATAAAAATATCCCAAGCCGGTATTGGTCCTCCAAGAAGCATGAAGCCCTCGCTGCTACTAACTTACTCCCATACCTGGATCTACCTAGATGATGAAAACACTTGGACTGTAAGGTACAAATCAGGTGAAATTATGAAACCTGGAGGGAATGTCACTTCAGGTTGTGCGTAGATATCCGTAGATAGAAGTCGTTATTTATCCGCCATTAATGAAATGTTTTGTCCATTTTTGCTCCACAAATCTGAGGCCGATGAATGGGGGAATGGCACCAATGCTATGGAGAATGCCTTGAAAATTGAAAAGGGCGTAAATAAGGCTCTGCTGGACCTCCACAAGATTGCTATGGACCATGCGGACCCTCATGTAAGTGACTCCCCCATAGCGTATAGATACCGCGTGTTCATTGTATAAAATATCCTCCATGAAGGAACAGTTCATGTATCTTCTGTGACCTCCATATTGTGCTGTTCCTGGAAATGTAATACCACCTGACTACTAGATGTCACGTTCCCCTTTATAATGGGGGGTGTTCCAACACAAGCTGCATATTATGGCACTGTTATAAAGCTATGGGACAATTCATTAGTGTATTTGCACCTTTTTTTTCTAGTTTTTAGTGTTTTTCATTTGCGCCTTGTTCTTCTTTTAATTTGCGCCTTTTTGAAGTCTGCAGCGTTCCCTTTTTTTTCATTGATCATTATGGGGTTTCCGGCTAATTATCTAATTGTGACTTTTTAAAAAGTTGTCACATTTTTACTCAAATATATTTCAAGTGATTTTGTGTTCTGTAGTCCGGGAGGTTTTTTTGCACAAACTTTGCAACATTTTAGCATGCCACTTTTTTGCGATACAAAGACACAAAAAGGTTTAAAGACAAAAAAAATACAGTTTTGATTTTGGGCAAAATCCATGAACCAGGTGCGCCACTTTCAGGAATTTGGCACAAAAAAATCAAATGATACAAAAGAGAAAAGGGACTTGAAAAAATACAATGTTGTATTGGGCCCTATGACGGCACAGCACAGATTTTAGTAAAGGTAAAAGGTAAAAAACAAGCAAAATGGTGACTCGGACCCTCTGATTTTCGAGGTATAAGACTACGTCCCCACAATGAGCTTCTAGTGAGTTTTAGATATAGCAGATTTTCTGCCCCATTAAGTAAAATAGGTTACTTGAATTTTTTTCGAAAATATACAGCATAAAAAACTCACCCAAAACTCATTGTGAGAACGTAGCCTAAGGGTATGTGCACATCATTTAGACGCCGGTGAGTTGTCCTTGGTGAAGCTCTGCCACCGGTGGTTTTCACTCTATACTTTAAAGGGAACCTGTCATGTCCCTAAACGCTATTAACCTGCAGATATGGGGTTAATCTGCAGGTTTATAAAGCTGCCGGGCGTCTTACTGAAAGGCCGGCTACCGGGAGGAAATGCACTTTATTCCCCACGGCAGCCTCCAGCTTTCAGTCATAGAGGCGCGGCCGGCTGTCCTTCAGTCATTGTTCAGTACATAGTGAGCGGCGGCTATAACCGCACCCTGGCACTGACTGACAGCCGGCTAAGCGGCCCCTGTAACCGCTCCCTGTAAAGACTGACAGCCGGATCTGTACTGATGTACTGCTGAGCTGTCAGTCAGTGCCGGGGCGTTGTTACAGCTGCCGATCACTGTATATTGAGCGGTATCTGAAGTTGCGCCGGAAGTGTGGCACCCCAGGGGTCTGGTTTCCACAGTAATAGCAATATTACGTCTGTGAGCAGGTGGGAGGTTTCCTGGTCAGACATCCTATGCATGCCACACCTCCTGCCCAGTCCTGGGAGGGGAAGAACTTCCCCTATATAAAGCTGGGGCTGAGGCAGGGTTAGAAGAGAGTGAGAGAACACAGACAGAGACACAGTCTGGTCTGTAGTGGAGCAGCTTTAGGAGCAAGAAAGATCAGGAGCTGTGTGGGAGCTGTGCTAAAAGAGATCAGGGGCTGGAAGCTGTAGAGCTCGCCCTGATTGAAGAGTTCTTACCGGACCCGGAGTCCGAGGCTGTGGGGACTAATCCTTACCCAGCAGCAGAAACCGCCCGGCAGGGGATTTCAGGTCCTCTGGCCAAGAAACCCGAAGGCACGGTCACACGCAAGGGACCAGCACCGCCGTCGTGGAGCGGAAGCTACCAGAAGGCCCCGAGTCACCGGCCATACGGGTGAGCACCACACGGTACACTCAGGGACGTGGGCTACTTTTACCCGCCTCTAGCAAGGTAGCCAGAAGAGTACGATTAGTTGGGGAGGCCTACAACTCCACCTGGCCAGGGAAGATTCCATCTGCTCACAGACTGACCAGGCCCCGATCGCTAGCCAGTACTCCGGGAGGGTCTACCTTTGCCACCAGTAAAGACCCTGAACTACACCGCACCGTCTCTGAGTGTTTCATCATCCACGTCCGCTGCCCTGAGGCCATACCCCTCCCGTTGGGGGTTATACCATCCCCGCTGCACAACCGTACCACCGGCCTCAGCGGTCTGCCCTGCAGCGGCGGTCTCATGACCGCATTCAACGGGTGGCGTAGTCGAGCAATATAACATCTACTGCTAAATACTGCCGCTCAGTTTGACTCCCTGGGCACGGACCGGGTCACCGCCACGAGACTACTACCCCCATCTGATCCGGCTCCGGGTAAGCCCCCGTGCGCGCGATGCCGCACGACACAGCAGGCCCAGGGGCGCGTCAACTTTTGGCGTAGTCGGCAGGATTCCGTGCCCGCAACCACCGGGTACTGCGCGCCTGAAAAAGAGACTTTTAAACTTACCTGTGGTGAAGATTCCCGCCATCCGACGCCATCTTCCACCTCCTTCCCGCCATCCGTGGAGTTTTCCCGCCGTTGGACGCCATCTTCTGCCTTCTTCCCGCCATCCGTGGAGTTTTCCCGCCGTTGGACGCCATCTTGAAGACGCCGCGCAGGAAGAAGAGGGGCGTGGACTCCGAAAAGCCCGCGAGAACTGAAGCCCCGCCTCACGTCCGGACGTTGCGTAAGGTCCTGGAAGGAGCCCAGCAGACGCCGACGTCATAGGAGTGCGACGGAAGGTCCTCGACCCTGACGATCCACTGCGGAGCCGCGGCCTACGGAAGAGGATCATCGCAAGGTAGGCCACGGTCCACTAGGGGGGAGGAAGATGTCGGATACGGAGGAGAGCTTCACTGCCGCAGCCACCGCCAGCGCCACCGCTGCTGCGGTCATGCCTTTCACTATGCCCTATATCCCGGGGGCAGCCTGGCTACCCCAGTACTCAGGGGAGTCACATACCCTGAATGACTTTAGAGAAAAGCTGGATAGCCTCTTCCAGGTGTACCCCCTCACAGAAGAGCAAAAAGTGAGCATCCTGGTGGCCCAACTAACCGGGGCAGCCCAAAGGGAGGTAAAGTCCTGGCCGCCTGGGAGGAGGACTGTCGCAGGGATATTAACCCGGCTGAAGGACACCTTTGATACCCGCACCTCAGCTGAGATTAAGCTTAGATTCTACGGGTGCAAACAGCAAGCACATGAGAATATAAGGGACTATGCACTAAACCTACAAGAGGCCCTGAGAGCCATTAAGCAGACCGACCCTGACGGCGTGGGAAACGAGGACAGGCTGTTGACCGAACAATTTATAGAGGGACTATATTGCAATGCCCACCGAACCCAGTTGCGGGCAATGGCCTTACAGGATCCTCATCTGGACTTTGCACAGTTCAAGGACAGAGCCATTCGGGTGCTCCGAGAACCGGCACCAGGTGGCGTTGTGACCCACAGGCGCCCTACTACCGCTTACCACCAGGAGGCGGCGCCCTTGTCGGCAGGGCCTGTGGGGGCTGATGCGCAGGCTTTGAACAATGACCCGGCTCCAGACCTGCACCATCAGGTCCAAGAGCTAGCTAAAAGCGTAGCTGCGCTAACCCGAACTGTGCAGTCTTTACAGGTTGCTGCTCCAGGGAAGATCCAGCTGGCATCCGGACCGGAGGACATCCCGTGGCGTCGACCAAGGAGGACCCCACCGGCCAGAGGAAGACCCAGCGACCGATACAACGAGGACGGACAGCCCATCTGCCGCCGCTGCAATCAACCCGGACATATGGCAAAGTACTGTCCTTTAAACTGGCACAACCTCGGGTAGAGGGCCAACCCCTAGGAATAAGATCACCAGGCCCATCGAACTGGCGTGACAAATATGTGGGAGGACGTCCAGTCTTGCCTGTGGTACTGGATGGCATTCCTATGAGTGCCCTACTTGACACCGGGTCACAGGTCACCACCATCCCGTACGTGCTCTTCAAGCAGTACTGGAATGACTCGGATATAACCCGCTACCCTGACGACGACTTGAGTATCATCGCCAGCAATGGTCAACCCGTGCCATAGATCGGATTCAAAGAGATGACCATTAAAATCGGTAGAGTCGAACTGGCAGCACAGGGACTGATCATTGTAGACATTGACAAGCGCGAGAGTCACCCAAAGATAACGCTAGGAACTAATGTGATTGAAAATTGTCTTGCAGAGGTGATTTTCATTTTACAGCAGGTTGCCAAGAACGCCAGCTCCGGCCAGCAGCGAGTGCTCCAAAAAGAGATCCGGGCACTGATGCGGCGGCAACAGGTGGAACTCTCCGGTGGTGAGATTGGAAGCGTGAGAATGTGTGACCCTTTCCCTATTGCCATGCCCCCAAAAAGTGAAATGATGATTTGGTGCCGGGCAGCTATTGGTCTAAGAGGTAGAGACTACCAAGCAATGGTAGAACCCGTCTACTCAGACAGTAGGCCCACCATTTTGACAGCACGGGGGGTGGTTGATGTACGCCATGGGAGGGTGCCCGTTTGCATAATAAACATCGGGAAGAGAGAAGTACACCTGCCCCGGTATGCCACGCTAGCTAAATTGTTCACCATAAACCAGAATTCTGTACAGGCCGTGGAACCCTTGCCTCCATCTCAACCAGAGGAAGGTAACGGCTCTAAGAAAACAATAGAGGACTGGTGTCAGCAACTACATTTGGGTACTGACTCCACTCCCTCACACCAGAAACAGGGAGTCTATCGGGTGGTTCAAGAGTACGAGAGAGTGTTTAGTAAACACCCGTTAGACTTCGGGCGAGTAAAGGGGGTAGAACACCATATCCCCACGGGAGACCATCCTCCCATAAAGGAGAGATACCGACCCGTACCCCCTGCACACTACCAATACGCCAAGGGGATGCTTAGAGACATGAAGGAGGCTGGGGTAATTAGGGATAGCTGTAGCCCCTGGGCAGCTCCACTGGTTTTGGTTAAAAAGAAAGACAACACCATGAGAATGTGTGTAGATTACCGGAAAATCAACCGTATCACACACAAAGATGCGTACCCCTTACCAAGGATAGAGGAGTCTTTGGCTGCTTTAAGATCTGCTAACTTCTTCTCTACTTTGGATTTCACTAGCGGGTCCTGTCAGGTTCCTGTAGCAGAGGCGGACCGGCAGAAGACCGCATTCACCACCCCGATGGGACTTAGCGAGTTTACCTGCATGCAGTTTGGACTCTGCAACGCACCAGGAACCTTCCAACGGTTGATGGAATGCTGTCTGGGACACCGAAACTTTGAGACGGTCCT
This sequence comes from Phyllobates terribilis, assembly GCF_046119375.1. Taxonomy (NCBI): domain Eukaryota; kingdom Metazoa; phylum Chordata; class Amphibia; order Anura; family Dendrobatidae; genus Phyllobates; species Phyllobates terribilis. The sequence goes on from NW_027362833.1 coordinate 1,551,913, forward strand.
GTTATACCTGGACGATGTCATCGTCTACTCCAAGACCTACGAGGACCACCTGAAACACCTGGCAGAAGTGTTCGAAGCCCTGGCAAACTACGGCCTGAAGGTGAAACCCTCCAAGTGTCACCTCCTGAAACCAAAGGTGCAGTACCTGGGACACGTGGTGAGTGCTGACGGAGTGGCTCCCGACCCTGATAAGATCACCACAATTAAGGAATGGCCAAGCCCCTCCAGCGTAAAGGAAGTGCGGCAGTTCCTCGGGTTGGTAGGCTACTACCGAAGGTTCATTCCGGGTTTCACCAAAAAGGCAGCTCCTATGCAGGACCTCCTGATAGGCCAGTCCAGGAAGGCCAAGAACCAGAAGCCGCCCTTCAGATGGGAGAAGTTGGAAGAAGAGTCCTTCCGCCAGCTGAAGATGGCCCTCAAGGGGGATGAAATCCTGGCGTACCCTGATTACAGCCAGCCCTTTATCCTCTACACCGACGCAAGTAACATCGGGCTAGGGGCCGTACTGTCCCAGATCCAGCAGGGGAAAGAACGGGTAATTGCTTACGCCAGCCGAAAACTGCGACCCACCGAAAGAAACCCTGAGAATTACAGCTCATTCAAGCTAGAATTCCTGGCAGTGGTGTGGGCAGTCACCGAACGCTTTAAGCACTACCTCGCCTCTTCCCGGTTCACCGTGTACACGGATAACAACCCGTTGACACACCTGGATACGGCAAGACTCGGTGCCCTGGAGCAGAGATGGATGGCCCGCCTGTCCAACTTTGAGTTCACAATCAAATACCGGGCAGGACGCTCCAATACCAACGCGGATGCCTTGTCCAGAATGCCAAACCTACCGGACGTGGGGGAAGATCCAGAGGAACTGGAAGAAGTTGAACTTCCCGCGTTCCACCGGCATGGGACTATCCAGTATTCCCACCGTGTAAGGAGTAAGCAATCCGCTACGTTCAACCCCTTACCTCATTACAACTGGGCGGAAACGCAAGACAGTGACCCCGCCGTCCGACTGGTGAAGGAGATGCTGACTCAGCCAGATGCCCGCCTTGACCCAGACGCTCCGGAGGAGGCCAAGCAACTGTGGATTGAGAAGAGTCGACTGTTCCTTTACAAGGGGAAGTTGTGCCGCAGAATGGTTAACTCCCGGACGCATGAACTGATCTGGCAAGTAGTGGTGCCAAGAAGAGACGCGGCTATGGTGCTGGAGGCATACCACAACGGAGCTGGGCACTTCGGATGGAAGAAGCTGGAGTTCCTGCTGCGTGCGCGGTTCCACTGGGTAGGCATGAGAGGAATCATCGAGAGGTGGTGCAGAGACTGTGGCCCGTGCCACCTAAGAAGGAAGGACCGTGCCAGCCAGAAGACTCCCTTGCAGCCCATCATCACCCGACAGCCACTGGAACTGGTAGCCCTGGACCATGTGAAACTGGCTCCAAGCAGATCTGGGTATGTCTACGCCCTCACAATCGTAGATCATTACTCCCGGTTCCTGGTGGTGGTCCCGGTCAAGGACTTAACGGCTCAAACAGCAGCTAGAGCTTTCCAGCAGCACTTCTGCCGTCCACACGGATACCCAGAGCAGGTGCTGACGGACCAAGGACCAGCCTTTGAAGCGGAAGTCTTCCAGGAGTTCTGTACTCTGTATGGCTGCCGGAAGATAAGAACAACACCCTATCATCCGCAAACCAATGGGCTCTGCGAGAAAATGAACCAGGTGGTGATAGATCTTCTGAAAACATTGCCCCTGGAAGAACGCAGTCTGTGGCCTGAGAAACTGCCTGATCTGGTGGACCTATACAACCACATCCTGGTAGGTTCTACCAACTGTACCCCGGCTTACCTAATGAGAGCAAGACCTGGTAAGCTTCCTGTTGATCTGGAGATGGGAGTCCTGACACCTGAGGACACTTCACCAGAAGCAGACTGGGACACAGAAAGGCAGCAGCAGTACCGGAAAGTACAGGAGAGCGTGGAGCGAAGTCTCTGTCAAGCTAGAGAAAGACAGGAGAAGACTTACAACCAGTATGCTCCCGCTGTTCCCCTCTTACCTGGAGAGCAGGTCTTGAAGAGGAAGAGACGCCTCCACAAGTTGGACGACCAGTGGGAGAAGGACCCGTACACCGTACTGCCCTCAAGCCATGAGAACCCGAAAGTCTGCATAATCAGTAAGGACGGAGGAGAAACCACAGCCATTGTCTCCCGAGATCACCTGAAGAAGTGTCCCGAACAGCTACGAAGCCCTGAAGAAGAACAAGAAGACCCTCGACCCGCAGAGGAAAGGGAAGATATGGTCAGTACTGTGCTCGGAGACTTCCCTCGGTCTTGGACTCAAGTCAATGGCGCTGTTGTGGTACCCGTCCTCACCTTCCTCCAACCAGCATCTCAAGTACCTACAGAGAAACAGGTAGAGCTGGAAGAGCAGCCGGTCCAGGAGGCAGAAGACCCCACACAAGCAGACCAGGAGGATCAACCCTCTGCTTATAGTGAGCCTGCCGTGCCCCTAGTGAGCCAAAGAGCCCGTAGACAGCTGCCCAGTTTACCTTTGACAGCTCCTACACCCCGTAGCTCAGGACCAGTCAGTCAGCTCCGTAGGTCCACTAGAGCCACTAGAGGCCAGTTGCCCGTACGTTGGAGGATCTAAGTGTTTAGACTGTTTATTTGTATTTACCTGTTTTCTGTTACCTGTAAATAATTGTGTATTTTTAGTTATTTTATAGGTGTCATTTAGGGATTATCCGGAATCCTTTGTACATATGTTTGGAGCGTAACCCAGGAAAGGACAAAGACTGTTAAGGACTCGGGGCAGGACAGACCCCTACCTGGTTACGGCTCCCGGTCTCTTGGTGAAATGGACACCTTTGTTTTCTTCAAAGACTGCACCCGGTTGCGGACATGCCGTGACCATCCTAATGTGTTCTTCTTTATTGTACTGTTTCTGTTTTTACTTGTTATGTTTTACAAAAATATGTTTAGTCCCGGAGTACTAAATTTTACTAGGGGGGAATGTGGCACCCCAGGGGTCTGGTTTCCACAGTAATAGCAATATTACGTCTGTGAGCAGGTGGGAGGTTTCCTGGTCAGACATCCTATGCATGCCACACCTCCTGCCCAGTCCTGGGAGGGGAAGAACTTCCCCTATATAAAGCTGGGGCTGAGGCAGGGTTAGAAGAGAGTGAGAGAACACAGACAGAGACACAGTCTGGTCTGTAGTGGAGCAGCTTTAGGAGCAAGAAAGATCAGGAGCTCTGTGGGAGCTGTGCTAAAAGAGATCAGGGGCTGGAAGCTGTAGAGCTCGCCCTGATTGAAGAGTTCTTACCGGACCCGGAGTCCGAGGCTGTGGGGACTAATCCTTACCCAGCAGCAGAAACCGCCCGGCAGGGGATTTCAGGTCCTCTGGCCAAGAAACCCGAAGGCACGGTCACACGCAAGGGACCAGCACCGCCGTCGTGGAGCAGAAGCTACCAGAAGGCCCCGGGTGGATCAGGGAAATGCTGTAGATATAGTATATCTTGACTTCAGCAAAGCATTTGACAAAGTATCTCACACCATCCTTATTGAAAAAATGACCAAGTATGCAATGGACCAGGCAACTGTTAGGTGGATTCATAACTGGCTTAGTGATCGGACTCAAAGGGTGGTTGTAAATGGCTTCACATCCAGCTGGATGAATGTCTCAAGTGGGGTACCACAGGGCTCCGTCCTGGGACCTGTATTGTTCAACATCTTTATCAATGATTTAGATGAAGGAATTGAGGGTAAACTGATTAAATTTGCTGATGACACAAAGCTAGGAGGGATAGCTAATACTAGAGAAGAGAGAGAGAGGATTCAAAAAGACCTAAATAAACTGGAGCAGTGGGCAGCAACCAATAGAATGGTTTTTAACAGGGAAAAATGCAAAGTACTACATCTGGGCAATAAAAATGAAAAAAGCATATACAGAATGGGAGGAATAGAGCTAAGCAACAGTACATGTGAAAAAGACTTAGGTATACTAATAGATCATAGACTGAACATGAGTCAACAGTGTGATGCAGCAGCAAAAAAGGCAAATACAATTCTGGGATGTATTAACAGATGCATACAGTCTAGATCACGTGAAGTCATTATCGGTCTTTACTCCTCTTTGGTCAGACCTCATCTGGAATACTGTGTACAGTTTTGGGCACCACATTTTAAAAAAGACATAGACAAACTGGAGCAAGTTCAGAGAAGAGCGACCAGAATGGTGACTGGTCTGCAAACCATGTCCTATGAGGAACAGTTGCAGGATTTGGGAATGTTTAGCTTGCAAAAAAGAAGACTGAGAGGAGACTTAATAGCTGTCTACAAATATGTCAAGGGCTGTCACATTGTAGAAGGATCATCTTTATTCTCATTTGCACAAGGAAAGACTAGAAGCAATGGGATGAAACTAAATGGGAGGAGACACAGATTAGATATTAGAAAAAACTTTTTGACAGTTAGGGTGATTAATGAGTGGAACAGGCTGCCACGAGAGGTGGTGAGTTCCCCTTCAATGGACGTCTTCAAACAGAGGCTGGACAGACATCTGTCTGAGATGATTTAGTGAATCCTGCTTTGAGCAGGGGGTTGGACCAGATGACCCAGGAGGTCCCTTCCAACTCTACCATTCTATGATTCTATGATTCTATGAGTCACCGGCCATACGGGTGAGCACCACACGGTACACTCAGGGACGTGGGCTACTTTTACCAGCCTCTAGCAAGGTAGCCAGAAGAGTACGATTAGTTGGGGAGGCCTACAACTCCGCCTGGCCAGGGAAGATTCCATCTGCTCACGGACTGACCAGGCCCCGATCGCTAGCCAGTACTCCGGGAGGGTCTACCTTTGCCACCAGTAAAGACCCTGAACTACACCGCACCGTCTCTGAGTGTTTCATCATCCACATCCGCTGCCCTGAGGCCATACCCCTCCCGTTGGGGGTTATACCATCCCCGCTGCACAACCGTACCACCGGCCTCAGCGGTCTGCCCTGCAGCGGCGGTCTCATGACTGCATTCAACGGGTGGCGTAGTCGAGCAATATAACATCTACTGCTAAATACTGCCGCTCAGTTTGACTCCCTGGGCACGGACCGGGTCACCGCCACGAGACTACTACCCCCATCTGATCCGGCTCCGGGTAAGCCCCCGTGCGCGCGATGCCGCACGACACAGCAGGCCCAGGGGCGCGTCAGAAGCTTTAACCCCTTTCTGACATTGTGCATAATAATACGTCCCTGTGCCCTGGGCCTTATGGACCATGTACGTATTATTACGACACAGGCTGTGCGGGATCAATCGCCACCGGTTGTCAGCTGATTTTGACAGCTGACACCCGGCACTTTAACCCCCTAAATGCTGCGATCGCAGCATTTAGCAAGTGAGTGGAGGGACAGAAGCACCTCTGCTCTTGGATCGGAGACCCTGCGCTGTCCTCACGGGGTCCCGATCGTTGCCATGGTGACACGATGTCATCATGACGACACCTGTGTCACCAGGCACCAGCAAGTTAGTTTGACCATGCGCAGTGCATGATCAAACTAGCTTGTGTCTGCAGCACTGACAGTTTACAAGGTATAGCAGTGATCCTGCACTGCTATACCTTAGAACTGCGATCAGCCTGCTGAAAGTGAAAGTCCCATAGTGGGACAAAGTAAAAAAAGTGAAAAAAAAGTTGTAAAAATATTTTTTTAAAAATAAAAAAATAATAAAAAAATAAAATATTATTATGAAGAAAAACAATAAGAGTACACATATTTAGTATCGCCGCATCCGGAACGACCTGATCTATAAAACTGTCCCACTAGTTAACCCCTTTAGTGAACACAGTAAAAAAAAAAGAATCAAAAAACGGTGCTTTATCATCATACCAACGAACAAAAAGTGGAATAAAACGCGATCAAAGAGACGAATATAAATAAAAATTATACCACTGAAAACATCATCTTGTCCCGCAAAAAGCAAGCCACCATACAGCTCCATCAGCCAAAAAATAAAAAAGTTATAGCTCTTAGAATAAAGCGATTTTTTCTATGAAATAGTTTTTATTGTGTAAAAGCGCCAAAACATAAAAAAAGATATAAATGCAGTATGGCTGTAAATGTACTGACCCGAGGAATAAAGCTGCCTTATTAATTTTACCACACGCAGAGCTGCATAAAAAAAACTAAAAAAACAATTACTGAATTGTTGGTTTTTGTTTATTCTGCCTCCCAAAAATCAGAATAGAAAGCGATCAAAAAATGTCACATGCCCGAAAATGGTACCAATAAAAACATCAACTTGTCCCGCAAAATACAAGCTATCACATAACTCTGTCGACCGAAATATGGAAAAATTATAGCTCTCAAAATATGGCGATGCAAAAACTAGTCTTTGCAAAAAAAAAAGTTTAGTGTGTGACAGCTGCCAAATGTAAAAACCCGATATGAATCTGGTATCACTGTAATCGCACCGACCCGAAGAATAAAGTCATCTAATCACTTAAACCGCACGAGGAACGGTGTAAATAAATAAATAAAACCAATTCTTCACCTGCTGTTGGTTTGTTCATTCAGCCTCCCAGAGTTCGCAATATGGCTCTGCCCACATTTATCCTGTGCTCTACGCTCAGCGCTTACACCGGGGTTTCCATGTAAATCTCTGAAATACGTGATCCAGACGGAGCCTCCGGCGGAAGATTCCCTGTAATGAGGCAGATGGAGGCACCGTCTGGCCTGTGATCCCACGGTGTCCGTCTTTTTATTAGGCGTGAATAAAAGTGCCGTCGGCCACAGTTTTGCGAGCCTCTGATAAAAAGAACACCGCTGAACAGAGGCCACACAGAGTCCAGAGTAATTAACAAATAAAGTAGCACACTGCAAGGCTAAGTATGTAAACATGAAATATGGAATATGAATAGCATTACTGCTGTAGAAAATAGAAATAAATGAGAAATCTTAGCACATAAATTGGCCAATTCATGTGTATCTGGCAGCCGCGGTAAGGCGTTTCTCAGTGCCAGGACCCTACCAATGTGAATACCTCTCTAAGGGACAGGTACACATGAATTGGCCAATTTATGCGCTAAGATTTCTCATTTATTTCTATTTTCTATAGCAGTAATGCTATTTATATTCCATATTTCATGCTTACATACTTAGCATTGCAGTTTGCTACTTTATTTGTTAATTGTATATGGAGGTAGCTTCTCCTAGTAAGCACCTGTTCACACCTATTTCTCGTATTAGAAGTGCCATCAGTTTTTTCTGTTTACAGAGTCCAGAGTTAGGCCGGTTTCACATGTCCTGATATTTCCAGTATCGGAAAAACCGGTACGGGAGATATACGTGTCCATGTGCACCTGTGTGGCAACCGTGTGCCGCATCAGGAGCGCACATTCCGCCACCTGGGAATCAGCAGTACAGTTACCGCTGTTCCCAATCACCGGGTGCTGAATGCTGCCCTCATCATTGTAACCTGCTGGCGCTGTGATCAGCACAACCAAGGGACAATGATGAGAGTAGTAGTCTGCTCCCGCTGTGTCCTAGTGTAAAAATAAGAATAAAATTAAAAAATCCTTATACTCACCTGCCTATCAAAGTAAAAGTGAAGTACCCATAGCTCTTTCTTACATTCAAGCATCTGATGCTGATGCTCAGTCTATGTAGATGGCATCTTAGCTGTTGCTAGGCAACTTCCTTATAAGGTGAGATGCACCTGTAAGATTCCATCACAAGATTCCATCATGACATCACTGCTATTATGACATCATAATTCACAACCACTACTTTTACAAGCGTTTACACTTCAGTGTCACTTTGATACCCCGGTGTCATTGTTGTCAGTGTTTAGCTACTTATCTAGTGATATACTGATTGCGCATTTTATTGAAATGTCTGGAATTTCTCCAGACAGACTTCAGGAGTTGGCACTACTCCAGGGGATTCTTACCACCTATACCCCTAACTGTGTGCTACCACTACCCGATGGCGTCCTCAGCTTCACTTACCGGCTGGTTATGGAGCTTGTACGGGACTGCTTGACCAAATACTACCAAGGTCGTATTACCTCAGAATATCTTCAGCATTTACAGCAGAACATCAGGACATTAGTACAACAGGTAAATAGCAGACAATCTGCACAAATTATTATTATTATGTCTAGTTGGTCTCCCTTACTGTATAGTGGTATTATTGGTAGTAATAAAATTTAGACTTTCTTCAGTGTCAGGCAGGGTCATATTTGTAATAGAGATCCCCATTTTGGGAAGAGGGTGTAAAAGTGCAGCATGAGCCTGTATGATTCAAATGTCAGGGCTAGATTTCATTCCTAGTCCAGTCCTTGTCCCTTAGTAAAGACACTTCATTTAGCACCTTAATCCGGATTTCTTATAAATATGTAATTATGATTTTTATTGTGTATAACAAATATTAATAATTTATCTCAGACCATAGAACTAGCCTCGCTGATTAGAAATGTAAAGTACCCACAGTTCTTTCTTACATTCAAGCATCTGGTACTGATGCACAAACTATGGTTTTGCCACCTTAACTATTGCTAGGAAACTTCCTTTCACGGTGAGATGCCCCGTTAAGATTCCATCACAAGATTCCATCACGACATCACTGCTATTATGACATCATAATTCACCACCACTAATTATACAAGTGTTTTTATGCTGTATAAAAAATAATAATAATAATAATACAAATCAAATAATAATAATGGAATACAAGTTTATTTACAGAAAATTGTTCTTTAGATCGACACCAATATAATATATAAAATGTACCAAATGTGTAGTAATTGTAGCTGCAGATAGACAGGAGTAAAATGGTGACATAAATGGCCTCCTCCATTCTGCACTTTCTCTCATGATTTTCCTTTTGTATTTATTTCCATCTTTATAGGCTGAAGAAAAAGCCCAAAGTGGAAAATTGGCCTTTTTTAAACAACTGGCCCAAAATGTCCTGAATATACTGGAGAGTCCGGCCCGCTCACTGGAGCACCTGGTAAGGAGCCATCATCTTCTATATCACATGTCCTTGTCCCCTCCAGGCAGGCACAGGATATTTCATGACCGCCTGTCCCTGCGGCTCCATCATCTGTGATGGCAGTCTGTACTCAGCGGTGGGAGTTTGTATTTCTGCCTCTGTTTTGCTCGATCATCACAATCTTCCTTCTTGTAAATGCTGCAATTCTGATAACAGAGATCAGTTGTATATACAAGTACCTTATATATTATTGTTGATTTACTGGAGGGAGTGGCTGTGTATAGTCCGTCCAATACTGAAATTACCAGTAAATCCAATGTTTAGTCCTTCCTATCTATTGTATATGATAATTTAGTATTTGTGAAATGTTATACTAATTGTACATATTATAACCATCAGGAAACATCCGAAGGTGACTCCGAAGAGGGGCAAACCGTGAACATGCCTGACCCTAATATTAGTCAGTTAGAGCTAAAAACTGATCTGATTGAAGGTAAGCCGATCATCTAATATTTTACATTCAAATATCCAGATATTATAGAGAATGGCAGAGAATATGTAGATTTACTCTTCATTCCCTGTAATGGAGAGGGATCATGTAATTCTACTTCACGCCTGTGTGGTCTTCTCGGCTCCAAAATGAGGGTCATAGATCCCCAATCATGTAATTGTTCAAAAATACCATATTTTGAAGACTATAAGATGCACCGGACCATAAGAAGCAGGTGAAATTTTGGAGCGGAAAATAGGAAAAACATTTTTTTAATAAAATGGTGGAGCAACTTATAATCCAATTTTGTGGTAACTTTTCTAGGGGAAAGGCGGCGGAAAGATGGCAGCAGCAGGAGTGGGGCGATGCTGCACTGAAGTCCCTGCACTTCCATGGTTTTCAATCTGGTGGACCTTGGGAAAATCTCCACCGGAGGTGGCGCATGCACAGATTGAGATCTCGGGAGACAAGATCTCAATCTGCATGCGCCATCTCCAGAATCCATTTTTCCGAAGTCCACCACACTGAAAATCATGGAAGTGCGGAGTCTCCGGCGACATTTTCTGAAAGCCCAGGGGCCGCTGCATCCTTGCACCGCCGAACACCCCCTCCTCCCAGCCTGGGGCCCACAGCATCGCCCCACTCCTGCCGCCGCCAGCTTCCTGCAGCAGTGACCCTGCGTCCTGGGGCCTCGCTTCACCGCAACCCCCCCCCCCCTCAGTAAGCTACGTTGGGATAAGACGCACCCCCATTTTACAGAAAAAAGTGTGTCTTATAACTTGAAAAATACGGTAATCAGATCCTGAACAATCGCCCAGTGTATCTATCTCTGGATGTGCCATAAATACTGTATATTTAGTATGTGCAGAATACCAGATATCTAGTTTTTATATCATTTACAGAGATCTTGTCATGTCCTTCATTATATGGATGTGTTATATATTAAGTACTGATATAGACTGATACATGACATCTTTTCATTATTTTATCATTATTTTAGAAATAACTGTGTCGACGGCCAGTACTGATGGTGGAATATGTGAGACACCAGAGATCCACGAATCTGCCAGTGTAAGTATCAGAGGAGACGTCTGTTTATCATCAGATAACGGGGTATGAATTACACATATAATATTATACCCCAGATGACAATGGGATATCTTTGCTTTTATGTAGATCAGATCTATTGTGAGTAATGATGGCATTGTTATTCTGCCTCTTCTGTGTGATGCCCCTTATCATACCCTGCAGTACAGTGATATCTATGCATGGGGAATATCCCCTTAAAATATAATACTGTCTGTGGAGGGTCCGGCTTGCATCATGTCCTCTACATCTGCTGCAATGTAATCAGCGTGGACATAATATAGAGGAGAAGTTCCTGCATCTGGAGCTTTTATTTTCCTGCAGATTCTATGTCTTAATGTCATTTCTTATTATTTCTAGGCCTTGACCGGATCATTGAACTTGGAGACAAGTCCTAGTAAGACCGACTTTAAACCAATCAAACTGATCAGCAGTGGAGCTTATGGGTGAGCTTTATGTTTGCATAATATACATTTCCTAGTGTTCCTTATGACAATGCTTCTGTCTCTGTGCCCAGCCCGTACAACAGAGAAATGCTCTGAGTCCATACTGTCCACAAGAGATGAGCGAATCAGGCAAAATTCTAATTTGCTTGTTCACGTGGACTTGTGAAAATACGATTCAAGGAGAAATTAATGTCCCTTATTATGCTCTGGGGCCTCACCAGGCCCCAGAACATAATAAGCATAAGAAACATACTTATACTCCCCTTACTGCTCAATTCTCTAGCCCCTCCACTTCTCACCGTCACCCGTCCGGTCCTCACTGCCTCTTCAGTTTGCCACCGCTCACGCTATGCAAGGACTTCAGGCTTTGAGAAGGTCTGAGAGAGTTCTATGCAAGAGCATAAAAAGTCACAACATTGTGACACCGTGACTGTTCTTGCGCTTGTGCATAATCCTCCCAGATCTCATCAATGTTGGAAGTCCCGTCTCAGTATGAGAGGCATTTGGATTTCAGCATTAGCAGCAGAGATTTGAGGATGCGGCAAGGAACGGACGGTTGAGGCGGAGGGGCCGTAGAAGTGAGTATAAAAATTTGTTTATTTTTAAACTTTTTTATGGCCTTTCAAGATTTTGAAAATGGTGGCCAACGCTTGACATTTTGCTAAATCCATGAGTAAGCAAATTACAAAAAACAAAACAAACAAAAAAACAAAACGCCATTTTGGTGAATGCAGAATTTTGCAAAATCTGAGTAGAATTTAATTCCACTCAAATGTGTTAGCTCATGTCTACTGGCCACATCTATATGTCATTATTTAGGTCAGTTAGGACGTGACATAGATGAGGACCTCGCATAGGTCATCATTTATGTTGTGTAACTTGATGGATTTCTACATGGATTTCTAGTGACATCTAGTAGTAACCAGACAATCATGTGATGAGGTTTATAGACAAAATGTTAGTAAGAATTCATTATAAATCATGGATTTTCCTTCTCTCCAGAGCCGTCCACTTAGTGCGACACAAATACACAAGCCAGCTATTCGCTATGAAGAAGCTGGACAAGGAGAACGTGAATATTCCAAGAAGACTTGAACGTGCCTTTCTAGAGAGGGACATCCTAACATTTGCTGATTGTCCCTTTGTGGCCTCCATGTTGTGCTCCTTTCCAACTCCTCATCATCTGTGTATGGTCATGGAGTATGCAGCAGGTAAGTCATATCCATTGTGCCTATATCCAGCCTCAATCTGCTTATCTCTAGCATCTTCTCCATAATCTGAATGTGACCACATGGACGGTTACATGTCCATACTGCATTTACTATAAGTTATCTGTTACCAAGATGCCAGGAAAATCATTATCTCTGTGAAAGTCTCTGGTGAATGTCCTCACTGAGAATGGCAAAAATATCCACTGAGGATAAAAGGAGGATTTGACTCAATTCTAACAGTTTGTATAGATGAGCATTTCACAGAGTAATGAATAAGAGGCTTGCAGATGAGGCACGGCTCTGTCTTTTTATATTGGGTCACTCTGCTTTATACGCTCTACATTAGGCCTCTTTCACGCTTCAGTATTTCTGGTACGTGAGGTGACAGTTTACCACACGTACTGGAGACACTGACACATGTGCGCACATGTCAGTGTTTCCACGGACCGTGTGTCCATGTGATCCACACGTAGACATGTCTGTTTTTGGCCAGCAGGACGGATCACACAGACCCATTCAAGTCAATGGTTCAGTGTAAACACATACCGCACACGGATGCCATCCGTGTGACATGTGTCGGCGCCTGGGAATTAGCGATAAAGTTAGCGCCGGGTGCTAAACGCTGCCCTCATCATTGTCCCCTGCCGGCGCTGCGATCAGAACCAGCAGGGGTTAATGATGAGGGTTGTCTTCTCCCAGTGTATTTCTACCTGTAAAAATAAGAATAAAAAAAAAATCTATACCCTCACCTGTCCTAAATGTCCCCCACTGTAATCCATGAGACCGCTCAGCAGAGGAGCCGGGGAGAATGACTCCTGCAGCGAGCGGCCCCGAATCTGCGCTGAGCTCAGCGAGCGGTGTCCTGTCACTCACTGAGCTCAGCTGAGGTCTGGCGTCGCTCGCTGCAGGAGTCATTCTCCCCAGCTCCTCTGCTGAGTAGTCGCATGGATTACAGCAGGAGATACTTAGGACAGGTAGGTGAGTATAAGGTTTTTTTTTTATTTTATTCTTATTTTTACAGGTGGAGACACCGGGAGCAGACTACAACTCTCATTATTAACTCCTGCTGGTGCTGATCGCAGTGCCGGCAGGGGAAAATGATGAGCGCAGCGTTCAGTACCCGGCTTTTGGGAATAACGCTAACTGTACACTGATTCCCAAACGCCGGTGCGTGTGCTCCTGATGCGGCACACGGACATCTCCGACACAGGTTTTTCCGGTACCAGAAATATCCGGACGTGTGAAACCGGCCTTATACAGTATATAAAGCAAAACCACAAATGAGACTGCTGACACCTTTAACTAATTATATATTTATTTATTGCAAGATACATAGTATATATAGCTCATACTTTTTTGGCCAGAATAGTGTCTCTTTTTTGTATGAGTTACCTTGTTATTTTTAAATATTTATTCCACGTGACTAATAAAGATTCATGCTTTTATATGGGATGTTGCTTCATTGCACTTATTTGTGCAGCTCTTGCACCTTTGTGGTTTTGCTTCATAGACATTTAGTGCAGTCCTAGTTACTATTCGGGTATGCTCCAATGGAGGGTTTTTTGCATTATTATACAGTATATCTCTGTGTATGACGTCCTGCCCCAATGTCTCCGCTCATTTCTCCTTCACACTCCTCATGTGTCATTTACATTGTAACAAACCCTCTCCTGTCATATTTGCTTTCTGCTGTAGGAGGAGACTGTGGCAGTTTTATGAAGAACTATGGGTGTTTACCTGTCCCCTTGGCTCGTCTGTACATTGCAGAAACGGTTCTAGCTGTGGAATATCTGCACAGCTATGGTGTAATGCACAGAGACCTGAAGCCTGAAAAGTAAGTGACACTTGTAGTATAAGAAAGGGGAAAAAAGATATCGTTTATTATACAATCTATTTGCAACTTGGGGCTGACATCCTCTTTTTTTCACAGCCTCCTGATAACGTCAACTGGTCATATTCAAGTTACAGATTTTGGGCTTTCCAAACTCTGCCTCATGAGACCAACATCAGAGATCTACAAGGCTCCAATTGAGGACATCACCAGAGAGTTCCATGATAAGGAGGTAGGCAGGAACTTGTTCTTTACTCATCTCCTCCATTTCTCCTTCTCTTATACTTTCTCATCTAGAAAACGTTTCCACTGATGTTATTTGTCACAATTATGTTCTCTGATCATTATCTCATTCCTCTGTTTTTTCCAGATTGCTGGCTCCCCTCATTACATAGCCCCAGAAGTTATCTTAAAGGAAGGCTATGGAAGGCCAGCTGACTGGTGGTCAATTGGGATCATCCTATATACATTTCTTGTAGGACGTGTACCATTTTATGGGCCTTCCAAATATGACATTTACAGCCATATTGTCAGGGGTAAGTAAAATAATCTGATTGCTGTGTAATGTCATTGTTATTTGAATAGATTAGTTGTGTGATTTAGTTACTTTTGTTAATATAAAAGATTTTTGTTTTGATAAAATAAATTAAGATGTTTCATTTTCTGTAATATTTGCTTTTTACATAACAGATGACATATATTGGAAACTTACTAATTCGGCTTTTCCAGCCACAGCTCGGGATATCATCATTGAGCTGCTCAGAAAAGATCCAGCACAAAGACTTGGGACAGGTAATGTATATAATACTATTATTAATGACTTATTACACCTCTGTGAACAGAAAATGAATAATGAGGATCAGCACTGAGGTTTTGTTCTCTACCAGCTTGGCCATTCCCCATTCTTCATGCTAAGACTTTCAGTACATCTACTTCACTTCGGCTCTGTTACGTCAACCGTTCAGATTAACGCCCCCTTCACACGTCCGTATAAAATCAGTACTGAAACCAGTACCGGAAAAAAACAGTACTAGTGTCATCAGTGTTTTGAATCAGTGTGCCATCAGTGTGCCATCAGTGTTTTTCCGGTACGGCAAAGAAAAAGAAATGATAAAGTATCTCTTATACTTTGTAATGTTAAACAGATACAGCGTAAGGAAGGCACACAAATGGCACACGGATGCCATCTGTGTGATGTACGTGTTTTTCAGGGTCCCATAGACTTGTATTGGCACTTATCATCTGTGCTGCCACAAAAAAACAGCAGCATAGATGATAATGGGTACGGGTGGCATACGTGAAAGAAAAATGGATGCCACATGTAGTGCAAACACGGATATGTGTAGGAGGCCTAAGAAACTTGTCTCTTTGACAATAACTATATCACTATTCATTGTTTTCCTTTTCAAGGAGGAGCAAATGAGATCAAATTTCATCCATTCCTGCGTAACTTA
This sequence comes from Phyllobates terribilis, assembly GCF_046119375.1. Taxonomy (NCBI): domain Eukaryota; kingdom Metazoa; phylum Chordata; class Amphibia; order Anura; family Dendrobatidae; genus Phyllobates; species Phyllobates terribilis. The sequence continues at coordinate 1,567,411 of NW_027362833.1, forward strand.
GATTTTGACAACCTTCTAAGTCAGAAGTCGCTGTTCATTCCTGATCTTGAGTCAGAAGAGGATACCATCTACTTTGACAGTAAGTAGAATGAGACATCATCTGCAGAAAGCTGCTGTGTGTCTTGTATTTCATTTTAAGTGAGAATCAGTCCCCACCTTGATTCATGATCAAATGGTGACTGTTCAGGACAAAGTATTATGCTAATAATCTCGATTAACTCTTGTACTTTTCAGCTCGATGTAGCAGACATCAACATATTGATTCAGATGAGGGGGACACAAGTGAAGATAATGACTGGCCGGAAAGCCAAAACTTTCTATCATCTTCGCATAGGCTTTCTAAAGTAAGTATGTGACCAATAAGATCCATACAACCTGTAATTAAAATAAAATTGTAAAATATTAAAATATTTTTTTTTCCTCTTTGTATTAGCTCTGTTCCATCCATACCAAGATGATGAACAATGAAGAACCCAAGTCACCTCCAGGGTATTCACCAGAAAGTGCAAAACAGTCAGACATGTGAGCAAATTATTTTTATGGGGTCCATTCTGATATGTGTTCACAACACCAAATTCAAGACGAGTGTAAGTCGATACTAAATCCAGTATCGATGACCACATGATTGCTGATCACCATGTTTCTGACTTGTGATAACGCTGGTGATGAAAGTTGATAACTATGACCAGCTTTAATTTCCAGTTCATTACAGGAAAATAAATATTGCTAGTGATTCTCCATTCTTGCTGGTAGAAGAGGGTCTTGAGCACAGCATCCCCTTCATGTTATTCAGATGTCCTAATGGGCTTTGCAGACAGGTGTTGTATCCGTATCTATTGTTTTCACTTGTAATTTATATGTTTTTCTTCTACCAAACAGACAGAAAGATTCTCCCCCCTCTAAGTCTGAAGACAACCAGACGCAGAAAGATTCTCCCCCTTCTAAATCTGATGACAACCAGACACAGAGAGATTCTCCCCCCTCTAAGTCTGATGACAACCAGACGCAGAAAGATTCTCCCCCTTCTAAATCTGAGGATGACAACCAGACACAGAGAGATTCTCCCCCCTCTAAGTCTGATGACAACCAGACGCAGAAAGATTCTCCCCCCTCTAAATCTGATGACAACCAGACGCAGAAAGATTCTCCCCCCTCTAAGTCTGATGACAACCAGACGCAGAAAGATTCTCCCCCCTCTAAATCTGATGACAACCAGACGCAGAAAGATTCTCCCCCCTCTAAGTCTGATGACAACCAGACGCAGAAAGATTCTCCCCCCTCTAAATCTGATGACAACCAGACGCAGAAAGATTCTCCCCCCTCTAAATCTGATGACAACCAGACGCAGAAAGATTCTCCCCCCTCTAAATCTGATGACAACCAGATGCAGAAAGATTCTCCCCCCTCTAAATCTGATGATGATAAGCAGAGGCAGAAAGATTCTTCCCCCTCTAAATCTGATGACAACCAGACGCAGAAAGATTCTTCCCCCTCTAAGTCTGATGATGACAAGCAGTGTTTCACTGCTGAAGGCAGACAGTCATCCATATTGTCAGGTATGTATAGCTCTATAGGTCATTCTATTGCAGCCTGTGTCAAAAAGTGTAATGTGAAAACAGCCCAACATTTCATTTTATAAAAATCCTCACTCTTAGGCTGTGTGCCCACGATGCGTTTTTCAAGCGTTTACGCTGCGGAATTTCTACAGCGTAAACACTTGGGAAACGCTTGGTAAACCTTCCCCCATGGTCTCCAATGCAATTCCGCACTTTCAATGCCCATGCTGCGTATTTTTCCGCAGCGTTTATGCTGCGCTCAAAAATACGCAGCATGTCCATTAATTTTGCGGACGCGCAGCGTAATCGCCGCCATTGACTTGCATTAGAACGCGCTAATTCCGCAAGACTGCATCTGTACTTGCGTAATTGGCGCTTTCTAATGTGCGGATGGTACCCAAGTCTGGAGGAGAGGAGACTCTCATCCAGACCTGGGTACCATAGAATCTGTAAAGAAAAGAATTTAAAATAAAAAATAAAGCTTATAATCACCTTCCGATGTCCTCCCAGTGTTTTGTCCACGCCGTCCGGTCTCTTGCAATGCTCGCGCTGTTGTGAAGGACCTGTCATGACGTCACTGAGTCATGTGACCCATCACATGACTCAATGACGTCACCGCAGGTCCTTCACAGCACCGCGAGCATTGCAAGAGACCGGACGCAGCAGAGATGACACCGGGAAGACACCGGAAGGTGAGTATAATCTTTTTTTTTTCATTTTTTACCATTCTTATTCTTTTTTTTAACTATTACTCGGTCACACTATATAAATCCATGCCGGTTGCATGGATTTAAATAGTGTGACCAACTTGTCAAGCACTTTTCCAAGTGATGCTCAAAATCGTTTGGAAAACTTCTTGAAAAAACGCATGCGAAAGCGCATGTAAAAATGCTGAAAAAACGCTTCTCTCTGGCAGAAAAAACGCATGTAAATCTGCATGTAAATCTGCATACGTTTTTTTCTGCCAGAGAGAGGCAAAAACGCTCTGCATCAAATCTGCTACGTGGGCACATAGCCTCATAGGTTATAATTTTTAATGCATAAGAAGCCATTCAGTCTTCTGCCAAACTGATTCTGAATACTGCACCCATGGCTCCATCTAGGCCTATACTGATCCTTATCACCTTAAGAATGCACTGAGGTTTTAGCTAACTTATTTTAAGATATTACTTGCAGGATGCCGCAGTGTTATCATGTTAATAAGGGGACATAGTTCCCTGGCTAGACACCACATATCGGAAAACCTACAGGTTTCATATTAATCAGTTCACAAGGCAATCTAATTCTCAGACCCTCAGGTGGTTTTATGTATATATGACATATTCTCTCTATTATGGTGCAATAATCAATTACCGGGACTACAGGGTACAAGAATAACAGAATTCTATATAAAGATACAAAGCTAATCTTTTAGGAGTTTATAATATACATCTTTTTCTTGTTTTTTTTATCAGAATCACCAGTTCAGGGGAAAAGAAAATCTGCATCGAAAGATCGACAAAAAACAGAGAAGGTAGAAGAGAGAAGAAGTAGAAGAGGTAAGTGTAACAATAAGCTCCATGTTGCATGATGTCAGTCAGTGAGAAGGAGTCATGTGGAGCAGATATTATCTGTAGGATTACTGACAATGACCCCGTACATCTGTATGGATACGACTCCTCTATCATCCTGTCACAGTGACACTACAGTAGTATCCTCTAATACATACATGTCAAACTCTGGCCCGTGGACCAAACCTGGCCCGCAGGGTGGTTATATTTGACCCACGACAACAGAACCACCACCACTATTTGGGGCCATTATTCTGTATGGAGGACAATGTGGGGCCCATTATACTGTACGGAGGACTATGTGGGGCCATTATTCTGTATGTAGGATTATGTGGGGTCCAAGTTTTTCATTTTGGCCCTCTGTGTGTTTGAGTGTGACATCCCTGCTCTAATATGTAGTCCCATTACTTACATTAGTTATGTCTCTTTGTCTCCTCTCACAGGTTCCACCTTCCGCCGGCTGATATCATCTTGCCGGCGTGGATTATCCAGGGTTGCTCGCTCCATCAGACAAAGCTGCATATTTGCTCCCTGTCATCGGAGCAACACAAACATCTCAATGTGAAAAACCCTTCATGTCTAGTGCCTAGTACAGCATGTCCACCATTAAAGATGCACCTGTGTGGAAGGACTTGTACCATCTACCTGTGGCCTTCTGACCAGCAAGTAACATCTGCAGAAGAAGGCCCTCCAAGAACATCTCTTCATTCTTCCATGTAATTCTTAATAAAAAAAAAACTAAAAAGAATCATTTCAAATTGATTAATGTCCCTTTGCATTTAATGTAATACTACTGACATTTATGGCATATCAGTACTAAACATCATATATGTCTGATGAGAGAATATCGTTTCCATGTTTCATGTTAATCCTCTAATCCTCAGCCAAAAGTGGAAGAGAAGACCAGTGATTCTGTTACATCTACGAATGACAGTCAATCCAGGGAAAAACACCTTCTGATCCATACATTTTTCAGGCACTCTGATCCTTTTACCTTCATGTGGCTCTACTTAAGGTTTATGTACAAGAACCAGTTGGATTCAGTACTGGGCATCCTGGGGGTCCCAGCAGCCATATCCCAATTGTTCAACTAAAAAAGACATACTGTATTATAGTGTGATATATATATATATATACACACTGTGTGCAGAATTATTAGGCAAATGAGTATTTTGATCACATGATACTTTTTATACATGTTGTCCTACTCCAAGCTGCATAGGCTTGAGAGCCAACTACCAATTAAGTAAATCTGGTGATGTGCATCTCTGTAATGAGGAGGGGTGTTGGCTAATGACATCAACACCCTATATAAGGTGTGCTTAATTATTAGGCAACTTCCTTTCCTTTGGCAAAATGGGTCAGAAGAGAGATTTGACGGGCTCTGAAAAGTCCAAAATTGTGAGATGTCTTGCAGAGGGATGCAGCAGTCTTGAAATTTCCAAACTTTTGAAGCGTGATCACCGAACAATCAAGCGTTTCATGGCAAATAGTCAACAGGGTCGCAAGAAGCGTGTTGGCCAAAAAAGGCGCAAAATAACTGCCCATGAATTGAGGAAAATCAAGCGTGAAGCTGCCAAGATGCCATTCACCACCAGTTTTGCCATATTTCAGAGCTGCAATGCTACTGGAGTATCAAAAAGCACAAGGTGTGCGATACTCAGGGACATGGCCAAGGTAAGGAAGGCTGAAAAACGACCACCTTTGAACAAGAAGCATAAGATAAAACGTCAAGAATGGGCCAAGAAATATCTTAAGACTGATTTTTCAAAGGTTTTATGGACTGATGAAATGAGAGTGACTCTTGATGGGCCAGATGGATGGGCCAGAGGCTGGATCAGTAAACGGCAGAGAGCTCCACTCCGACTCAGATGCCAGCAAGGTGGAAGTGGGGTACTGGTATGGGCTGGTATCATCAAAGATGAACTTGTGGGACCTTTTCGGGTTGAGGATGAAGTGAAGCTCAACTCCCAGACCTACTGCCAGTTTCTGGAAGACAACTTCTTCAAGAAGTGGTACAGGAAGAAGTTGGTATCGTTCAAGAAAAACATGATTTTCATGCAGGACAACTCTCCATCACATGCATCCAACTACTCCACAGCGTGGCTGGCCAGTAAAGGTCTAAAAGAAGAAAAAATAATGACATGGGCCCCTTGATCACCTGATCTGAACCCCATAGAGAACCTGTGGTCCATCATAAAATGTGAGATCTACAGGGAGGGAAAACAGTACACCTCTCGGAACAGGGTCTGGGAGGCTGTGGTGGCTGCTGCACGCAATGTTGATCGAAAACAGATCAAGCAACTGACAGAATCTATGGATGGAAGGCTGTTGAGTGTCATCATAAAGAAAGGTGGCTATACTGATCACTAATTTTTTGGGTTTTTGTCTTTGCATGTCAGAAATGTTTATTTCTATATTTTGTGCACTGATATTGGTTTACCTGGTGAAAATAAACAAGTGAGATGGGATTATATTTGGTTTTTATTAAATTGTCTAATAATTCTGCACAGTAATAGTTACCTGCACAAACAAATATCCTCCTAAGATAGCCAAATCTTAAAAAAAACCACTCCAACTTCCAAAAATATTAAGCTTGGATATTTATGAGTCTTGTGGGTTGATTGAGAACATAGTTGTTGATCAACAATAAAAATAATCCTCTAAAATACAATTTGCCTAATAATTCTGCACACCGCGTATATCTATATATATAATCGTCTTATCCCGTCTGTCTGTCTGTCTGTCGGGGAAATCCCGCGTCACTGATTGGTCCAGCAGCGGCCAATCAGCGACGCGGGATTTCAGAAAAAAGATGGCGGCCGTTAGAGGCTCATCTGCGGGACGGAGCTCAGCGGCGATGCAGCCGGGAGATGACTGGCGCGAGGCTCTCATCTCCCGGCCGCTAGCAGCAGAAGAACCCCGACCGGCGAGCAGCCGCTCATCTCCCGGCTTCTCGCAGCGGAAGTAGCCGCACAGGCAGTGGCGTTGACCTCCATGCGGCTAGGGTGTCAAGGGAGGACCGGGGAGCGGCGCTGCGGGTCGGGATACTTCTGCTGCGAGAAGCCACTCATCTCCCGGCTTCTCGCAGCGGAAGTAGCCACACAGGCAGCGGCGCTCCCCGGTCCTCACCAATACGATTCTGCTCCCCGGTCCTCACCTATACGATTCGCTGATTGGTCGCGGTCTCTGGCCGCGACCAATCAGTGATCTTGGCGCAAAAGTTAAACACCGCTGTGCTGATTGGTCGCGGCCGCTGCCCGCGACCAATCACCGATTTGGACGCCACATTTAAATAGCGGCCACGACCAATCACCGATCTTGGCGCAACATTTAAACACTGCTGTGCTGATTGGTCACAGACGCTGCCCGCGACCAATCAGCGATTTTGGCGCCAAATTTAAACACTGCTGTGCTGATTGGTCGCGGACGCTGCCCGCGACCAATCAGCGATTTTGGCGCCAAATTTAAACAATGCTCTGCTGACTGGTCGCGGATGCCAGCCACGACCAATCAGCGAGATTGGCGCCAAATTTATACAACGCTCTGCTAATTGGTCGCGGACACCAGCCACGACCAATCAGCGAGATTGGCGCCAAATTTAAACAATGCTCTGGCGCCAAATTTAAACAACGCTCTGCTGATTGGTCGCGGCCGCCAGCCGACCGCGACCAATCAGCGAGATTGGCGCCAAATTTAAACACCACTCTGCTGATTGCGCCCAGTCGGCCGCATACATATTCTAGAATACCCGATGCGTTAGAATTGGGACACCATCTAGTATATATATAAATATATTCACTTGTGGAAAACCCTTTTAACTAGGGCTGTGGTGTCAGTAAGTCAAATTTCCAACTATAATAATTACTAATACCAAATATACTGCAACAAATAATAGTAAATATTCAGCAATTTATGCATGAAAATAATTTATAATATACAATATTAACACTATATAAGTATTTACATTTTTTTCTACCTGCAGTTGGAGTTGGTACGTTCTTCTGATACTAACTCTACTGCTCGGCTTTTCCTTCTTTCCTGCTCCTCTAACATAAAAGTACAGCAATTAATTACGACAAGTTAATCATTTAAATGCTGCTGTCAATCTCTGACAGCAGCACGTAAATGTAACCAGTGCCACTGCTTCCATTTACCAGCTCCCATCTGTGCCCTGTGACATGATCTCGGGGGCTGATGGGTCACTAGGACAGTGAGGGCCCTGTGCCCGCTGTCTTGGTGCTCCTCTGGAGCTCATCTATATGCTGAGCTTCAAAGGAGACCGAGATTTAGGCTACCGTCCCACTATCAGTATTTGGTCCAATTTCACCACAAATGGATTTTTTCCCCATTTTTAGTACATTGAATAGTAAAATGAATCATTCAAAACTACAAGTAACCCCAAAGTCATGCCAGTTTCCATGGCCCAGAAGATTCTCTGAAGGAAGAGTGTCATTGGGTGACTGCTTCTTTGGTAAATACCATAAACATTAGCACTTAAAAAGGTCCATATGTCTGGAACCGTATAGATGATTTCGAAAGAAGCAAAAAAAAGCTCAGTGATAAGAAACAGATGATGGTTATTAATGAAACACACTAACTGGGTCACATTTAAAAGTGGTGTACCCCAGGAGTCAGTATTGGGACTTCTATTTAATACAATTATTAATGACCTTTTGGGGGGTATACAGAGTAAAATTTCAATATTTTCAGATGATCGTAAACTCTGCAAGGTTATCAGTACATAGGAGGATAATGTAATATTACAGAGGGATTTATGTAAGCTTGAGGTTTGGGCTGAAAAATGGCAATTGAAGTTTAATGTAGATAAATGTTCTTGCTTGGGACAAATTACAATGTACAATTATGTACTAAACACTGGGAAAACCATCACTGGAAAAGACTTGGGTGTATGGGTGGACAGCAAACTCAACTTTAATAACCAGTGCTAGGCCGCTGCTGCCAAGGCAAATAGAACCATGGAAGCATTAAAAGAGGCATAGATGCTTATGATAAGAACATAGTTTTGTCTGTATACAAGTCACTAATTCAGCCACATTTAGAATACTGTGTATAATTTTGGTCTTTGGTGTATAAGACGGATATAGTTAAACTAGGACGTATGCAGACAAATGCAACCAAGGTTATTAAGGGAATTGGTGCACTGCAATTCCAAGACAGGTTATCAAAGTTAGGGTTATTCAGTTTGGAATAATGAAGGTTTAAGGGCGATCTTATTACAATGTACAAATATAAGAAGAAACAGTATAGAGATCTTATTAAGGAACTTTTTACATATAGACCTTCAACGATGACAAGGAGGCACCCTCTCCTACTAGAAGAAAGATGGTTTCTCAGTCATCATAGATGGCGATTCTTTACTCTAAGAATAGTGAAATTACGGGACTTTCGGGAACATAAACATCACAGTAAAAGATAATGCCTTACCAACACCAGGTCAGATTACCAGTGCACCGCAGGATGCAGCAAGCCTCCATGATAAAGGCGGGGACAGCACATGTGCAAAATACTAATGCCGACAGCCACTCACTAACCTACCAATTCTTGGAGGGGGTGGCTGTGTAGTATTATACATGCACACCGATGGAGTTGTGAGCTTGCGTATTTTGGCCAAAATATCGTCCAATACCTCATGTGGTGTACTTATCTTATATACTATTTTTCATCTTTTTTGCACATCTTTTTGCAGGATGCAGCCAGGCCTCTTTAGTGTTGGCTGGGTGAATTGGGGCGTCTGTCCTGTGGGGGTGCATGTATATAGTTCTGGGCAACCCGCCTGATCTAATACTATGGGCGTCATCAATACGCTGCAAGCAAGACATCAATAGGCTGCAAGCCAGACACTGTGTATCACACATATCTGTGTGACTGGCGCCCTATGCAGACTCCATCGGTGTGCATGTATAATACTACACAGCCACCCCCTCCATGAATTGGTAGGTTAGTGAGTGGCTGTCTGCATCAGTATTTTGCACATGTGCTGCCCCCGCCTTTATCATGGAGGCTTGCTGCATCCTGCAGTGCATTGGTAATCTGACCTGGTGTTGGTAAGGCATTATCTTTTACTGTGATGTTTTTTGAAATTATGTCCAATGTTCACCATTTTTAATATTCAGACTTTCGGGAACATCATATTGTAATTGTTGATTTACTAAACAAGTTCAAGTATGGCCCGGATGCTTTTGTTGAAAAATATATTACAGGTTATGGGAACTAGATTCTGTGATAGGACGTTCATCCAGGGAACTAGTCTAATTGCCATTAGTGGAGTTGGGAAGGATTTTTTCGTTAATAGGGGGCAATTAGCATCTGCCTCATGGGTCTTTTGCCTTCCTTTGTATCAACATGTTAGGTTATAGGTAGAACACAATGGATGTCTTCTTTCAATGTACTGTGTGGGGAAATGTATTGTCAGGGGGAATCATACTGTACATCATGCTGTGTGTAATAGGACCGTGGGGGCATCATATTGAGTGTGATAGCCACTGTGGGGCCATGAAAGTGGTATCATACTGTGTGTAGGCATATATGAGGAATTGGACTAGATTAGAATACTGGCATTCGAGAAAGAATGTCACACCGATTGTACTCCCGGGATTATGGTGTGCTGTGTAATAATATATGGTAGCAGGACCCCTCTAGTCTTCATTCCAGGTATACTAACTGCTCAGTGTTACATTGATTTGGTCGTGGAACCAGTGATATGGACATTTCTTAAACGTGCCTCAGTAACTATTTTTCAACATGGAAATGTTAAGCTACATGTTGCAGGTGCTACTGTGAGCAGCATGCTTGACTTAAACATGATACCATGGCCAGAAGCATCTCCGGATTTGACTCCCATCAAGCACTTCATTGGTCGAGCATTGCAAAAGGAGTTGCCGTCAGCAGATCTTGATGATTTGTGTGCCCAAGTGCATTCATTATTCCTCTCTGCTCTGCCTTGCTCACCGCTCCGGCGGTTCCTCTCTGCTCTGCCTTGTCCACCGCTCCGGCGGTTTCGCCCTGCTCTGCCTTGCTCACCGCTCTGGCGGTTCCTCCTGCTCTGCCTTGCCCACCGCTCCGGCGGTTTCGCCCTGCTCTGCCTTGCTCACCGCTCCGGCGGTATCTCTCTGCTCTGCCTTGCCTACCGCTCCAGCGGTTCCTCTCTGCTCTGCTTGTCTACCGCATCTGCGGTTCTGTTCCTGAATCCCAGTTTGTACTGGACCCTATCCAGCCTGCGCTCCAACCTGCTAGTGCCTCCCTGTCTGCACTCCAGCCGTGTTTGCCAGTACCCCCCTGTCTGCATACCAGCCGTGCCTTGCCAGTGCCCTCCTGTCTGCATACCAGCCGTGCTTGCCAGTATCCTCTTGTCTGCACTCCAGCCATGCCTGCCAATACCCACCTGTCTGTGTGCCAGCCTAACCTGCCCGTTCCTGCATTCCCCGGTGTGGGTCAGCAGCTGTGACCGGGGTCTAACCTGGAGTAGCACCTGGTCCCTCTGCTCGGTTCCTCCTTGGTTCACGAAGTCGTTAGCCTCCGTGCGACCTTGGTCGGATCGGGTAGATACTTAGTTATGCCCCTCCAGGCACTCCTCGGTTCATGGTACAGTGGGATCACTAATCACGCTCACGCCAGTCAGTCCAGGCACGAGTGTAACAGTTTTATTTATGTTGTATCGTGTTTGAAGGTTGCCTTTTCCTGATGGCAGGTTTCAGCTCTTTCCAAAGATGCTCAATAGGATTTAGGTCAGGGCTCATAGAAGGCCACTTCAGAATAGTTGAAAGTTTTCCTCTTAGCCGTTCTTGGGTGTTATAAGCTGTGTGTTTTGGGTCATTATCCTGTTGCAAGACCCATGACTGAGACCAAGCTTTCTGACAATGGGTAGCACATTTCTCTCTAGAATCCCTTGATAGTCTTGAGATTACATTTTACCCTGCACAGATTCAAGACACCCTGTGCCAGATGCAGCAAAGCAGCCCGAGAACATAACAGAGCTCCTCCATGTTTCACAGTAGGGACAGTGTTCTTTTCTTGATATGCTTCACTTTTCCATCTGTGAACATAGTGCTGATGTGCCTTGCCAAAAACTTCAATGTTTGTCTCATCTGTCCATAGGACATTCTCCCAGAAGCTTTGTGGCTTGTCAACATGTAGTTTGGCAAATTCCAGTTTGGCTTTTTTATGAAATTTTTTTCAACAATGGTGTTCTCCTTGGTCGTCTCCCATGAAGTCCACTTTGGATCAAACAACAACGGATGGTGCGATCTGACACTGATGTTCCTTGAGCATGAAGCTCACCTTTAATCTCTTTAGAAGTTATCCTGGGCTCTTTTGTTACCATTCGAATTATCCGTCTCTTTGATTTGTCATCAATTTTCCTCCTGCTGCCACGTCCAGGGAGGTTGGCTACAGTCCCATGGATCTTAAATTTCTAAATAATATGTGCAACTGTAGTCACAGGAACATCAAGCTACTTGGAGATGGTCTTATAACCTTTACCCTTAACTTGCTTGTCTATAATTTTCTTTCTAATCTCCTGAGACAACTCTTTCCTTTGCTTCCTCTGGTCCATGTTGAGTGTGGTACACACCATGTCACCAAACAGCACAGTGAGTATCTGTAGCCCTATATACAGGCCCACTGACTGATTACAAGATTGTAGACACTTGTGATGCTAATTAGTGGACACAACTTGATTTAACATGTATCTGTTGTCACATTATTTTCAGGGGTACCATCATTTTTGTCCAGGCCTATATCATGAGTTACATTTTTTAAAAACTTCTGTGGAAGCAGGGTTGAAAAGCAATGTCTGACTTCCATTTGTTCATTTTCATAGATTTTTAATTTATTATTACTTTTGTCAGATTCAAATTATTTCTGTGACCATTGTGGGTTTTTCCTTTCATTAAACGAGGAGTACCAACAATTTTGACCACGTATGTATGTATGTACAAACACACACACACACACATATGTATATATATATATATATATATATATATACACATACACACATACATACATATATATATATATACACACACACATATATATACACACATACATATACATACATACACATATATATACACACACATACATATATATATAGTGATGTAGCAGACATCCCTTTAATGGTTTGGTGTGTTTTTGAATGACCATGTACCTTCCTCTTTAACGGACTGGTCACATGACTGTGACATCACACAGGTCCTTATGCACACAGAGGGTGTGGACACATGACTCTGACATCAGTTAAGGTCCTATCTGTGTGTGTGCTGCAGTATATATAAACCCTGTGTGATTTGTGACAGGTGTGTTCCGGTGTGTAGGAGTTCCTGGGTGTTGGGAGCTCCTGTGTGGGCACCGTGTGAGCGGCACGAGGCTGTTCCCTGTGTGTGGGGAACACCGCTCGTGGGAAGTCTGGTGAGGCCTGGTGGACTCCGGTGGAGGTGAAGCCTGGATCCCTGTGAGAGTGTGGGGGATGCCAGTAAGCCTCGGAGTGCCACACAAGCACCGCTCGTGTGAGGCCTGGTGAGGCCTGGTGGACTCCGGTGGAGGTGAAGCCTGGATCCCTGTGTGTGTGTGTGGGATGCCAGTAAGCCTCGGAGTGCCACACAAGCGTCCTGGAGGACAGAGCCTGGATCTGTGTGTGAGAGATGCCAGTGGTCTTGGACGGGTGGAGGTCTGGAGACCACGTGTGGTCAAGCCTTAGAGTCACAGTGGTGAAATGGACTAAAAGCAGCTGAAAGCCGATAAAGGTAATACTCTTTATGTTATGGACATTTTCATGGACATTGTTTTATTACCTTGCGGAAGGCTGTAATTAGAGCCAAGTGGGCCGGTGTGCCACTTGGGCTCGTGGACATTATGTATGTGAAATACGGTTTATGAAGTGTAATAAACTGTGGATTGTGAAACACGGCAAAGTAGTTGCTGGTGTGCAGTGATTGACGCAGCAAAGCGAGTATCCCCCAGGATAATAAGTAGTGCTGCCTTACAATATATATACACACACATATACATACATGTGTATATATATATATATATATATATGTGACACCCCAGGGGTCTGGTTGCCACAGTAATAGAGATATTATGTCTGAGAGCAAGTGGGAGGTTTCTCTGGTCAGGATCCCTAAACATGCAACACGGTCCGCCCAGACCTGGGAGGGGAGGAATCTGCCCTTTTAAACTGGGTCTGGGGCGGGATTAGAGTAGTCAGAGTGAAGCTGCAGACAGAGTCAGAGTCTGGAGAGGGAAAGTGAGATCAGGAGCTCTGGAGGAGCAGTAGCTGAAGTCCAGGGGCTGGAGCTGAGCAGAGCTCGCCCTGGACGAAGACACTAAAACCGGACACAGGAGTCCGAGGCTGTGGGGACTGATATACACCCAGCAGCAGAAACCAGCCGGCAGGGGATTCCAGGTCCTCTGGCCATAGAAGCCCGGAGGCTCAGTCACAAAGAAGGGACCAGCGCCGCCATCCAGGAGCAGAGGCTAACAGAAGGCCCCAAGTCACCAGCCATACGGGTGAGCACCACACGGTATACTCAGGGACGTGGGCTACTTGTAACCGCTGACAGCAAGGTAGCCAGGAAGAGTGCAGATAAACGGGGAGGCCTACAACTCCACCTGGCCAGGGGAACTCCTGCTTGCTCGCAGACTGACCAGGCCCCTTATACTAGCCAGTACTCCCGGGAGGGTCTGCCTTGTACCATCAGTAAAGACCCTAAACTGCACCTCCCGTCTCTGTGATTCCTTGCCGCTCCTGCACCATTAGCACTGGGACCCTCAGACCATCACTCCCATCATCTTCCACATTAGCTGCCCTGAGGCAATACTTCTCCCGTGGGGAGTCATCCCATACTCGGCTGCGCAAACAACATCAGCCTCAGCGGTCTGCAGCGCAGCGGCGGTCCCCACTGACCGCAATCCACGGGTGGCGTAGTCGGACACTTATTACAATACAAAAAGACTGCCACTGGTTTGACCACCCTGGGCACGGACCGGGTCACCGCCACACGGAGACTACAACCCCCAGCATTCTACAACAGGCCCGGTTCCGGGTTCCCCTGCACAACACAGGCCCAGGGGGTGCGTCAACTTTGGCGTAGTCGGCAGGATTTCGTGCCCGCAACCACCGGGTACTGCGTGCCTGAAAAAGAGACTTTTATACTTACCTGTGGTGAAGTTTCCCGCCGTCCGGAGTCGTTTCCCGCCATCCGGAGCCGATTCCCGCCATCGGACGCCATCTTGGACTGTTTCCCGCCGTCTTCTGCCTTCTTCCCGCCATCCGCAGCTGCTTCCCGCCTTCGGACGCCATCTTCGGGACGCCGCACGGGAAGAAGAGGGGCGTGGACGCCGAAAGCGCGCGAGATCCGAAGCTCCGCCCCACGCTCTGACGCTGCGCAAGGTCCTGGAAGGGAGGAAGAGCGACGCTGACGTCATCGGAGCGCGACGCCAGGTCCTCAACCCCGACGATCGACTGCGGAGCCGCGGCCTACGGAAGAAGAGCATTGCAAGGTAGGCCACGGTCCACTAGGGGGGAGGAGGATGCCGGACACCGAGGGGAGCTCCACTGCCACAGCCACCGCCAGCGCAACCGCTGCAGCAGTCATGCCATTCACCATGCCCTATATCCCGGGGGCAACCTGGCTACCCCAGTACTCAGGGGAGTCACATACTCTAAATGACTTTAGAGAAAGACTGGATAGCCTCTTCCAGGTGTACCCCCTCACAGAAGAGCAAAAAGTGAGCATCATGGTGGCCCAATTAATCGGGGCAGCCCAAAGGGAGGTAAAGTCCTGGCCACCTGGGAGGAAGAGGACTGTCAGAGAAATACTAGCCCGGCTGAAAGACACATTTGACACCCGCACCTCAGCCGAAATAAAACTAAGATTTTATGGGTGCAAGCAACGGGCACATGAGAGTATAAGAGACTATGCTCTAAACCTACAAGAGGCCCTGAGAGCCATTAAGCAGGCAGACCCTGACAGCGTGGGAAATGAAGATAAGCTGTTGACTGAACAATTTATTGAGGGTCTACTGTGCAATGCCCACCGAACCCAGTTGCGGGCAATGGCCTTACAGAACCCTGACCTGGACTTTGCACAGTTCAAGGACAGAGCCATCCGGGTGCTCCGAGAACCGGCACCAGGTGGCGCTGTGACCCACAGGCGCCCTGCTATCACTTACCACCAGGAGACGGCGCCCTTGTCTGCAGGGCCTGTGGGAGCTGATGCGCAGGCTTTAAACAGTGACCCGGCTACTGACCTGCACCATCAGGTCCAAGAGCTGACTAAAAGCGTTGCCGCGCTAACCAGAACTGTGCAGTCTTTACAGGTCTCTTCTCCAGGAAAGATCCAGCTGGCATCCGGACCGGAGGACGTAACGTGGCGCCGACTGAGGAGGACCCCACCGGCCAGAGGAAGACCCAGCGACAGATACAACGAGGAAGGACGACCCATCTGCCGCCGCTGCAATCAACCCGGACATGTGGCAAGGTACTGTCATTTAAACGGGCACAACCTGGGGTAGAGGGCCAACCCCCAGGCATAAGACCATCAGGCCCATCAAACTGGCGTGATAAATACGTAGGGGGACGTCCAATCTTGCCTGTTGTACTGGATGGCATTCCTATGAGTGCCCTACTAGACACTGGGTCACAGGTGACCACCATCCCGTACGTGCTCTTTAAACAGTACTGGAATGACTCGGACATAACCCGCTACCCAGATGACGACCTGAGTATCATCGCCAGCAATGGTCAGCCCGTGCCGCAGGTGGGATTCAAAGGGGTGACCATTAAGATCGGTAAAGTCGAACTGGCGGCACAAGGACTGATTATAGTGGACATAGACCGTCATGAGAGTCACCCTAGAATAACCTTGGGAACTAATGTGATTGAAAATTGTCTTGCAGAGGTGATTCTCATTTTACAGCAGGTTGCCAAGAACGCCAGTTCCGGCCAGCAGCGTGTGCTCCAAAAAGAGATCCGGGCACTGATGAAGCGGCAACAGGTGGAACTATCTGGTGGTGAGATAGGTAGCGTGAGAATGTGTGACCCGTTCCCTATTGCCATGCCCCCAAAAAGTGAGATGATGATTTGGTGCCGGGCAGCTATTGGTCTAAGAGGTAGAGACTACCAAGCAATGGTAGAACCCGTCTACTCAGACAGTAGGCCCACCATTTTGACAGCACGGGGGGTGGTCGATGTACGCCATGGGAGGGTGCCCGTTCGCATCATAAATATCGGGGAGAGAGAAGTACACCTGCCCCGGTATGCCACGCTAGCCAAATTGTTCACCATAAACCAGAATTCTGTACAGGCCGTGGAACCCTTGCCTCCATCTCAACCAGAGGAAGGTAACGGCTCTAAGAAACCAATGGAGGACTGGTGTCAGCAACTGCATTTGGGTACTGACTCCACTCCCTCACACCAGAAACAGGGAGTCTATCGGGTGGTTCGAGAGTACGAGAGAGTGTTTAGTAAACACCCGCTAGACTTCGGGCGAGTAAAGGGGGTAGAACACCACATCCCCACGGGAGACCATCCTCCCATAAAGGAGAGATACCGACCCGTACCCCCGGCACACTACCAACACGCCAAGGGGATGCTTAGAGACATGAAGGAGGCTGGGGTAATCAGGGACAGCTGTAGCCCCTGGGCAGCTCCACTAGTCTTAGTGAAAAAGAAAGACAACACCTTGAGAATGTGTGTAGACTACAGGAAGGTCAACCGTATCACACACAAAGATGCGTACCCGTTACCAAGGATAGAAGAGTCCTTAGCTGCATTAAAATCTGCTAACTTCTTCTCTACTTTGGATCTCACTAGCGGGTACTGGCAGGTTCCTGTAGCAGAGGCGGACCGGGAGAAGACCGCATTCACCACCCCGATGGGTCTCAGTGAATTTAACTGTATGCTGTTCGGGCTCTGCAACGCACCAGGAACCTTCCAACGGTTGATGGAATGCTGTCTAGGACACCGGAACTTCGAGACGGTCCTGTTATACCTGGACGATGTCATCGTCTATTCCAAGACCTACGAGGACCACCTGAAACACCTGGCAGAAGTGTTTGAAGCTCTGGCAAACTACGGCCTAAAGGTGAAACCCTCCAAGTGTCACCTCCTGAAACCAAAGGTGCAGTACCTGGGGCACGTGGTGAGTGCTGACGGAGTGGCTCCCGACCCTGATAAGATCACCGTAATTAAGGACTGGCCAAGACCCTCCAGCATAAAGGAAGTGCGGCAGTTCCTCGGGTTGGTAGGCTACTACCGAAGATTCATTCCCGGTTTCACCAAAATGGCAGCCCCTATGCAGGACCTCCTGATAGGTCAATCTCGGAAAGCCAAAAACCAGAAGCCGCCCTTCAGGTGGGAAAAGCTGGAAGAGGAGTCCTTTTGCCAGCTGAAGATGGCCCTCACGGGGGATGAAATCCTGGCATATCCAGACTACAGCCAGCCCTTTATCCTCCACACGGACGCAAGCAACATCGGGCTAGGAGCCGTACTGTCCCAGATCCAGCAAGGGAAAGAACGGGTAATCGCTTATGCCAGCCGAAAGCTACGGCCCACGGAGCGGAACCCTGAGAATTATAGCTCATTCAAGCTGGAGTTCCTGGCAGTAGTGTGGGCAGTGACCGAACGCTTCAAGCATTACCTTGCCTCCTCCAAATTCACCGTGTACACGGATAACAACCCTTTGACACACCTGGACACTGCAAGGCTCGGTGCCCTGGAACAGAGATGGATGGCCCGCCTGTCCAACTTTGAATTCACCATCAAATACCGGGCAGGACGATCAAATGCCAACGCGGATGCCCTGTCTAGAATGCCGAACTTACCGGACGTAGGGGAAGATCCAGAAGATCTGGAAGAAGTTGAGCTCCCTGCGTTCCACCGTCATGGGATTACCCTGTATTCCCACCGTGTGAAGGACAGGCGCTCCGTGACGTTCAATCCCTTGCCCCACTACAACTGGGCGGAGACGCAAGACAGTGATCCCGCAGTCCATTTGGTGAAGGAAATGCTGACCCAGGCCGATGCCCGTCTTGACCCAGATGCTCCGGAGGAGACCAAGCAACTGTGGAAGGAGAAAAGTAAGCTGTTCCTCTACAGGGAGAAGCTGTGCCGGAGAATGGTTAACTCTCGAACGCATGAGTTGACCTGGCAGGTAGTGGTCCCAAGACGAGACGCGGCTATGGTTCTGGAGGCATACCACAACGGAGCAGGGCATTTCGGATGGAAGAAGCTGGAGTTCTTGTTGCGTGAACGGTTCGACTGGGTAGGTATGAGAGGAGCCATCGAGAGGTGGTGCAGAGACTGTGGCCCGTGCCACCTGAGAAGAAAGGACCGTGCTAGCCAGAAGACTCCCTTGCAGCCCATCATCACCAGACAGCCACTGGAACTGGTAGCCCTGGACCATGTGAAACTGGCTCCAAGCAGATCTGGGTATGTCTACGCCCTCACAATCGTAGATCATTACTCCCGGTTCCTGATGGTAGTCCCGGTCAAGGACTTAACGGCTCAAACAGCAGCTAGAGCCTTCCAGCAGCACTTCTGCCGTCCACACGGGTACCCGGACCAAGTGTTGACAGACCAAGGACCAGCCTTCGAAGCGGAGGTCTTCCAGGAGTTCTGCAACCTGTATGGCTGCAAGAAGATAAGAACAACGCCCTATCACCCTCAAACCAATGGACTCTGCGAGAAGATGAACCAGGTGGTGATAGATCTGCTAAAAACATTGCCCCTGGAAGAACGCAGTCTGTGGCCTGAGAAACTGCCCGATCTGGTGGACCTGTATAACCACATCCCTGTAGGTTCCACCAACTGTACCCCGGCTTACTTAATGAGAGCAAGACCTGGTAAGCTGCCTATCGACCTGGATATGGGAGTCCTGACGCCTGAGGACACCTCGCCAGAGGCAGACTGGGATACAGAACGGCAGCAGCAGTATCGGAAAGTACAGGAGAGCGTCGAGCGAAGTCTGTCTCAAGCTAGAGAAAGGCAAGAGAAGGCTTATAACCAGTATGCTCCCGCTGTTCCCCTGGTACCTGGAGAGCAGGTCTTGAAGAGGAAGAGGCGGCTCCACAAGTTGGACGACCAGTGGGAGAAGGACCCGTACACCGTACTGCCATCAAGCCATGAGAACCCAAAAATCTGCGTAATCAGTAAGGATGGAGGAGAAACCACAGCCATTGTCTCCAGAGACCACCTGAAGAAGTGTCCCGAGCAGCTGCAAAGCCCTGAAGAAGATCAAGAAAACCCTCAACCCGCAGAGGAAAGGGAAGAAATGATCAGTACAGTACTCGGAGACTTCCCCCGGTCTTGGACACAAGTAAACGGCGCTGTCGTAGTACCCGTCCTCACCTTTCTCCAGCCAGCCCCGCAAGTGCCTACAGAGGAACCGGTGGAGCTGGAAGAGCAGCCGGCCCAAGGGGCAGAAGAGTCCACACCAGCAGTACAGGAGGATCAACCCTCTGCCAGTAGTGAGCCTGCTGTGTCCCTAGTGAGCCAAAGAGTGCGCAGAAAGCTGCCCAGCTTGCCCATAACACCTCCTACACCCTGTAGTGCAGAACCAGTTAGTGAGCTCCGTAGGTCCACTAGAGTCACTAGAGGTCAGATGCCCGCTCGCTGGAGAATCTAAACCAATGCACTGTAAAGTTGACTGTTTATTGAAAAATGTTTATGGTTTATGTTTGTTGCCTGTTACTAATTATGTTTCTCAGTTACCCTGCAGATTTATTTGGACTAACAGGTTATGGACACTGGATAACCGGAACAGTTTTGTAGATAGTTGCACGTTGGTGCCTCTTGCGAAAACGGTCGCAGAAGAGAAAACCTGTCTGGCGTGGCCTCCTTGCGGCCCAAAGTAGTTAGTATACCCTTGCAGCCACGCCCAAGGACAATGCAAGGGGTTTGCTTTGGACAGGTCCCCTATTCTGTGCCAAGACTTCGCCTTGTTGGGTGAAATGGACAGCCCCTTTGTTTCATAAATTTCACCTTGGGTGATATGGACACCCGGTCACGGAAACGCCGTGACCTCTACAGACTAAAGCTTCTTGTAAATATGTTGTCTTATTATTGTTATACCTTGTATTTATGTTTCTTTAAAAATGTGTTTAGTCCCGGAGTACTAAAATTTACTAGGGGGGAATGTGACACCCCAGGGGTCTGGTTGCCACAGTAATAGAGATATTATGTCTGAGAGCAAGTGGGAGGTTTCTCTGGTCAGGATCCCTAAACATGCAACACGGTCCGCCTAGACCTGGGAGGGGAGGAATCTGCCCTTTTAAACTGGGTCTGGGGCGGGATTAGAGTAGTCAGAGTGAAGCTGCAGACAGAGTCAGAGTCTGGAGAGGGAAAGTGAGATCAGGAGCTCTGGAGGAGCAGTAGCTGAAGTCCAGGGGCTGGAGCTGAGCAGAGCTCGCCCTGGACGAAGACACTAAAACCGGACACAGGAGTCCGAGGCTGTGGGGACTGATATACACCCAGCAGCAGAAACCAGCCGGCAGGGGATTCCAGGTCCTCTGGCCATAGAAGCCCGGAGGCTCAGTCACAAAGAAGGGACCAGCGCCGCCATCCAGGAGCGGAGGCTAACAGAAGGCCCCAAGTCACCAGCCATACGGGTGAGCACCACACGGTATACTCAGGGACGTGGGCTACTTGTAACCGCTGACAGCAAGGTAGCCAGGAAGAGTGCAGATAAACGGGGAGGCCTACAACTCCACCTGGCCAGGGGAACCCCTGCTTGCTCGCAGACTGACCAGGCCCCTTATACTAGCCAGTACTCCCGGGAGGGTCTGCCTTGTACCATCAGTAAAGACCCTAAACTGCACCTCCCGTCTCTGTGATTCCTTGCCGCTCCTGCACCATTAGCACTGGGACCCTCAGACCATCACTCCCATCATCTTCCACATTAGCTGCCCTGAGGCAATACTTCTCCCGTGGGGAGTCATCCCATACTCGGCTGCGCAAACAACATCAGTCTCAGCGGTCTGCAGCGCAGCGGCGGTCCCCACTGACCGCAATCCACGGGTGGCGTAGTCGGACACTTATTACAATGCAAATAGACTGCCACTGGTTTGACCACCCTGGGCACGGACCGGGTCACCGCCACACGGAGACTACAACCCCCAGCATTCTACAACAGGCCCGGTTCCGGGTTCCCCTGCACAACACAGGCCCAGGGGGTGCGTCATATATATATATATATTACACTACCGTTCAAAAGTTTGGGGGTCACCCCCAAAATTTTGTGTTTTCTATAATAACTCATACGTTTATTTATCAAATGAGTTGCAAAATGAATAGAAAATATTGTCCAGACATTGACAAGGTTAGAAATAATAATTTTTATTTGAAAGAATAATTTTCTCCTTCAAACTTTGCTTTTGTCAAAGAATGCTCCCTTTGCAGCAATTACAGCATTGCAGACCTGGCATTCTAGCTGTTAATTTGCTGAGGTAATCTTGAGAAATTTCCCCCATGCTTCCTGAAGCCCCTCCCACAAGTTGGATTGGCTTGATGGGCACTTTTTGCGCACCATACGGTTAAGCTGCTCCCACAACACCTCAATGGGGTTGAGATCTGGTGACTGCGCTGGCCACTCCATTACAGATAGAAGACCAGCTGCCTGCTTCTTCCCTAAATAGGTCATGCATAATTTGGAGGTGTGCTGTTATAGGAAGAAATTGGCTCCAATCAAGCGCTGTCCACAGGGTATGGCATGGCGTTGCAAAATGGAGTGATAGCCTTCCTTATTCAAAATCCCATTTACCTTGTACAAATCTCCCACTTTACCAGCACCAAAGCTGCCCCAGACAAACACATTACCTCCACCAGGCTTGACAGATGGCGTCAGGCACTCTTCCAGAATCTTTTCAGTTGTTCTGCATCTCACAAATGTTCTTTTGTGTGATCCAAACACCTCAAACTTTGATGCGTCTGTCCATAAAACTTTTTTCCAATCTTCCTCTGTCCAATGTCTGTGTTCTTTTGCCCATATTAATCTTTTCCTTTTATTAGTCAGTCTCAGATATGGCTTTTTCTTTGCCACTTTGCCCTGAAGGCCAGTATCCTCTTACATGCCAAGAGTGTGCAAAGCAGTCATCAAAGCAAAAGGTGGCTACTTTGAAGAACCTAGAATATAAGACATATTTTCAGTTGTTTCACACTTTTTTGTTAAGTATATAATTCCACATGTGTTAATTCATCGTTTTGATGCCTTCAGTGTGAATGTACAATTTTCAAAGTCATGAAAATACAGAAAAATCTTTAAATGAGAAGGTGTGTCCAAACTTTTGGTCTGTACTGTATATGTCCAGGAAGACATGCACATTTTCTCTTAATTTTTTCTTTTTCCTTTAAAAATGTATTCTTTTGATCTAAAGTAATGGACGGTATAGAGCCTGATGTTTTTTCATATACTGCTGAGGAAGAAGAACGGATCCTAGGTGCGCTGAAGGATGATGGGACTTTTTTAAGTACACCTTCCCTAGTGGATCTTAAACGTAAATATGAAAGTGATTCTAAAAGGATGATTATTCTACAACTGCATTTGGTTACTTTGGGACAGTATTATAAAGCTCGGAAAATACCACGGGGTTTACGTTCAAATATAAGACCCAATCTTTTTGGAAATAATGTGACTTTTTGCTCCCGTTTTTGTCAAATCTCCAATAGATATGCCTTGGATATAATTTTGTTGAATATTGACTTTTTACAACAGGAAATATTGAAAATGACAACTTACATTGTGAATACTGAGGAAAAATTGAAATCATTGCTCAAAATTGAGGAATGGGATTCCTTCAAGGATTTAATAATGACTAAGGTGCAGGGTTTGCGCATGGAATTTGAGGATGTAAAACGTCGTAAATGGAATCGAGATATGGAGGATTATCAAACTGGTCACATTTATAACTGGCAGAAGGGTGGATCTAATTCATCATGGAGTAAAAGAGGTTATTTAAGGACTGATAAAAGGCCTAACAAGCATGATATAAAAGGACATTTACAATTGTGTGATAATTTCTCCTTTAGACCTAGATCAGGAGCAACAGAGAGGATCCAACGGAAAAGAAGAGGGGGCAAACGGCACCGAAGACAACAGAAAAAAACAGGACAAAATCAAACCACAGCAGCAGAGACAAGTGATGACACGGAAAAAAGAAATGAACTCGTGGTAAATATCTCTAAAAAAAATTTGACCATATCACAGATGACTGTCTTGAATAAGGGTTTGTCATTTAGTATGAGCAAACATGTGGACTGGTTTCAGCTGGAGCTAGATCTCCAGAGATTTTTTTAGAAATGTCAAATTGAGAAATTGGTTTTCTGGTAGTGTGATTGTCCCTAAATGTATAACTAGTGAACTTAGTCTACAACAGGTTCAGGTGGCCAAAAGGGGTACCTTTACGCCACCTGTGAATCCTCCGGTAATTAATGCATTTATGGAAGCGGTACAGAGGGATGTGAAAGCATTGAGAGGGAACTCAAATAAAAGACTGAAATCTCCAAATTTGAGTACAGAGGAGATACGGGCTTTGCAGGACCATGTCCATGACAGCGACATCATTATAAAACCTGCCGATAAAGGTGGGGCTGTCGTCGTCATGGACAGGGTCATGTATATTGAAGAAATTAGAAGACAGTTGAGTGACAGTGAAGTTTATGTCAAGTTGGAAAAGGATCCAAAATTTCTATTTTTAAATTATTTGAAAGTTATTTTGGATGGGGATTTGGAAAATAATATAATTGATAAAGATCTTTATGATTATTTATACAGTATGTGGAGAATCCTACCACCCCTGTGATATATGTACTTCCTAAAATACATAAAAATCTTAATCATCCCCCGGGACGACCCATAGTCTCCGGGGTAAATTCATTAACGAGTAAAATTGGAATTTATCTTGATAGAATATTAAATCCATTGGCGAAAAATACTAAATCCTTTGTGAGAGATACCATGGATTTTTTATTAAAAATACAGGAAGTTGAATTAAAAAGTGAGGTCATTTTGGCCTCATTTGATGTGGTATCTCTATACACCTCCATTGATAATGGTAGGGGGGTGGAGGCGATTGAACGGAGACTGTTTTATACGGATCTTAGTGAAAATAATAGGAAATTTATTATTGAATTATTAGAGTCCATATTATATCATAATTATTTCCTATTTGGTGATGAATATTTCCTCCAGAAATGTGGAACCGCGATGGGGGCCAATATGGCCCCTGCTTCTGCAAATATTGTTATGGCTACATTGGAGGAGAACTTTGTCTATGTGTCCCACCACTTTAGACATGTCATGGCGTGGTGGCGATACATAGATGACGTCTTCCTCCTCTGGACAGGTACACAAGGGGAACTGGAGGATTTTTATGGATATTTGAATCAGGTCGATAGGACTGTCAAATTTACATTGGTGAGTTCATGTAAATCTATTCAGTTTTTGGATGTTTTTATCACACAGGAAAATGGAAAATTATTGACCTCCCTCTTCATTAAACCGACGGATCGAAATGATTTCCTGAGGTATAACAGTCACCACCCAAAACGCATGATAGAATCATTACCTTTTAGCCAATATTTAAGAATTAAAAGAATAAAGAGTAGTGAGGAGGGCCTGTATAAGAGTGCACAGAAACTTACGAAAAAACTTAGGTCAAGAGGTTACCCTCAGAGACTGTTAAATAAACAGGAAAAAAAAGTCAGTGGATTAAATAGGGATATTATTCTGAATAAAATGACCAAAAATAATAAGGATGATAGAATACCTATGGTATCGACATATGGTGAAGAGAGTGAACAGGTGGCAAATATAGACAGGAGTCATTGGAAAATGTTAAATAGATGTTTCCCGGATGTGCCAGAATTTAAAAATCCCCCTCTTTTTTCTTATAGAAGAAATAAAAATATTAAAGATGTACTAGTACATTCAGATATTGGCCCCTCTAAAACTGTGACTCAGACATTCATTAAGGGTAGAGGTAGAAAGGGTTGTTATCCATGTCTTTCATGTGTCAACTGCCCGTTTATGTTAAAAGGTGATCGGTTTCTTCATCCAAAAACTCAAAAAGTATACAACATAAAAAATTTTTTTACATGTGATTCTGACTATATAATATATCTGTTAGAGTGCCCCTGCTCACTTTGGTATATAGGAGAAACTATGTGCGATTTTAAAACTCGCATGAATAATCATAGACATTCCATTAGAAAAAAGAGGATGGACTTACCTGTATCAAAGCATTTCGTGGAGGCGGGACATACTGTGATACAATTAAGATTTAGAATTATAGATGCGGTCCCTTTACAAAGACGGGGTGGAGATAGAATACGATTATTAAAAAGAAAGGAACTTGAGTGGATCCATAACTTGAATACGTTGAAGCCAAATGGACTGAATGCTGAATTTATTACAGCAGGTATCACCTGAGGAGTATGTTCAGACATCAGCAGTGTATGAAATTTGGGGTATTTTAAATATAATTGGATTTTTATATTTTAATATATTTATATATGGATATTTTTGGTTTCTTGCAGATCAATCACTCTCACTATGATATTTTGTGGAGTCGACGCGACCTGCTGCAACATGCGTATAAAGAAAGGGAGACTTCCTCTGGGAATGGATTTTTTCTTAAAAAAATGTTTTCTTTATATATATAGTAGTTGAAAATATTCAAGTTTCCACCTAATGAAGTTATAAAAATATATTTCTACATTATGAAATGGTATTCCTGTTTATGGAGAGAATTGAACTATAATGTATTCCCAATTATTGCCTGAGATTGGGAAAGGGGTGGGGACCTGAGGAAGGTTCCTCCTCTGACCTCTTAATTTCACTCCATGGATGAACCTAGGGATAGGGAATTCCATGGAAGGGTGTTTGGGTTATGTATTAATATATTATCTCTCCGTTCATTTATGGACATAGGAATTACCGTATGGATACTGTTATTATAATATAAATAAATTGAGAAATTATGAATAGGATGGTGTCCCTGATAATGAAAAGTGGGCGCGTTCTTGCAGTTAATAGAGGATAGGATTAATTATTTGAGTGCACATTTTGTTCATATTTGAAAATAATCTTCTGGTGGAGTTTGCCAATTAAAAAGATAGCGACCGTAGTGTTAGAAGTGTAAAGCGCTTGCCCGGTGATGTCACGATATGGGCGGACTAGGTTTGCCCCGGTCATGTGACAAAACAATGTGGGTCCCATGGGAGACATGCGCAGATTGGATTCTGAGACGCCGAGAACAGCGTGGAGGAAGTAGGATGTGTGGTTATGCATGATTGCTGCGGGGTGAGTCGCACCCTCATATGTATTATTTACAATGTACACCTGGCACTAATAATTATCAATCAAAGCACTTGTCACTTTATGAGAGTTATGGATCATGATATTGATGATAATAATGTATCTGTTTAAAATGTATCACTATGTATGTAATTTTAATATTATTTTGAGATATGCACTTTTGCACTTTCTTTGTGAAATCATGGTTTTGTATAAATTAATTGTAATTATGGAATCACTGTTTGTAACTATATATATTGCACCATATGCATTTGAACTCTGCTTGAAAAAGGTTCTATGAACCGAAACGTTGCTTCTTGGGCTCATTAAAGTCCATTTTTTCTAACGAATTTTTGGAGTGCTGCCTTTTGATATACTTTCCATTGATATGCAACAGTTTGGACAGACTGCTTGGAGGCCTGGCACCTGCTAGTGAGTAATGATTAAATAGTGCTGTCTTATATATATATATATATATATATATACAGTACAGACCAAAAGTTTGGACGCACCTTCTCATTTAAAGATTTTTCTGTATTTTCATGACTTTGAAAACTGTACATTCACACTGAAGGCATCAAAACTATGAAATAACACATGTGGAATTATATACTTAACAAAAAAGTGTCAAACAACTGAAAATATGTCTTATATTCTAGGTTCTTCAAAGTAGCCACCTTTTGCTTTGATGACAGCTTTGCACACTCTTGGCATTCTCTTGATGAGCTTCAAGAGGTTGTCTAGATTTAAAAATCTTTAAATGAGAAGGTGTGTCCAAACTTTTGGTCTGCACTATATATATATATATATATATATATATATATATATATATATATATATATATATATATATATATATATATATATGTATATTATATACACACACATACACACTTGCATATTTTATTTATATAAGTAAATATAAAAATCTATATATATGTAACTATTTATATATTGTGACAGGATTAGAGAATAAGTTCAAGCGATCACCGTCCCCTGGACCAGACATGTGCTTCAGGTATTCCAAGGCACAATTCATACGAGGCAGGTTTGGTACTACTGGTTACAACCAATTTTACAAAGTCCTGACTCACCAGAGCTCGGCCTCGTTCACAGCTCTTAACCCAAATAATTGCTTTACTCACAGCAGTTTTCCCAGGAGCAGAGAGAGCCTCTTCTTGTGGGCTCTCAGCCCTATTATACCAGACCTGAACATTGCAGGTGACATGCACACACCACACGTTTCCTCCGCTCATGTTACATATCCTCCCATCTGTTTCTGTGGCACCCCAGGGGTCTGGTTTCCACAGTAACAGCAATGTTATGTCTGAGAGCAGGTGGGAGGTCTCTTGGTCAGGAATCCTATGCATGCCGCACCTCCTGCCCAGTCCTGGGAGGGGAAGAACTTCCCCTATATAAACCTGGGGCTGAGGCAGGGTTAGTGAGTAGAGAAGAAGTAGAGACAGAGAAGCAGATATAGGAAAAGAACATCAGGAGCTCTGTGGGAGCAGTGCTACAAGGAGTCAGGGGCTGGCAGCTGCAGAGCTCGCCCTGACTGAGAAGTTATCACCGGACCCGGAGTCCGAGGCTGTGGGGACTAACTCCTATCCAGCAGCAGAAACCGACCGGCAGGGGATTGCAGGTCCTCTGGCCCAGAAACCCGAAGGCACGGTCACACGTGTGGGACCAGCACCGCCGTCGTGGAGCGGAAGCTACTAGAAGGCCCCGAGTCACCGGCCATACGGGTGAGCACCACACGGTACACTCAGGGACGTGGGCTACTTATACCCGCCTCTAGCAAGGTAGCCAGAAGAGTATCGTTAGTTTGGGAGGCCTACAACTCCACCTGGCCAGGGGAGATCCCATCTGCTCAAGGACTGACCAGGCCCCAATCGCTAGCCAGTACTCCGGGAGGGTCTATCTTTGTCACCAGTAAAGACCCTGAACTACACCGTACCGTCTCCGAGTGGTTCCTGCTACCCCCATCATCCACGTCGGCTGCCCTGAGGCCATACCCCTCCCGTTGGGGGTTATACTATCACACTGCACAATCCTACCACCGGCCTCAGCGGTCTGCCCTGCAGCAGCAGCTCCTTAGCTGTACTCAACGGGTGGCGTAGTCGTCCAACATCTACCGCTAATACAGCGCCACTTAGTCTGACTCCCTGGGCACGGACCGGATCACCGCCACGAGACTACAACCCTCAACAGATCCGGCTCCGGGTAAGCTCCCGCGTGCGCAACGCTGCGCGACACAGGCCCAGGGGCGCGTCAACTTTTGGCGTAGTCGGCAGGATTTCGTGCCCGCAACCACCGGGTACTGCGTGCCTGAAAAAGACTGTTCAAACTTACCTGTGGTGAAGATTCCCGCCATCCGGCGCCATCTTCCGCTTCCTTCCCGCCATCGGTGGAGTTTTCCCGCCATCCGGCGCCATCTTCAGCCTTCTTCCCGCCATACATGGAGTTTTCCCGCCATTGGACGCCATCTTGAGGACGCCGCGCGGGAAGAAGAGGGGCGTGGACTCCGAAAGCGCGCGAGAACTGAGGCCCCGCCTCACGTCCGGACGTTGCGTAAGGTCCTGGAAGGAGCCCAGCAGATGCCGACGTCACAGGAGCGCGACGGAAGGTCCTCAACCCTGACGATCCACTGCGGAGCCGCGGCCTACGGAAGAGGATCATCGCAAGGTAGGCCACGGTCCACTAGGGGGGAGAAGGATGTCGGATACGGAGGAGAGCTTCACCGCTTCAACCCCCGCCAGCGCCACCGCTGTTGCGGTCATGCCTTTCACCATGCCCTATATCCCGGGGGCAGCCTGGCTACCCCGGTACTCAGGGGAGTCACATACCCTGCATGACTTTAGAGAAAAGCTGGATAGCCTCTTCCAGGTGTACCCCCTCACAGAGGAGCAAAAAGTGAGCATCCTGGTGGCCCAATTAACCGGGGCAGCCCAAAGGGAGGTAAAGTCCTGGCCACCTGGGGGGAGGACTGTCGCAGGGATACTAACCCGGCTGAGGGACACCTTTGATACCCGCACCTCAGCCGAGATCAAGCTTAGATTCTACGGGTGCAAACAGCGGGCACATGAGAGTATAAGGGACTATGCCCTGAACCTACAAGAGGCCCTGAGAGCCATTAAGCAGACCGACCCTGACGGCGTGGGAGACGAGGACAGGCTGTTGACTGAACAATTTATAGAGGGTTTATATTGCAATGCCCACCGAACCCAGTTGCGGGCAATGGCCTTACAGGACCCTCATCTGGGATTTGCACAGTTCAAGGACAGAGCCATCCGGGTGCTTCGAGAACCGGCACCAGGTGGCGTTGTGACCCCCAGACGCCCCACTACCACTTACCACCAGGAGGCGGCGCCCTTGTCGGCAGGGCCTGTGGGAGCTGATGCGCAGGCTTTGAACAATGACCCGGCTCCAGACCTGCACCATCAGGTCCAAGAGCTAGCTAAAAGCGTTGCTGCGCTAACCCGAACTGTGCAGTCTTTACAGGTTTCCACTCCAGGGAAGATCCAGCTGGCATCCGGACCGGAGGACATCCCGTGGCGTCGACCAAGGAGGACCCCACCGGCCAGAGGAAGACCCAGCGACCGATACAACGAGGACGGACGACCCATCTGCCGCCGCTGCAATCAACCCGGACATATGGCAAGGTACTGTCCTTTAAACTGGCACAACCTGGGGTAGAGGGCCAACCCCCAGGAAAAAGATCACCAGGCCCATCGAACTGGCGCGACAAATATGTGGGAGGACGTCCAGTCTTACCCGTGGTACTGGATGGCATTCCTATGAGTGCCCTACTGGACACCGGGTCACAGGTCACCACCATCCCGTACGTGCTCTTCAAGCAGTACTGGAATGACTCGGATATCACCCGCTACCTTGACGACGACTTGAGTATCATCGCCAGCAATGGTCAGCCCGTGCCACAGATTGGATTTAAAGAGGTGACCATTAAAATCGGTAGAGTCGAACTGGCAGCACAGGGACTGATCATTGTAGACATTGACAAACACGAGAGTCACCCAAAGATAACTCTAGGAACTAATGTAATTGAAAATTGTCTTGCAGAGGTGATTTTCCTTTTACAGCAGGTTGCCAAGAACGCCAGCTCCGGCCAGCAGCGAGTGCTCCAGAAAGAGATCCGGGCACTGATGCGACGGCAACAGCTAGAACTCTCCGGTGGTGAGATTGGTAGCGTGCGAATGTGTGACCCTTTCCCTATTGCCATGCCCCCGAAAAGTGAAATGATGATTTGGTGCCGGGCAGCTATTGGTCTGAGAGGTAGAGATTACCAGGCAATGGTAGAACCAGTTTACTCAGACAGTAGGCCCACCATTTTGACAGCACGGGGGGTGGTCAATGTACGCCATGGGAGGGTGCCCGTTCGCATAATAAATATCGGGAAGAGGGAAGTGTACCTGCCCCGGTATGCCATGCTAGCCAAATTGTATACCATCAATCAAGATTCCATACAGTCCGTAGAACCCTTGCCTCCATCTTCCCCGGAGGAAGGTAACGGCTCTAAGAAAACAATGGAGGACTGGTGTCAGCAACTACATTTGGGTACTGACTCCACTCCCTCACACCAGAAACAGGGAGTCTATCGGGTGGTTCAAGAGTACGAGAGAGTGTTTAGTAAACACCCGTTAGACTTCGGGCGAGTCAAGGGGGTAGAACACCACATCCCCACGGGAGACCATCCTCCCATAAAAGAGAGGTATCGACCCGTACCCCCTGCACACTACCAACACGCCAAGGGGATGCTTAGAGACATGAAGGAGGCTGGGGTGATCAGGGATAGCTGTAGCCCCTGGGCAGCTCCACTAGTCTTAGTCAAAAAGAAAGACAACACCATGAGGATGTGTGTAGATTACCGGAAAATCAACCGTATCACACACAAGGATGCGTACCCCTTACCAAGGATAGAGGAGTCTTTGGCTGCTTTAAGATCTGCTAACTTCTTCTCTACCTTGGATCTCACTAGTGGGTACTGGCAGGTTCCTGTAGCAGAGGCGGACCGGGAGAAGACCGCATTCACCACCCCGATGGGACTTAGCGAGTTTACCTGCATGCCGTTCGGACTCTGCAACGCACCAGGAACCTTCCAACGATTAATGGAGTGCTGTCTGGGCCACAGAAACTTCGAGACGGTCCTGTTGTACCTGGACGATGTCATCGTATATTCCAAGACGTATGAGGACCACCTGAAACACCTGGCGGAAGTGTTCGAAGCTCTGGCAAGCTACGGCCTAAAGGTGAAACCCTCCAAGTGTCACCTCCTGAAACCAAAGGTGCAGTACCTGGGACACGTGGTGAGCGCTGATGGAGTGGCTCCCGACCCTGATAAGATCACCGCAATTAAGGAATGGCCAAGTCCCTCCAGTGTAAAGGAAGTGCGGCAGTTCCTCGGGTTGGTAGGCTATTACCGCAGATTCATCCCCGGTTTCACCAAAAAGGCAGCTCCTATGCAGGACCTCCTGATAGGCCAGTCCCGGAAGGCCAAGAACCAGAAGCCACCCTTCAGATGGGAGAAGTTAGAAGAAGAGTCCTTCCGCCAGCTGAAGATGGCCCTCACGGGGGATGAAATCCTGGCGTACCCTGATTACAGCCAGCCCTTTATCCTCTACACCGACGCAAGTAACATCGGGCTAGGAGCCGTGCTGTCCCAGATCCAGCAGGGGAAAGAACGAGTAATCGCTTACGCCAGCCGAAAACTGCGACCCACCGAGAGAAACCCTGAGAATTACAGCTCATTTAAGCTAGAGTTCCTGGCAGTGGTGTGGGCAGTCACCGAACGCTTTAAGCACTACCTCGCTTCCCCCCGGTTCACCGTGTACACGGATAACAACCCGTTGACACACCTGGACACAGCAAGACTCGGTGCCCTAGAGCAGAGATGGATGGCCCGTCTGTCCAACTACGAGTTCACAATCAAATACCGGGCAGGACGCTCCAATACCAACGCGGACGCCCTGTCCAGGATGCCAAACCTACCGGACGTAGGAGAAGATCCAGAGGGACTGGAAGAAGTCGAACTCCCTGCGTTCCACCGTCATGGGACTATCCAGTATTCCCACCGTGTAAGGAGTAAGCAAGCTGCTACGTTTAATCCCTTGCCTCACTACAACTGGGCGGAAACGCAAGACAGTGACCCTGCCGTCCGACTGGTGAAGGAGATGCTTACTCGGCCAGAGGCTCGCCTTGACCCAGACGCTCCGGAGGAAGCCAAGCAACTGTGGGCTGAGAAGAGTCGACTGTTCCTTTATAAGGGGAAGTTGTGCCGCCGAATGGTTAACTCCCGGACGCATGAACTAATTTGGCAAGTAGTGGTGCCACGAAGAGACGCAGCCATGGTGATGGAGGCATACCACGACGGGGCTGGACACTTCGGATGGAAGAAGCTGGAGTTCCTGCTGCGCGGGCAGTTCCACTGGGTAGGCATGAGGGGAACCATCGAGAGGTGGTGCAGAGACTGTGGCCCGTGCAACCTAAGAAGGAAGGACCGTGCCAGCCAGAAGACTCCCCTGCAGTCCATCGTCACCCGGCAGCCGTTGGAACTGGTAGCCTTGGATCATGTAAAACTGACCCCAAGCAGAAGTGGCTACGTCTACGCACTAACCATCGTGGATCACTACTCCCGGTTCTTGGTTGTCGTCCCCGTCAAGGACTTAACAGCTCGAACAGCAGCTAGAGCCTTCCAGCAGCATTTCTGCCGTCCACACGGGTACCCGGACCAAGTTTTGACAGACCAGGGACCTGCCTTTGAAGCGGAGGTCTTCCAAGAATTCTGCACTCTGTATGGCTGCCGGAAGATAAGGACGACACCCTATCATCCGCAAACTAATGGACTTTGTGAGAAAATGAACCAGGTGGTGATAGATCTTCTGAAAACATTGCTCCTGGAAGAACGCAGTCTGTGGCCCGAGAGGCTGCCCGACCTAGTGGACCTATACAACCACATCCCGGTAGGTTCCACCAACTGTACCCCGGCTTACCTGATGAGGGCAAGACCTGGTAAGCTACCTGTTGACCTGGAGATGGGAGTCCTGACACCCGAGGACACTTCACCAGAAGCAGACTGGGACACAGAGAGGCAGCAGCAGTACCGGAAAGTACAGGAGAGCGTGGAGCGAAGTCTCTGTCAAGCTAGGGAAAGACAAGAGAAAACTTACAACCAGTATGCTCCCGCTGTTCCCCTGGTACCCGGAGAGCAGGTCTTGAAGAGGAAAAGGCGGCTCCACAAGTTGGACGACCAGTGGGAGAAGGACCCGTACATCGTACTGCCCTCAAGCCACGACAACCCAAAGGTCTGTACCATCAGTAAAGACGGAGGGGAAACCACAACCATTGTATCCCGGGATCACCTGAAGAAGTGTCCCGAACAGCTACGGAACCCTGAAGAGGAACAAGAAGACCCTCGACCCGTAGAGGAAAGGGAAGACATGGTTAGTACTGTGTTCGGAGACTTCCCTCGGTCTTGGACTCAAGTCAATGGCGCAGTTGTGGTACCTGTACTCACCTTCCTCCAACCAGCATCCCAAGCACCTACGGAGCAACAGGTAGAGCTGGAAGAACAGCCGGTCCAGGAGGCAGAAGACCCCACACAGGCAGACCAGGAGGATCAACCCTCTGCTTATAGTGAACCTGCCATACCTCTAGTGAGCCAAAGGGCCCGTGGACAGCTGCCCAGTTTACCCTTGACAGCTCCTACACCCTGTAGTTCAGGGCTAGACAGTCAGCTCCGTAGGTCCACTAGGGCCACTAGAGGCCAGTTACCTGCACGTTGGAGGATTTGAAGTGTTTAAATTGTTTTATTTGTGGTCACCTGTCTGTTACTTGTGTATAATTATGTGTTTCTAGTTATTTATAGGAGTCCTTGGTGGATTTACCGGGAATCCTTTATACATGGTTGGAGCGTAACCTAGGGATGGACTAAAGACTGTTAAGGACTCGGGGCAGGACAGACCCCTACCTGGTTACGTCTCCCTGTTTTGGTGAAATGGACACCTTGCTTTTCTTCAAAAACTGCACCCGGTTGCGGACACGCCGTGACCATTCTAATATGTTTTTTTTTATTGTACCGTTTCTGTTTGTATTGGTTATGTTTTTCTAAAATATGTTTAGTCCCGGAGTACTAAATTTCACTAGGGGGGAATGTGGCACCCCAGGGGTCTGGTTTCCACAGTAACAGCAATGTTATGTCTGAGAGCAGGTGGGAGGTCTCTTGGTCAGGAATCCTATGCATGCCGCACCTCCTGCCCAGTCCTGGGAGGGGAACAACTTCCCCTATATAAACCTGGGGCTGAGGCAGGGTTAGTGAGTAGAGAAGAAGTAGAGACAGAGAAGCAGATATAGGAAAAGAACATCAGGAGCTCTGTGGGAGCAGTGCTACAAGGAGTCAGGGGCTGGCAGCTGCAGAGCTCGCCCTGACTGAGAAGTTATCACCGGACCCGGAGTCCGAGGCTGTGGGGACTAACTCCTATCCAGCAGCAGAAACCGACCGGCAGGGGATTGCAGGTCCTCTGGCCCAGAAACCCGAAGGCACGGTCACACGTGTGGGACCAGCACCGCCGTCGTGGAGCGGAAGCTACTAGAAGGCCCCGAGTCACCGGCCATACGGGTGAGCACCACACGGTACACTCAGGGACGTGGGCTACTTATACCCGCCTCTAGCAAGGTAGCCAGAAGAGTATCGTTAGTTTGGGAGGCCTACAACTCCGCCTGGCCAGGGGAGATCCCATCTGCTCAAGGACTGACCAGGCCCCAATCGCTAGCCAGTACTCCGGGAGGGTCTATCTTTGTCACCAGTAAAGACCCTGAACTACACCGTACCGTCTCCGAGTGGTTCCTGCTACCCCCATCATCCACGTCGGCTGCCCTGAGGCCATACCCCTCCCGTTGGGGGTTATACTATCACGCTGCACAATCCTACCACCGGCCTCAGCGGTCTGCCCTGCAGCAGCAGCTCCTTAGCTGTACTCAACGGGTGGCGTAGTCGTCCAACATCTACCGCTAATACAGCGCCACTTAGTCTGACTCCCTGGGCACGGACCGGATCACCGCCACGAGACTACAACCCTCAACAGATCCGGCTCCGGGTAAGCTCCCGCGTGCGCAACGCTGCGCGACACAGGCCCAGGGGCGCGTCATTTCTACCTCAGCACCGGAATATTCTTAGCTCTTAAATCATTAAACCAAAACTAGGACCCTGGACAGGGCACCTGTATTGGCCAACTGACGTCCGGGTCTATGCTCTACAGAAAAACTAAAATATTTTATTACGTTTCTATGATCTGGGATCTCAGAAAACATATCCCTATTGTCATGGCCAGCTCCAGGTTTTTCTGGGCCCTGGGCAAAAGAGTCTCAGTGGGCCCCCTTAACACATACCACGATTCATATATATATATATATATATATATATATATATATAATACAATGCAAAGATTTCACTTCTTACAGTACATGAGATATATCTATTGTAAATTCTACAAAAGCTCAAAAAACGGCGAATTGCTCCACACAGGATACTGGCCCCCATAAAATGCTCCATACAGAATACTGGCCCCCATATAAAGCTGCATACGGAATACTGGCCCCCATATAACGCTCCATACGGAATACTGGCCCTCACA
This sequence comes from Phyllobates terribilis, assembly GCF_046119375.1. Lineage (NCBI taxonomy): Eukaryota > Metazoa > Chordata > Amphibia > Anura > Dendrobatidae > Phyllobates > Phyllobates terribilis. The sequence goes on from NW_027362833.1 coordinate 1,603,481, forward strand.
TAACGATCCATACAGAATACTAGCCCCCATATAACGCTCCATACAGGATATTGGCCCCCATATAACGGTCCGTACAGGATACTGGTCCCCTTATAACGCTCTATACAGGATACTGGCTCCCTTATAACGCTCTATACAGGATACTGGCCCCCATATAATGCCCCATGCAGGATGTCCCTTTCCCACCCATATAATGCTCCATGCAGGATGTCCCTTTCCCCCCATATAATGCCCCATGCAGGTTATCCCTCTTCCCCACCATATAATGCCCCATGCAGGATGTTATCCCCCCTCTTTATAATGCCCCATGCAGGATGTCTCCCCCCCCTATATAATGCCCCATGCAGGATGTCTCCCCCCCTCTTTATAATACCCCACGCAGGATGTCTCCCCCCTTATATAATGCCCCATGCAGGATGTCTCCCCCCCCTCTTTATAATGCCCCATGCAGGAAGTCTCCCCCCTATATAATGCCACATGCAGGATGTCACCCCCCCTCTTTATAATGCCCCATGCAGGATGTCACCCCCATATAATGCCCCATGCAGGATGTCACCCCCCCATATAATGCCCCATGCAGGATGTCACCCCCCCATATAATGCCCCATGCAGGATGTCACCCCCCCCCATATAATGCCCCATGCTTCTGTTATAGCAGAAGCTGGAGTCCCTCAAGTTTAAAGGCCCCATCTATGCTATATAAGTCTGACAGTTATTTTAGGTGAAAACAACAGCTATGAATGTTCCTTCTTGTATCAATAGCGTGTCCTTGGGAGAAGATAAAGTGATTCTCCCTGGCCAGATGTTTCTTCTAGTGTAGCAATAATGTGTTCTTGCAGAAAGATGAAATGACCTTGCTAACTAGATAAGTCTAATTAAATATTTTAAAGCATACAGAAACTAGCTTTTTTCGCTTGTTCAGCTAAACTGTATAATCGAACCATATGTGGCAAATCCGTTTCCTGCCTTTAGGGTGTATATTAGCCCTGTGTTTTGTAATAAAGTTTTTAGACTATGTTTAGACACAAACATCCTGTCCTGTTTCTTCATTCTCTCCGAGCTCGTAATCCAAAGGATAGAAGACCCAAAATTCAGTGACGACAGCTGGCGCCTCGAACAGGGACCTTGAGTTAATCTACCCAAGGGTGCTCGACCGGTCCGAGACGTGGGACGAGTGAAGCTCTCTGTTGGTGATATATACAGTGCTGAGGTAAGAATAACTGTTATATTCTACCTAATTATATCACTGCATAGAAGAGACTCCCTCACCCCCGAGCGGTCGGCTCCCCAGGTAATTCAACAGATTGTTGTCTGGCTCAGGTCCCTTTGAACCAGTAGAATCCCTCAGATAAATTGACAGTCCTGCCTTCTATCCTTTGGAGAATTTAAGAATGAAAGTATGGATCCGATGATTGTGTTGTGGATGTGTCCCGGGATTGATGTTTTTGGTCTGTTTTTCTGGTTGGCGTATAAGTCCTAGAGAGGCTAGTAGTGGAATGGTTCAGAAACCTTTGTGGCCCATTGTCTAAGTGACCATTGTCTAAGTGACTGAGGAGTCTCTTCTAGGTGAGGAGAACCGAAAAAATGGGGAACCAAAATGCCAAGGAAGGCATTATAGCCAAAGACTTAGTGGTACGCAGAGAAGGGAAACAGGCACTGATTGGAATTGACAAAATATTGTGTAAAGCGGGAATGAATGAGAATGGAGAGATGAATGGAGAGAAATGGAAATCCTTCTTTAACTCCTATCATGGATGGCTGAAAGATAAGGGTCTGTTAGGGACAGTAGATGTATGGATGAATGCATGCGCTTATTTTGAAGGAGAGATTGAAGAATTAGGAGACGGACGTTACAGACTGACAAAAACTGGAATGACAGATTTTCCTCCCTGTCCGCTCCCGACGTCACCCCCACCCCAGTACCAGAATTCCCAGGAACCTAAATGTTGGGTTTGCCCCAGATGTGGACAGCAGAATCCCTTGACAGTAGACATCTGTGTGGCATGTGGAGGACCGAGACCCCACCCAGCTAGTCTATTCCCAATGAGGACGGTAGTTGTGCCAGGAGCACCAGCAGCAGCAGCAGCAGCAGGGGGGGATGCAGTGGTTCCAGGTCAGGAAGCTCGTACAATGTTAATGTATAGACCATGGAGCCCTTCAGAGCAGTTGGCACTGATCTCCCAGCTGCCAGATCCGTCCCAGTCCCCTATGGGTTTTGCTAGAATGATCACCACCATACAGGATACGTATCATGCCACTAGAATAGATCTGCAGGGGGTAATTAAGGGAAAATTGGCAGATGAAGCCCGCTATGATAGGTTGATAGATGAGACAAAAAAAACAGTATGCCAATAGGACCGGACCCGTAGATGCAGAATCTAATGATGCAGCAGCTGGAGTCCTATTCGCAGCAGCGTTGGTAAAAGCATGTCAAGACAGGCAAGCAGAAAAGCAAGTTACACTAGAAGATAGAGTGCAGGGAAAGGAGGAAGATCCTAAGGATTATTTCTATGCACTAAAGAAAACCTGGTCAGAAATGGGGTTCAACCCCGGGAATAAGACTAGTGAGAGGGTATTAGCAAGTGCTTTCATGAATGGACTAAAGAAAGAGATTGCAGAGAAGGTAAAAGCAAGTAGACCGGACTGGAGATCAGTGAAGGCAGAAGATTTAGCTAGAATAGCTCAGGGGGCACAGCATGACATAGCGCAGGCAAAAAGAGCTGCCAGAATACATATAGTAGAGACGACTACCAGAAACAACAGAGGCAGAGGACGGACTGAAGGAGGAGGACAGAAACTGTGTTACGGATGTAAAAAGCCAGGACATTTTAGAAAGAGCTGTAGGACCAACCCGTATCCAAATGCTCAGAGTACGGGTCCTCCAGCCGACCAAACAACGCCCCCATAGGATGAGGGTAGCTTGCACATGAACCCCCTCATCTCCTTACCCCCAACTCCCAGTTGTATAGTGCAGGTGAACCTACCAGGGGGACATGAAATCGATTTCCAAATAGATACGGGGGCCGACAATTCAGTAATTACGCAAGGTGATTGGCCATATGTAGCGCCCCAAGGACTTGGTCACTACAGAGGTATTGCACCTCATCCAGAGGTGTGATATCCCACTCCCGGGTAAGGATGGAGTATGGATCAAGGCTCAGTAGGCTGCATACAGCACACACACCCCATTTCCGAGGGACAGCTCAACGGTGCTCCCACTAGACAGAAGTGCAGGCACGACAGCATCTGTCCCTGGCTGGAGTGGGGAGGGGGGTGGAATACCCAGTGCTATAGGGGCAGATAGGGGTTGGGTCCGGAGCATAGGAAGGAGCCCATTGGTTGCTAGTCACCTGGGCTCATGGTCAGAGGGAGGTATATAAGGTGGGCACTATCTTAGAACAGTGTTCAGTCTGAGAGAGGAAGTGACAGAGCAGGGCCTCTGTGGAGCTCTGCTCCGGAGGCGGGCCTAGCCTGTGAGGCCCAGCCAGCACTGAAAGAGAAAGAAGAAGAAGTTCAGTCTGTGAGGAGAAGTGGAGAAGGCAGGGAGCAGGGCTGCTGCATGGGCTCTGCTCCCTGGGCAAGCCTAGCACAGAGGCCGGGGCCAGAGAGAGAGAGAGGAGAAGGAACAGTGGAAAGGAAAAGGAAACAAGACCAGAACAGAAGTAACAAGTGAAACAGAAAGGCTCAGGAACGAGAAGGAAGAGAGAACCCTAAGGACCCAGGATATTGCGGGTGACGGGTTGGCAGAACAGGGTACCGGATCCCAAATTGGTGGAAGCGAATCATCTTCAGCCAAGAACCGGAGGTCGTGACCAGCCCTTGGTGCGACCCCTCGTTACACCTTCCTAGGAAGGCATACCATATAGGGTCAGGGACATGGGCACGTAGCCCTCCCAAGAGAAGGCCCGCGGGAGCTGGACATAAGCTTGGTCACTGGTGGGGCACGAGCCAGAGAAAGGACGGAAGGGAGCTTTGAGACATACTCCAGAAAGACCTGGGAGTTGACCGAGTCCCTTGCCTGGTGGACGCAGCACGGCTTGGGTGGTCACTGCTTCGCGAGAGTGACCTGGAGAATACAAACTGTGAGTAAAGGACATTGGATTGCAACACGTTGTCTGTGACTTCTTGCTCCTCCGGCACTATTGGTACTGGTACTATCTCCACCATCACTCCCATCATCCACGCTAACTGCCCTGAGGCTGTACTCCTCCTGTGGGGAGTCATCCCATTCTTAGCTGCACATATAACACGGGCCTCAGCGGTCTGCCTTGCAGCGGCGGTCTCCATTGACCGCAATCCACGGGTGGCGTAGTCGGACACTTGTTATTACACTAAGACTGCCACTGAATTGACCACCCTGGGCACGGACCGGGTCACCGCCACGGAGACTACAACCCCCAGCGATCCGGCTCCGGGTATTCCCTGCACAACACAGGCCCAGGGGGCGCGTCAACTTTGGCGTAGTCGGCAGGATTCAAACCAACCCGCCACCAACGGGTATTGCGTGCCTGAAAAAGACTTTTGCACTTACCTGAGAGAAGTTTCCCGCCATCAGACGCCATTTTCGGGACGCCGCTCGGGAAGAAGAGGGGCGTGGACGCCGAAAGCGCGTGAGATCCGAAGCTCCGCCCCACGCACTGACGCTGCGTAAGGTCCTGGAAGGGAGAGGGAGTGACGCTGACGTCACAGGAGCGCGACGCAAGGTCCTCAACCCCGACGATCGACTGCGGAGCCGCGGCCTACGGAGGAAGATCATCGCAAGGTAGGCCACGGTCCGCCGGGGGGGGGGGGGGAAAGACATCGGGAACGGAGAGCAAAATGGCGGACCGGCAGCAGACTAAGCTGCCCAGCATCGGCAGTGCCCCAGTCGTCACAGGCCCCGACCAGCACCAGGAGAAGACGGGTGACGCAGGAGCGGTCGCGGGAGCAGGTAAGAGGAGTCTCCCTGTCCCGGACGCTGCCAGCGTCAGCCTGCTCCCGGGCCCCCTGGTGGAGCCGCCGATCCCGGGCGCTGCAGACACCGACCTGCTCCAGACCCCGCAACAAGCCCTGCAGCCGAGCCCTCCAGCCCTGGGCACCGCCACCACCAGCCCGCGCCCAGGCCCAAAGTCGCACCCTCTGACCCCGGGCGTCATCAACAGCGGCCTTCTCCAGACCCCGCCACAAGGCCTACTGCACAAGGGTGCCAAGGGACAGTACGCCCTCCACGTTCACCGGCTCACGGAGGAGAAGCTGCAGTACCACCAGTACGAGGAAAGCCAAGAGGACCCGGACGGGTCTGAAGACTGCCCTCAGGAGGGAGCTCAAGGAGGACATAACTATTAAAAGAAAGTAGCGTGAGTAAGGAACTGTACAAAGTTACCCGTCAGGGTACAAGGACTGTTTTTCTTTTGAACTGTTAATAAGTGTGGTCCCCGTTGGGACAGCTAAAAGACTGTTACCCGTTTCCAAGATACCCCCTTTCTTACCTGGCTGAGGACTGAGAGCAGCCATCCCCTTTCCAACCGGCCGAGGACTGGGAACGGCCAACCCCTGGTAAATAGTTGCGCTTCTTAAAGCGCCCCCTACTGGTTTTTTAAAAGAACTGCAACGTCTACCTCAGGACGAATTAAATGGACTGTTGCACCTTTGAGAGAGAAAGTGAACACCTGGTCGCAAGTTGTCCAGCGGCCAGAAGTCAAGAATGCGTTTTTGAAGAATGTTTTATTTGCAAAAGTTTTATAGTGTGTTTTATGGTAAAAGAGTTCCGGAAGTAATAACCAAAAGTGTTTCATCAGAGTGTTTCCCATGAAGGGAATTGTACAAGTGTGTCTGTTTCCTGATGTAAGCAGTTAATGAAAAAGTTTTTGCATACCCTGTGAATTGTTTTTGCTCTGTTCCAGCCCGAGGACGTGCTGTGCTTTACCAGGGGGGAATGTAGCGCCCCGAGGACTTGGTCACTACAGAGGTATTGCACCTCATCCAGAGGTGTGATATCCCACTCCCGGGTAAGGATGGAGTATGGATCAAGGCTCAGTAGGCTGCATACAGCACACACACCCCATTTCCGAGGGACAGCTCAACGGTGCTCCCACTAGACAGAAGTGCAGGCACGACAGCATCTGTCCCTGGCTGGAGTGGGGAGGGGGGTGGAATACCCAGTGCTATAGGGGCAGATAGGGGTTGGGTCCTGAGCATAGGAAGGAGCCCATTGGTTGCTAGTCACCTGGGCTCATGGTCAGAGGGAGGTATATAAGGTGGGCACCATCTTAGAACAGTGTTCAGTCTGAGAGAGGAAGTGACAGAGCAGGGCCTCTGTGGAGCTCTGCTCCGGAGGCGGGCCTAGCCTGTGAGGCCCAGCCAGCACTGAAAGAGAAAGAAGAAGAAGTTCAGTCTGTGAGGAGAAGTGGAGAAGGCAGGGAGCAGGGCTGCTGCATGGGCTCTGCTCCCTGGGCAGGCCTAGCACAGAGGCCGGGGCCAGAGAGAGAGAGAGGAGAAGGAACAGTGGAAAAGAAAAGGGAACAAGACCAGAACAGAAGTAACAAGTGAAACAGAAAGGCTCAGGAACGAGAAGGAAGAGAGAACCCTAAGGACCCAGGATATTGCGGGTGACGGGTTGGCAGAACAGGGTACCGGATCCCAAATTGGTGGAAGCGAATCATCTTCAGCCAAGAACCGGAGGTCGTGACCAGCCCTTGGTGCGACCCCTCGTTACACCTTGCTAGGAAGGCATACCATATAGGGTCAGGGACGTGGGCACGTAGCCCTCCCAAGAGAAGGCCCGCGGGAGCTGGACATAAGCTTGGTCACTGGTGGGGCACGAGCCAGAGAAAGGACGGAAGGGAGCTTTGAGACATACTCCAGAAAGACCTGGGAGTTGACCGAGTCCCTTGCCTGGTGGACGCAGCACGGCTTGGGTGGTCACTGCTTCGCGAGAGTGACCTGGAGAAAACAAACTGTGAGTAAAGGACATTGGATTGCAACACGTTGTCTGTGACTTCTTGCTCCTCCGGCACTATTGGTACTGGGACTATCTCCACCATCACTCCCATCATCCACGCTAACTGCCCTGAGGCTGTACTCCTCCCGTGGGGAGTCATCCCATTCTTAGCTGCACACATAACACCGGCCTCAGCGGTCTGCCTTGCAGCGGCGGTCTCCATTGACCGCAATCCACGGGTGGCGTAGTCGGACACTTGTTATTACACTAAGACTGCCACTGAATTGACCACCCTGGGCACGGACCGGGTCACCGCCACGGAGACTACAACCCCCAGCGATCCGGCTCCGGGTATTCCCTGCACAACACAGGCCCAGGGGGCGCGTCACATACATTGACACTGATTTTTCACATCATGTCATTGCCACCCCCTTCAATTCCCCGTCTGTCCTGCTTCCTGTCACTAAAAGAATTCCCCTGCAAATTCAAGGAGCCACTGTACATAGCAAGCTCATGGTATCGCCCCGAGGCCAATGTAACCTTTTGGGAAATGATGTGTTGTCCCAATTACAAGCACATATTGAGTATCATCCCGATGGCACTGTCACCATGACCCCAGGTTTAAAACCAAGTACCCTTTGCAAAATTATGTCACTAGATATTGCCAGCATAGAAGAGACAAATGAGTTTCCCCCGATATTGGAGCAGGCTGTACCACATGATTTTTGGGCCTCAGACAAAACAGATGTTGGTAGGTTAAGAGTTCAACCAGTAATGGTGAAATTAAAACCAGGAGCCATCTTGCCTCAACAGAGGCAGTATCCCCTTAGCTCGGCTCAGGAGAATGCCATAGCCCAGCAGGTCCAAAAATTACTACAGAGAGGAGTCCTAGTCAAAACCCAGTCCCCTTGCAACACTCCCCTGTTCCCAGTAAAGAAAAAGAGTGTGCCAGGACAACCAGCCGCATATAGAATGGTCCATGACCTCCGGTTGGTTAACAAAGCCACAGAACTTCTAACACCAGTTGTGCCCAACCCGCATACTCTTCTGTCACAGATACCTTCTAACTCTCTTTGTTTTTCAGTGGTCGATTTGGCAAATGCATTTTTCAGTGTACCATTACATCCTGACTGCCAGTACCTGTTTGCTTTCACATTCCAGGGCAGTCAATATACATGGACAGTGTTGCCACAGGGTGCCCAGAATTCACCCACAATGTACACTGCAAGTCTGCAGGAAATACTGGAGGGATGGTCTGAACCACATATCGTTGTTTTGCAATATGTCGATGACCTGCTCATTTGTGCCCCCTCCAGGAAACAATGTCATAGTGCAACTATATCGCTTATGTTGTTTCTCTATCACGCTGGCTGCAAGGCATCGAAAGATAAGCTTCAGTTTTGTAAATCTTCAGTCACCTTTTTGGGACATTGCATTACACCAGGAGCTCGTCATTTAACAAATGCACGTAAACTAGCAGTACAGGCATTCACCGTCCCCATTAATGTTGCAGTCCTCAGAACTTTTCTTGGACTTGTTTCCTATTGCAGACAGTGGATTCATGCCGCCTCTGTTTTAATGCAGCCCCTCTATGACTGTCTTACCCCAACACCTTTTGTACTAACATCAGAGGCAATAGACTGTTTTTATTCTCTCAAGAACCGTATTTTGGCTGCTCCAGCTTTGGGTACACCTAATTATGAGCTCCCATTTACTCTGTACCTTCATGAACAAGCTGGACATGCAGCAGGAGTTTTAACTCAAACACACGGTGATAATCAGAGACCTGTTGCCTATTTTAGTGTCAGATTGGATGCGGTAGCCAGAGGTGCACCATCCTGCGTACGTGCTCTGCATGCTGTTGGACTATTACTCCATAAATCCGCAGACATTGTTCTTGACCACCCGCTCACCGTTCTAACACCTCATGATGTCTACACTATATTGAATCAAGTGCAACCCGCTCACCTCTCAGCAGCACGTCATCTCAGGTTACAATGTGCACTGTTAATGCCTCCCAATGTTTCTTTACAGAGGTGTACTACCCTGAATCCAGCAACTTTGTTACCTCTCTCGGATCTAAAGGAGGAGTCAGGTACTGTGCTTTTTAAGGAAGATCCAAGAGAGGAAGTTCCTCATGACTGTGTACAAATGATGGCACAAGAAACGGCAGGTTTACCTACTGTATTTGAACATGAATTACAAAATGCAGATTTTGAATTTTTTGTAGATGGATCCCGTCATCAGGACGATTCAGGTACCTTCCATACTGGATATGCAGTTGTCTCCCTCAATGCAGTAATCAAGGCAGAACCAATGCTCCCACACCAGTCGGCTCAAGAAGCTGAACTTAGGGCCCTAACCGAGGCCTGTAAACTAGCGGAAGGTAGTATTGTTAACATTTACACAGATTCTAGGTACGCATTCGGTATATCGCATGATTTTGGTCCAATATGGAAGTCAAGAGGTTTCCTGACGGCAGCAGGACACCCCATTAAGAATGCTGATGCGGTCCAGCAGTTAATTAATTGATGCGCTACAACTACCTAAACAAGTAGCTGTCATAAAGGTAAGAGCACATACCAGACGCACCGACTAGGTAAGCAGAGGAAACGCGATGGCAGATGCAGCGGCAAAAACAGCAGCCTGTAAGCCGCAACAAGGGTCAACAGTACGTCAGTTAAGTGCCCCTAAAAACCCCTTTGTGTCGGAGGACATCTTATCCCAAATGCAGGCGCAGGCTCAAAAGGAGGAGGTTGATAAGTGGTTAAAGGAAGGTGCATGCCTGAATGAAGCAAATGGGGTATGGGGGAAAGGGACACGATGATGCCTTCCAAGGGCACTGTACCCAGCAGCTGCCCAGATACTACATGGGCCGACACACCAATCTAAAACGGGTGTGATGAGTGTGATGCAGAAACATTGGGTGGCACCAGGATTCTCCACCTGTATTGAAAACCTGGTACAAGGGTGCATGATATGTGCTACACATAATCAGGGTAGAGTAGTTAAAACACCACCCAAACACACCCCCCGGCCCCTTTATCCATTCCAGAGACTGCAAATTGATTATATTCAGCTGCCAAAGTTAGGATCATGGGAATATGTGTTGGTCTGTATTGATTTGTTCTCAGGATGGCCAGAGGCTTTCCCGATTGCCAAAGCCACGGCTACGGCAACCGCAAAGAAACTGCTTGCGGAGGTGGTCTGCAGGTATGGGGTACCAGAGGTAATTGAGAGTGACAGAGGTACACACTTCACAGGTGAAATAATGAATGAAGTCATGTCAGCTCTAGGAATTCAACAAGCATTCCATACCCCATATCACCCACAAAGTAGTGGTACAGTGGAAAGACTGAATGGGACATTGAAATTAAAAATTCAGAAAGCCATGGCTGAGACAGGAAAACCATGGCCGGACTGTTTACCACTTGCTCTGTTTTCAGCAAGATACACGCCTAATAGAAAGACTGGACTCTCTCCATATGAGATATTGTTTGGCAACGTACCCGGCCTAGGGTGTTTCTATCCGCAAGCATTAGAAATGAACAACCATGTGCTAAGTTCCTATGTGAGGGCTTTACACAAAAAGATTAAGCAAGTACATGATAATGTCTTCAGTTCTCTTCCAGATCCAGATCAAGACTCTAGCAGCCATACGCTGCAACTTGGAGACTGGGTGGTTATAAAAAGACACGTGAGGAAAAGCCTAGATCCACGGTTTGACGGACCCTTTCAAGTTCTGCTGACCACAAGTACAGCCGTTAAGCTAGAGGGAAAAGAGACCTGGATCCACGCGTCCCATTGCAAAAAGATACTAGGAGAACCAGCGGACAAAGAATGATGACATTGTTTATACTTACCTGCATACTTGCGACCACAGGTGCATGGACTAGGTTAGGCACCATGGATGGAGACGACAATAGATTCATTAGACACCATCTTGCTCTAATCGATGGACTAAAGGAGCAAAACCAGACCATTGCTAATTGTTGGATATGTACACATGCCCCTGTGACGTCCACTAGCATACCCTTTCTCGCTGTCCCGGTCTCATGGGAAGAGATAAACTTTTGAGTGAACTGTTCAGATACTTTGGCCAATAATTCCACACAGAGATTTTCCTTTCTAAATCCCGCAAATTGGTTTAAAGGTATTGGTGGGTGGTTGGCTGGTATAGTACAAGCTATTTTACAGGTTTTGCTAATGTGTCTTGCGGTTTATTTGGTTTTTAAGTTTTTTTTAATGTGTATTCAGCGTTGTACTAAAAGAAAACATAGAAATTCGTATTGATAAATGAAGGAACAAAAGGATGGAATGTTATAGCAGAAGATGGAGTCCCTCAAGTTTAAAGGCCCCATCTATGCTATATAAGTCTGACAGTTATTTTAGGTGAAAACAACAGCTATGAATGTTCCTTCTTGTATCAATAGCGTGTCCTTTTGAGAAGATAAAGTGATTTTCCCTGGCCAGATGTTTCTTCTAGTGTAGCAATAATGTGTTCTTGCAGAAAGATGAAATGACCTTGCTAACTAGATAAGTCTAATTAAATATTTTAAAGCATACAGAAACTAGCTTTTTTCGCTTGTTCAGCTAAACTGTATAATCGAACCATATATGGCAAATCCGTTTCCTGCCTTTAGGGTGTATAATAGCCCTGTGTTTTGTAATAAAGTTTTTAGAGTATGTTTAGACACAAACATCCTGTCCTGTGTCTTCATTCTCTCCGAGCTCGTAATCCAAAGGATAGAAGACCCAAAATTCAGTGACGACACCTCCATACATTAAAAAAAAAAAATCAAATACTCACCCTCACCTCACTCCTCCTCACCTGCTGCCGCTGCTCAGATCCGGACTCCATTGCTGGCATCTTCCCGCTCTGCGCTGCCTGTGATGGCTCCTGGGAGGGTGCGGTGGAAAGACATCACCGCGCCCTCTAACCTGAAACATCACAGGGAGCGCAAAGCGGGAAGACAGCGGAGCTGCGGAGGCATGGGGAGAGGTAAGTATCCGGCTGCCGGGGCCCTGAGCAAGTGGGGGAGAAGGGCGGGCGCTGGCACCGCTCTCCTTCGCCCATAGCCCGGCGTGGTGCCCGACCGCAAGTGGGCCCTCTCGCCTGCTCAGGGCCCTGGCACTTGCCCGGGTGCTGACGCCGGCCCTGCCTATTGTTCTGTACAGACTCCTGTACTTCTAGTACCTGAGCACCTGACACGTCTGACATTTTTACCTCAGATCAAGCTGCGTTTTACAGTATCAGCAAAAGATATGAGATTTTAGAAATTTCACTCATATGCTTGATTTTTTTTCCTGACTGAATTTGACAAATGCAGCGTTTTTAAAATCCACAGCGTGTCAATTCTCTCAGTGTTTTTGTAGCTTTTTTTTTACAAAGAAATGAAAGGGAGAAAAAATGCTGTAAAAAATGCAAGTTTTTTACAGCGTTTTGACAGCGGTTGTGGTGAATGAAACTAACTTTATTAAAAATGTACTGTAGACAAAGCTCATATGTAATCCACACCCAAAAAAAGGCTACAAAAAAGTGACAAAAATGCAGGGAACATGAGGAAAACCAGGGGTTTTGAACACAGTGTTTTTACTGCCAAGACAAGTTTTTATTGTTGCAGTAAAAAACACAGAAAAACGCTATGTATGAGGGTCACTAACATGGGCCCTTCAAAGTTAAGCTTAAATAATATTCTAGATATGACTCTATTATACCAACTGAGCTAAACTGCAAGGGTCCCCGCAGGGCCTGACTGTCCATCTGGAAGTTCCAACAAATACCAGATGGGCCGGTGTGGACACTTTTTGACAGTATCCACTTTCTGAGGATGTGGATATCATTAACCATTAACAACTGAGGTGGAGCAGAGAGCCATGGACTCCCTGCTCTGCCGCTTGCTCAGAAAAGCCGTAGACTGCTTATGTCTTATGAACTCAAAGAGGTCAGCACCACATGAGGGACATCAGGCGATGCAATGACCTCACTTCAACATCTGCTGCACCTAGACTGTAGTGAGGAGGAGAATATCACCCCTCAGCGTGGGAGAGAGGGGGTGATAAGTATTAGCATATGTTTCTGGTTTCCCAGGACACAATTATTACATAAGAAGGCCCGGGGGGCATTATAAGGATACACAGGGCACCACTGTCATGAGACATTATTATTATTATTAGTCAGTATAGGGGGCATTATTATTATAACGTAGCCCAGTGAATATAAGTATTATTATAAGGAAAAAGAGGACACCATTATTGATAGCAATAAATTTAGATTTTCTTCAAGTATTTGCAATTTGAGGAGATCTGAGTTGCTGCAAATCTATTTTTTTTAATTTGTCAAACTAGGTGAAAACATTGTCTGCTCTCTGTTACTGATAGAGGAGACTAGATTACTCCACGTGCTCTCCTCACACACTGAGCAGCACTTATGTCCATAAAATGGCCGCTGGGGGAGGAGCATGTGACCAGATCAGCCTATCGTATCAGCCTCCTCCAACAGACAAGCAGCTCTCCTATGTGAGGAGTTTTAGTATTGGAGGCTGAGGACAGGTCTGGTCACTGCTCCTCCACCAGCGGCCATTGTATGGACAGAATGCTGCTCAGTGTGTGAGGAAAGCTGCACTAATAAGTGTAAATGGCCGCCCCCTTTAATATACGTGCTTAAATATTTAAGGGGTGCAGTGAAAAATTTATATGCGAGCAAGTAAGGTTCAAATTTCGGTGTTAATTTCACTTAATATCATTGTGGCAGTGTAAAAAAAATGTTAATGCTCATTGATTAGTTGACGCCGACCCATGCACCAAAGAAGATGCCACATCTGTCGCTCACTAGATTGTTTTATGTTTAGGCTGCCCTCTACTGACAACTAGAGGAATCATTTGCAGGTCAAGTATGTAAATCTGCATGGTATAGCATTAGTACATGAAATTGGCCCACTAAGGGTCTTCTCTATGCAATTATAGCCTATTTTGAACTCCCATGCCCAATATATTTGAGTGTCGCTTGTACTATTTATTTGAGAAGCCTTATGAGTATAGTATGCCCTTATCAGAATGACAATGTTTGCAATAGGCATATAGATTGTATGATATGTCATGGAACGCACTCAGCTGTAAAGTTCCAGGATTGACTGTGCATTGAAATCTAGGTGACAGCGGCGAGGCGGCTTCACTGTGTCCATGATCACATGATCCCGGTGCTGGTCACATGCTCTGACTGGGAGAATGGCGGCCAGGTGGTTCCGGCGTGTGGAACGCATACTGACTCTCCGGTCACGTGCTTCCTGTCACGTGTTTCCGGTGACCACGGATATCCGGTTGTGCTTGGAGCACATGGGGCGTGCAAAAGAGACGGTTGCATCTAGTTTGGAGTTGATTATTTGTGGTCCTCAAACAATCAACTCCATTCTAGCTGATTCACCATTGAGCCGTCTAGTTTGGAGTTGATTTTTTGAGGGCTCATTTTATCAGCTCCACTCTAGACGGATCACTACTGAAGTGACTGGATCGGGGGGATATTTTGTGGATCTCATTCCAGCATCTCCACTCTAGCTGATTCACTGGTGAGGTGACTGGATCGGAGTGGATATTTTGAGGATCTCATTCCAGCATCTCCACTCTAGCTGATTCACTGGTGAGGTGACTGGATCGGGGGGATATTTTGTGGTCCTCATTCCAGCATCTCCACTCTAGCTGATTCACTGGTGAGGTGACTGGATCGGAGTTGATCTTTTGATGATCTCTCTGCAGCTTCTCCATTCTAGACAGTTCAGTTTCTACACTGAAGTTCCTCAAAAAATCACCTCCAATGTCCAGAATGGAGCAGATTCCCGGATCCTCATAGCCTGCAATGTAGTGGAATTGGAATGTACACACATTGTAGATATATATCAGCCTTATAATTCTAATGATTTCATGTTTTTATTTTTTAAGTACTTGCTCAAACTGTTATATTTATTACGTATTTCCAAAGGGCAAAATTTTATTTTTTTCATGATTAATCAAACTTGCATTTTATTATCGCTTTTTGTAATATAAATAATCACACACAGCGCTGATCGTTCAGTTTTACGTGGGGAAAAACGTAACAAAGCGCAGCGACAGAGTCCTCATAATTTACAACATTGTATTGGAGTGGATTTTTTGAGGACCTCATTTTAGTAACTCCATTCTAGCTGATTCACTAGTGAGCCGTCTAGATCGGAGTGGATTTTTTGAGGACCTCATTTTAGGAACTCCATTCTAGCTGATTCACTACTGAGCCGTCTAGATCGGAGTAGATTTTTTGAGGACCTTCCTATAGCCTTCACTCTGTACAGTTTGGTGCTGAGGTGACTGGAATCGAGTTTTCTCAAAGAGTGAGCGGAGCCTCGTGGGGAGTAACGTAACAAAGCGCAGCAACACAGTCCTCATAATTTACAACATTGTATTGGTGTGGATTTTTTGAGGACCTCATTTGAGCAACTCCATTCTAGCTGATTCACTAGTGAGCTGTCTAGATCGGAGTGGGTATGTTGAGGATCTCCCTGTAGCCTCCAAACTGTACAGGTGCTGAGGTGACTGGAATTGAGTTTTCTCAAAGAGTGAGCGGAGCCTCGTGGGGAGTAACGTAACAAAGCGCAGCAACACAGTCCTCATAATTTACAACATTGTATTGGTGTGGATTTTTTGAGGACCTCATTTGAGCAACTCCATTCTAGCTGATTCACTAGTGAGCCGTCTAGATCGGAGTGGGTATGTTGAGGATCTCCCTGTAGCCTCCAAACTGTACAGGTGCTGAGGTGACTGGAATCGAATTTTCTCAAAGAGTGAGCGGAGCCTCGTGGGGAGTAACGTAACAAAGCGCAGCAACACAGTCCTCATAATTTACAACATTGTATTGGTGTGGATTTTTTGAGGACCTCATTTGAGCAACTCCATTCTAGCTGATTCACTAGTGAGCCGTCTAGATCGGAGTGGGTATGTTGAGGATCTCCCTGTAGCCTCCAAACTGTACAGGTGCTGAGGTGACTGGAATTGAGTTTTTCAAAGAGAAGGTGTAGCCTCGCGGGGAAAAACATAGCAGAGTGCAGCCGACAGTCCTCATAATTTACAACATTGTATTGGAGTGGATTTTTTGAGGACCTCATTTGAGCAACTCCATTCTAGCTGATTCACTAGTGAGCCGTCTAGATCGGAGTGGGTATGTTGAGGATCTCCCTGTAGCCTCCAAACTGTACAGGTGCTGAAGTGACTGTGACTCGCCCCCTGGGCCGTGGGGCACTCGGATCCGGGCAATAGGGAACGATGGGGGTAGTAGTGGCAACCCGGTTCCGTGGCTCAGGGTGGTCAGGCCAGTGGTAGTCCGTTATGTGCTATTGATTATGTCCGACTACGCCACCCGTGGATTTGCGGTCATTAGGAACCGCCGCTGCAGGGCAGACCGCTGGGGCTGATGATATATGCAGCTGGGATGGTGTGACTCCCCACGGGAAGAGTGTGGCCCCAGGGCAGTGTGGTGGATGGTGGGAGTGATGGTAGTGAGAGTCCCGGTGCCGATAGTGCTGGAGGAGCAAGGAGCACACAGACAACAAGTTGCAGTCCAGGGTCTTTACTAAAACAGGTAAACTGACCCATAAACAGTCCCGGCTAGGAGGGGACCTGGATGTCTGAGAGCAACGGGGAAATTGGCCCTGGTCAGGGTGAGGGTGTAGGCCTACCGTGCTTTCTGCGCTCCTTCTGGCTATCTCCTCGTTATAGGGTAACAGCCCACGTTTCCGAGCTTTCCGTGTATTCTCGCCTGTATAGCCTGCGACGTGGGTTCCTTTCTGCTCCCAGCCTTGTACGGCTTTACTGGTCCCTTCGGTTGTGGCAGGGCCTCCAGGCTTCTTAGGCCAAGGAATATACAGTCCCTTGCGAACTTGTTATCTGCTGGAGAATGTGGAATCCTCCCAGCCTCAGACACCAAAGTCTGGTAAAGTAAGTATTTTATCTGCCAAGACAGGCTCTCTTCGCCTCTTGTCTCTGGCTTGTGGCTCTCCTCCTGCCACACTTCCTCTTAGGTGCAGTGCAACTGTCTGTCCCTGCTCTGCTCTGGGACAAGTCTCAGTGCTGAGACAGGCCATCAAGTTCTCTCTAACCCTGCCCCCAGTACCAGCTTTTATAGGGGCAGCCTGCTCCCCCTACTGGCCTGAGACAGGAGGCATTGCATGCTAATGTTCCCCTGACCAGAGAACCTCCCGCTTGCTTTCAGACACAGCTTTAATTACACTTGTGGCATCCAGGCCAGGGTGACACATTCCCCCCTAGTAAAATTTAGTACTCCGGGACTAAACAGTAAACAAAGACAATATGCATAACTATAAAACATTATCAGGAAAGTGACGCACAGATTGAGTTCTTAAGGTCACAGTGTGGTCTTTGACCGGGTGTCCATATCACCAATACAACGGGGAGCCTTAACCAGGTGGGGGTCTGTCCTACCCCAAGTCCTTTACAGTCTTAGTTCATTCCTGGGTTAGGCTCCGAACGCAGTCCATACAAGGTCCTGGTTATAAAAAGTCCATAACCTGTGAGTCCTTACGGTAGCTGCAAGAAACTGAAACACAGAATTACCAGACATGCATGTAACTTGGCAAACAATTCAACATTTGGCAACAGGGTTATTTACAATCTTAGCGCGCTCTATATTTTCCAGCGAGCGGGTATCTGCCCCTTTGTGCTCCTGGTTGACCTCCTTAACCCACTGTCTGGTGGTGGACCAACCTGGCTTTCCCCACTAGCGTTAGGGGTACAGCTACCAGCTGGGTGTACAGGTAGGGCAGGCAGCTGTCTGCGGGTCCTTTGGCTTACCGCAGGCATGGCAGGCTCACTGTCAGCAGAGGGTTGACTCTCCTGGGCTGCTGGTACAGGCTCTTCTGCCTCTGGAACCGCTTGCTCCTCTTCACCTTCCGGCTCTGGTGTTGGTTGTTGCTGTGCTGGTTGCAGGAAATGCAGGACAGGTACCACTATGGCATCATTTATGCGAGTCCAGGACTGAGGGAACTCTCCGAGAACGGTGCTGATCATTTCTTCCTTGACCTCTGCGGGTTCAAGGTCACTCTGATCCTCTTCTGCACTACGGAGTTGCTCGGGGCACCTTTTGAGGTGGTCTCTGGAGACGACACTAGTGGTTTCTCCTCCGTCCTTGGTGATTATGCACACCTTTGGGTTGTCGTGGTCAGACTGCAGTACGGTGTAGGGTTCCCTTTCCCACTGGTCGTCCAACTTATGTAGCCTTCTCTTCCGCTTCAGGACTTGCTCACCAGGTTCTAGGGGACCAGCAGGGGCGTGTTGGTTGAAGAGTTTTTCTTGCCTCTCTCTCACCTGGGCCAGGCTCTTCTCCACACTCTCCTGTACCTTCTTGTACTGCAGTTGCCTTTCCGTATCCCAGTCCGCATCCGGGGAGGTGTCCTCAGGTATTAGGACTCCCATCTCCACGTCTACGGGCAGCTTACCTGGTCTAGCTCGCATCAGGTAAGCCGGGGTGCAGTTTGTAGCATTCACCGGGATATTGTTGTATAGGTCTATCAGGTCCGGCAGTTTTTCTGGCCACAGGCTGCGTTCCTCCAGGGGCAACGTCTTCAGGAGATCAATGACTATATTGTTCATCTTCTCACACATCCCGTTGGTTTGGGGGTGGTAAGGCGTTGTACGAATCTTCTTACAGCCATAGAGGTTGCAGAACTCCTGGAAGATTTCAGCCTCGAACGCAGGACCCTGGTCTGTCAGGACCTGTTCCGGATACCCGTGTGGACGGCAGAAATATTGCTGGAAGGCTCTGGCCGCTGTTTGGGCTGTCAAGTCTTTTACCGGGACCACCACGAGAAAACGGGAATAGTGGTCCACGATTGTCAGGGCGTAGATGTACCCTGACCGGCTTGGAGCCAACTTGACATGGTCTAGAGCTACCAGCTCAAGAGGCTGCGTGGTGACGATGGGCCTCAAGGGTGTCTTCTGGCTGGTGCGGTCCTTCCTCCTTAGGTGACAAGGGCCACAGTCTCTGCACCATTTTTCTACAGCACCTCTCATGCCGACCCAAAAGAATCTTCCTCTTAGCAGGAACTCCAGTTTCTTCCAACCGAAGAGCCCCGCTCTGTCATGGTAAGCCCCCAGGACCATAGCTGCATCTCGCCTTGGGACCACGACTTGCCAAGTCAGCTCGTGCGTCCGGTGGTTGACAATCCTTCTGCACAACTTGCCTTCGTAGAGGAACAGCTTGCTCTTCTCTTTCCATAGCTGCTTGGCTTCCTCTGTGGCATCTGGATCTAAGCGGGCGTCTTTCCGGGTCAGCAGATCTTTCACCAGGCGGATTGCAGGGTCACTATCTTGGGTCTCGGCCCAGCTGTGGTGAGGTAGGGGATTGATCATCACGGTTGTTAGATCTCCTCCTTCACGCGGTGAGAGTATTGAGCGGCTCCATACCGGTGAAACGCGGGGAGTTCTACCTCCTCCAGCTCTTCTGGGTCTTCGTCACCTTCAGGTAAGTGAGGCATCCTTGATAGGGCGTCCGCGTTGGCATTGGTTTTGCCTGCCCGGTACTTGATCACGAAGTCATAGTTGGAGAGACGGGCCATCCACCGCTGTTCCAGGGCACCCAGTCTTGCATTGTCCAGGTGTGTCAACGGGGTGTTGTCCGTGTACACGGTGAACTTTGCGGAGGCCAGGTAATGCTTGAAGCGTTCCGTCACGGCCCACACCACCACCAAGAATTCTATCTTGAAGGAGCTGTAATTCTCCGGGTTCCTCTCGGTGGGCCTCAGCTTCCGGCTGGCGTACGCGTTCACCCTTTCTCTGCCCTGTTGGTTTTGGGACAGTACGGCTCCCAGTCCCACATTACTGGCATCTGTGTGGAGAATGAAAGGCTGGCCGTAATCAGGGTAGGCCAGGATCTCATCCCCCGTGAGGGCCATCTTTAGCTGGCGGAAGGACTCCTCTTCCGGTTTATCCCTCTTGAAGGGTGGCTTTTGACTTCTGGACTTAGACTGTCCGATCAGGAGGTCCTGCATAGGAGCTGCCATCTTAGTGAACCCGGGGATGAACCTTCGGTAGTAGCCTACCAACCCGAGAAACTGTCTCACGTCTTTGATGTTCGAGGGGCTTGGCCAGCTCTTGATTGCCGTGACCTTGTCAGGGTCGGGGGCCACTCCTTCCGCGCTTACCACGTGCCCGAGGTACTGGACCTTCGGTTTCAGCAGGTGACACTTCGATGGTTTCACCTTCAGGCCATAGCCTGCCAGGGCTTCGAACACCTCGGCCAGGTGCTTTAGGTGGTCCTCGTAGGTCTTCGAATAGACGATCACGTCGTCCAGGTAAAGGAGAACCGTCTTGAAGTTTCGGTGCCCTAGACAGCATTCCATCAGCCGCTGGAAGGTCCCTGGTGCATTGCAGAGCCCGAAAGGCATGCAGTTGAATTCGCTCAGTCCCATCGGGGTGGTGAAGGCGGTCTTCTCCTTGTCAGCCTCTGCCACAGGAACCTGCCAGTACCCGCTAGTAAGGTCCAAAGTAGAAAAGAAGTTAGCTGATTTTAGTGCGGCTAAAGACTCCTCTATTCTAGGCAGCGGATATGCGTCTTTGTGGGTGATACGGTTGATTTGTCTATAGTCCACGCACATTCTCATGGTGCCGTCTTTCTTTTTCACCAGAACCAAGGGGGCTGCCCAGGGGCTACAGCTATCTCGAATGACCCCAGCTTCTTTCATTTCTCTTAGCATGCTCTTTGCGTTCTGATAATGTGCAGGGGGTACAGGTCTGTGTCTCTCTTTTATTGGTGGGTGGCTCCCTGTGGTGATGTGGTGTTCTATCCCTTTTACTCTGCCGAAGTCTAGCGGGTGCTTACTAAAGACTCTCTCGTACTCCTGTACCACCCGGTAGACTCCTTGTTCTTGGTGCAGGGGAGTGGAGTCAGCACCCACGTGGAGTTTCTGGCACCAGTCCTCCTTTTGTTTCTGGGAGCCATTACTCTCCGCCTGAGGAGATGGAGGCAAGGGTTCCACGGCCCTGATAGCTTTGTGTTCGACCACAAACAGCTTGGCGAGTGTAGCGTACCTGGGTAAGTGTACCTCCCTCTCCCCAATGTTGAGAATGAGGATGGGCACCCTCCCATGACGGACATCAACCACCCCCCGGGCTGTCAAAATGGTGGGCCTGCTGTCTGAGTACACGGGTTCTACCATGGCTTGGTAGTCTCTACCTCTCAACCCGATTGCAGTCCGACACCAGATCATCATTTCACTTTTGGGAGGCATGGAAATGGGGAATGGGTTACTCAGTCTTACGCTACCGATCTCACCACCAGACAGTTCTACCTGCTGCCGTCTCATCAGGGCTTTTATCTCCTTGTTGAGGACTCTCTGTTGGCTGGAACTAGCATTCACCGCCACCAGTTGTAAGATTACAATTACCTCTGAAAGACAATTTTCAATCACGTTAGTACCCACAGTTATTTTAGGGTGACTTTCACGACGGTCAATGTCCACAATAATCACTCCCTGTGTCGGTAGTTCAACTTTACCAATTTTAATGGTCATCTCCTTGAACCCCATCTGCGGCACGGGTAAGCCGTTACTGGCGATGATGCTCAAGTTACTGTCTGGATACCGTGTGATATCAGCATCAGTCCAATACTGCTTAAAAAGTACATAAGGGATAGTGGTTACTTGTGACCCAGTATCCAGCAAGGCGCTCATGGGGATACCGTCCAGCACCACGGGTAAAACCGGGCGCCCCCCAACGTACTTATTACGCCAATTGTAAGGGCCTGGTGATCTTATGCCTGGGGGTTGGCCCTCTGCCCCAGGTTGGACCCGTTTAAATTACAGTAGCGGGCCTGGTGATCTTATGCCTGGGGGTTGGCCCTCTGCCCCAGGTTGGACCCGTTTAAATTACAGTAGCTGGAAATGTGTCCGGGCTGGTTGCATCGACGGCAAATGGGCTGTCCACCCTCTGCGTAGCGGTCTGTGGGCCTCCCTCGGAACGACGGGATCCTCCTCTGTCGACGCCACGGGACATCCTCCAGACTTGAAGCCAGCTCGATGGGTCTTGACGGGTCCACTTGCAACGCCTGGACGGTCCTGGTCAACGCCGCGACGCTCCTGGTCAGCTCCTGGACTTGGTGGTGCAGGTCTTTCGACGGGGCTTGGTTCAGGGCCTGTGCATCAGCCCCCACGGGATCCATAGAGGAGGGCGCCGCCTCCTGGTGGTTGGTGAGAGCAGGGCGCCGGGGGTTTATAGCGCCACTGGTTGCAGATTCACGGAGCACCCTTATGGCCCTGTCCTTAAATTGGGCAAAGGTCAGGTCGGGGTTCTGAAAGAACAAGAGGCGCAGTTGGGCCCTGTGGGCGCTAGACAGCTGACCTTCTATGAATTGTTCTGTTAGCAGCTTATCCGTTTCCTGCACACTGCCAGGGTCAGTTTGTTGAATAGCCCTCAGGGCTTCCTGCAGATTTAGGGCATAGTCTCTGATGCTGTCCTGTGCCCGCTGCTTACACCCATAGAACCTCATTTTAATTTCAGCAGAGGTACGTGTGTCAAAGGTACCCCGCAGCCGGGCCAGAATACCCTTCACAGTTCTTTTCTCCTCAGTGGGCCATGATTTTACCTCCCTCTGGGCTGCGCCAGTTAACTGCCCTGTTAATATGCTGACCTTCTGTTCCTCTGTCAGGGGGTAAACTTGGAACAAACTGTATAGCCTTTCCTTGAAGTCAGTTAGGGCATGGGGCTCCCCTGAGTATTTGGGCAGCCAGGCCGCTCCAGGGATGTAGGGCAGGGAAAAGGGCATCACCGCTGCTGCAGCTGCGTTGGTGGTAGTGGGCACCTCTGTATACGACATCTTTCTCCCCCCTAGTTAAGCGTGGCCTACCTTCCGACGATCCTCTTCTGTAGGCCGCGGCTCCACTGCTGCTGCTATGGACGAGGACCTGGCGTCGCGCTCCGATGACGTCAGCGTCGCTCTCTCTCCCTTCCAGGACCTTGCGCAGCGTCGGTGCGTGGGGCGGAGCTTCGGATCTCGAGCGGTTTTGACGTCCACGCCCCTCTTCTTCCCGCGCGGCGTCCTGAAGATGGCGTCTGATGGCGGGAAGCAGCTGCGGATGGCGGGAAGACGGCAGAAAACGGCGAGAAACGGTCCAAGATGGCGTCTGATGGCGGGAATCGGCTCCGGATGGCGGGAAACTTCGCCACAGGTAAGTTACAAAAGTCTTTTTCAGGCACACAGTACCCGGTGGTTGCGGGCACGAAATCCTGCCGACTACGCCAAAGCTGACTCGCCCCCTGGGCCGTGCGGCACTCGGATCCGGGCAATAGGGAGCGATGGGGGTAGTAGTGGCAACCCGGTTCCGTGGCTCAGGGTGGTCAGGCCAGTGGTAGTCCGTTATGTGCTATTGATTATGTCCGACTACGCCACCCGTGGATTTGCGGTCATTAGGAACCGCCGCTGCAGGGCAGACCGCTGGGGCTGATGATATATGCAGCTGGGATGGTGTGACTCCCCACGGGAAGAGTGCGGTCCCAGGGCAGTGTGGTGGATGGTGGGAGTGATGGTAGTGAGAGTCCCGGTGCCGATAGTGCTGGAGGAGCAAGGAGCACACAGACAACAAGTTGCAGTCCAGGGTCTTTACTAAAACAGGTAAACTGACCCATAAACAGTCCCGGCTAGGAGGGGACCTGGATGTCTGAGAGCAACGGGGAAATTGGCCCTGGTCAGGGTGAGGGTGTAGGCCTACTGTGCTTTCTGCGCTCCTTCTGGCTATCTCCTCGTTATAGGGTAACAGCCCACGTTTCCGAGCTTTCCGTGTATTCTCGCCTGTATGGCCTGCGACGTGGGTTCCTTTCTGCTCCCAGCCTTGTACGGCTTTACTGGTCCCTTCGGTTGTGGCAGGGCCTCCAGGCTTCTTAGGCCAAGGAATATACAGTCCCTTGCGAACTGGTTATCTGCTGGAGAATGTGGAATCCTCCCAGCCTCAGACACCAAAGTCTGGTAAAGTAAGTCTTTTATCTGCCAAGACAGGCTCTCTTCGCCTCTTGTCTCTGGCTTGTGGCTCTCCTCCTGCCACACTTCCTCTTAGGTGCAGTGCAACTGTCTGTCCCTGCTCTGCTCTGGGACAAGTCTCAGTGCTGAGACAGGCCATCAAGTTCTCTCAAACCCTGCCCCCAGTACCCGCTTTTATAGGGGCAGCCTGCTCCCCCTACTGGCCTGAGACAGGAGGCATTGCATGCTAATGTTCCCCTGACCAGAGAACCTCCCCCTTGCTCTCAGACACAGCTTTAATTACACTTGTGGCATCCAGGCCAGGGTGACACAACTGGAATTGAGTTTTTCAAAGAGTGAGCGGAGCTTCGCAGGGAGAAACATAACAGAGCGCAGCAACACAGTCCTCATAATTTACAACATTGTATTGGAGTGGATTTTTTGAGGACCTCATTTGAGCAACTCCATTCTAGCTGTTTCACTAGTGAGCCGTGTAGATCGGAGTGGATTTTTTGTGGACCTCATTTTAGTAGCTCCATTCTAGCTGATTCACTAGTGAGCCTTCTAGATCGGAGTGGATTTTTTGAGGACCTCATTTTAGTAACTCCATTCTAGCTGATTCACTAGTGAACCATCTAGATCGGAGTGGGTATTTTGAGGATCTCCCTGTAGCCTCCAAACTGTACTGTTTGGTGCTGAGGTGACTGGAATCGAGTTTTTCAAAGAGTGAGCGGAGCTTCGCAGGGAGAAACATAACAGAGCGCAGCAACAGATTCCTCATAATTTAGAACATTGTATTGGAGTGGATTTTTTGAGGACCTCATTTTAGCAACTCCATTCTAGCTGATTCACTAGTGAGCTGACACGCCCCCTGGGCCAGTGCTGTTTGGGGATACCCGGAGCCGGATCAGATGGGGGTTGTAGTCTCCGAGTGGCGGTGACCCGGTCCGTGCCCAGGGTGTCAAACTCAGTGTGTGGCAGTCCTTACAGATGTTGTTGGATGTTCTTTGTGTCGACTACGCCACCCATTGATTTGCGGTCAAAAGGCCGCCGCTGCAGAAGGGTCCGCTGAGGCTGGTGGTGTGTGTGCAGCTATGGTAGTATAACCCCCAACGGGAGGGGTATGGCCTCAGGGGGTCAGATGTAGAGGATGGTGGTTGTGGAGGTGCAGTGTGGATGGTAAGAAGACTCAGAGTCGGGCTGTGCAGTTCAGGGTTTTTACTTACTGCTGTTCTTTTGGTCACTCTGGCCTTGAGTGACCACCCGAGCCGTGCTGCGTCCACCAGGTCCTGGACTCGTCCAACCCCCAAGCAATTCTGGAGCGTGATCCTGAGCTCCCTTTCTGACTTTCCTTTCTACGGCCGTTCCCACCAGGGATCCACTTATGTCCGGCTTCCTCGGGTCTCTTGTTGGTTAAACCCTTTTCTCTGGGTTCCCTGACCCTATACTCGGTGTGCCTTCTCAGTGGATTTAGTGAGGGTCGTGGCATATCCTGCCCACGACCTCCGGTTCCTGGCTAAGGTGTGCTTTGCCTCTGCCAGCTTGGGATCCGGTACCCTTGTGCCAACCCTTCACCCTTCTGGTCTGATTTTAGGTTCTTGGGGTTCCTTCTTCTTTTCCCCTCTGGGTCTTTCTTTTCTCCTCTCTCTCTCTTGGCCTTGGAGCTGGCTGAGCCTCTCTGCTCTACTCCTCTACAAAGACTGACTGTCTGACCCTGTTCTAAGATGGTTCCCACCTTATATACTCCCTCTATGTGTGAGCTCAGGTGACCAGCACCCAATGAGCTCCTATCTTTACCCAGACTGCTCCCTCTATCTGCCCCTACACTACTGGGATGTTCCACCCCCCTCCCACTCCAGCCAGGGACAGACGCTGTCGTACCTGCACATGTATCTGGTGGGAGTACAGTAGTTCTGTCCCTCGGTAATGGGATGTATGTAGTGTATGCAGCTAGCTGAGCTCAGTCCCACACTCCATCCTTACCCGGGAGTGGAATACCACACCTCTGGGTTGAGGTGCAATACCCCTGTAGCAGCCGAGTCCTCAGGGTGCTACATTCCCCCCTGGTAAATCACAGCACGTCCTCGGGCTGTAAGAGAATAAAAACATCCACAAACATACAATTTTTTCATAAAACATAAACATATAAAACATCATATATATTAGCAGCAATAAACTTTTTTTTTTTTTTTTCTTGTTCCTCCGGCCACGGTGCGACTTGTGACCGGGTAAAGTGCAACAGTCTATTCTTGAAAAACAGTTTTCCTATAAAACCAGTAGGGGGCGCCTTAGAAAGCGCAACTATATACAAGGGGAAATGGCCGCTCTCAGTCCTCGGTCAGTGGGAATAGGGACACACGGGTTGCAGTTCACACTTGTCCCAACGGGGAACATCTTTAAATCAGCAACAGTTCACTGTACCCCGACGGGTAACTATATACAGTCTCTCTTTACCGTACTTTAATGACGGCGTCCTCCTGCTCCTTCTTTGTATTCTTCAGACCCGTCCGGGTCCTCTTGCTCCTCCCCACACCGCAGCTCCTCCTCCGTCAGCCGGTGTACATGGAGGGCGTAGGGTCCTTTGGCACACTTGTGCCGGGTAAAGGTGACCTCATCCCCTACATATAGGTCACGACCTCTGTGTCCCTCCGGCAGATGGCTTTCTACGTCTCTGCGGGTGACAAAGACGTCGCCGGGGGTATGATGGTCTCTTATGAAACCCCAACCGTGCTGCATATGAAATTTAATCGCAGTCCCGGTGGTACGGGGACCATGAACTGCACGGGGGTCTCTCCTGGTCCGGCTCTTCTGCTCCGCGCTCCGCACCTGCATCTGTTTCTCACGGACCCGCCTCTCTCTTCGTTCTCGTTCGAAGACTGCCAACTGCTGGCGGCAGCACTCCACACGCTCCGCTGCGGCTGCCCGTGTTTCTTGAGTGAACCCCATGAGGTCTTCTCCGGTGAGGTCCCACTCGAACTGTGCTTCTTCCAGCGGGAGCGGGGTTCTCCTGACGGGCTTCGGAGCCGGAATCAGGGGCTCGCACAGGGGCCTTGCTTTTTGGAGTTCCAGTTGGTAGTACTCCTGTGGCCATATAAAAGGCTGCCCATCCGGGCACGTGTGCTGGGCAAATAGATCTTCACCCAGGTGCGGCACTCGAGATGTTGAGGGCGCGGTGATGGTAGCAGCGCCCGGGTTGACCAGGCCTTGCGACCAGGCTTGGGGCACCCTAAAGGTAAAGGGCACCGTAAGGACGGCGGCGCCCGGGGTTACTCGGCCCTGCGACCTGGCCGGTGGCTCCGCGGAGGTAGGGGGCGCTGTTGGAATTGCGGCGCCCGGGGGTACTAGACCTTGCGACCAGGCCGGTGGTGTTTCCTGCTTTGCCGCGCTCAGGGTTGAGGCGCGTGACGTCACAGGGGTCGCTGCCGCTGCTTCTGCTTGAGGCCTAGTCTGGAGCGGTGACGGTGCAGCGACGGGCACGGCAGGGGGAATTTCGGGCTCTGCGACGGGGAGCTGGGGCAGGCTCACAGTTTCTCGGGTCGGGGTAGTGACGTCCCCTTTACCTGCCTCCGTCTGTTCAGCTCCCTCCTCGGCGCCGTCTCCGGCCTTCACTCCTCCTGCACCATCCTCAGAGGCGGTCTGTCTCCTCGTCTCGGGTGGCGTGCTCCGCTGACGGGTTCCGGTCTGCTGGGCCATCTCTCGGCTCCACTCCGCCAGCGTGTCTCGCTGCACCTGGGCCATCCTCCGTGCGAGGCCCTCCAGCGCGGTCTGTGCACACTCCCGGTCTCGGGGGAGCTGTGCCAGGATCTCCACCAGACCTAGTGGGGTGGTTGCTTGCAGCAGGCTCCTGACCACTGGGTCGGTGCTGCCTGACTCTCCCTCCATCTCCGGGTGTGCTTTCTCCATACTCCTCTCCAGACTTCTTGTCTCCGGGTGCGCTCTCTCCAGACTCCTCCAGGCTGCACCCATCTTCACTCTTTTGTTCTGTCTCCGCCCACATTGAGGGTGGTCCCGGGGCAACTTGGTGATTGTCAGTTCCAGGGGCAGTTCCCTCACGCTGATAGACATCTCTAGCATCACAGTCTCTGTTGGTGGGGGCGGTTTCCGCTTTTGGCGCCATTCTTCGACCTGGCCCACGATGGGAGGTGGCCTCCTGCCATCCTCTGGCACGCCCATAATGGCGTCCGCTCTTCCAAGGCGGGAAATCTTCTGAAATGGCGGGAATCGTCTCCCAGTGGCGGGAAACTCCGTGGATGGCGGGAAAAAGCTGCAGATGGCGGGCAACCGGCGGGAAACGATCCGTGATGGCGTCCGATGGCGGGGACCCTCCGGAACCGGCGGGAGACTTCTTTTTGAGGTAAAGGTGAACTTTTCTTCAGGCACGCAGTACCCGGTTGTTGCGGGCACGTTATCCTGCCGACTACGCCAAAGTTGACGGGCCCCCTGGGCCAGTGCTGTTTGGGGATACCCGGAGCCGGATCAGATGGGGGTTGTAGTCTCCGAGTGGCGGTGACCCGGTCCGTGCCCAGGGTGTCAAACTCAGTGTGTGGCAGTCCTTACAGATGTTGTTGGATGTTCTTTGTGTCGACTATGCCACCCGTTGATTTGCGGTTAAAAGGCCGCCGCTGCAGAAGGGTCCGCTGAGGCTGGTGGTGTGTGTGCAGCTGTGGTAGTATAACCCCCAACGGGAGGGGTATGGCCTCAGGGGGTCAGATGTAGAGGATGGTGGTTGTGGAGGTGCAGTGTGGATGGTAAGAAGACTCAGAGTCGGGCTGTGCAGTTCAGGGTTTTTACTTACTGCTGTTCTTTTGGTCACTCTGGCCTTGAGTGACCACCCGAGCCGTGCTGCGTCCACCAGGTCCTGGACTCGGCCAACCCCCAAGCAATTCTGGAGCGTGATCCTGAGCTCCCTTTCTGACTTTCCTTTCTACGGCCGTTCCCACCAGGGATCCACTTATGTCCGGCTTCCTCGGGTCTCTTGTTGGTTAATCCCTTTTCTCTGGGTTCCCTGACCTTATACTCGGTGTGCCTTCTCAGTGGATTTAGTGAGGGTCGTGGCATATCCTGCCCACGACCTCCGGTCCTGGCTAAGGTGTGCTTTGCCTCTGCCAGCTTGGGATCCGGTACCCTTGTGCCAACCCTTCACCCTTCTGGTCTGATTTTAGGTTCTTGAGGTTCCTTCTTCTTTTCCCCTCTGGGTCTTTCTTTTCTCCTCTCTCTCTCTTGGCCTTGGAGCTGGCTGAGCCTCTC
This sequence comes from Phyllobates terribilis, assembly GCF_046119375.1. Lineage (NCBI taxonomy): Eukaryota > Metazoa > Chordata > Amphibia > Anura > Dendrobatidae > Phyllobates > Phyllobates terribilis. Next base: position 1,632,634 of record NW_027362833.1, read on the forward strand.
TGCTCTACTCCTCTACAAAGACTGACTGTCTGACCCTGTTCTAAGATGGTTCCCACCTTATATACTCCCTCTATGTGTGAGCTCAGGTGACCAGCACCCAATGAGCTCCTATCTTTACCCAGACTGCTCCCCCTATCTGCCCCTACACTACTGGGATGTTCCACCCCCCTCCCACTCCAGCCAGGGACAGACGCTGTCGTACCTGCACATGTATCTGGTGGGAGTACAGTAGTTCTGTCCCTCGGAAATGGGATGTATGTAGTGTATGCAGCTAGCTGAGCTCAGTCCCACACTCCATCCTTACCCGGGAGTGGAATACCACACCTCTGGGTTGAGGTGCAATACCCCTGTAGCAGTCGAGTCCTCAGGGTGCTACAGAGCCGTATAGATCGGAGTGGATTTCTTGAGGATCTCCCTGTAGCCTCCAAACTGTACTGTTTGGTGCTGAGGTGACTGGAATCGAGTTTTTCAAAGAGTGAGCGGAGCTTCGCAGGGAGAAACATAACAGAGCGCAGCAACAGAGTCCTCATAATTTACAACATTGTATTGGAGTGGATTTGTTGAGGACCTCATTTGAGCAACTCCATTCTAGCTGATTCACTAGTGAGCCGTATAGATCGGAGTGGATTTTTTGAGGACCTCATTTGAGCAACTCCATTGTAGCTGATTCACTAGTGAGCCGTATAGATTGGAGTGGATTTTTGAGGACCTCATTTGAGCAACTCCATTCTATCTGATTCACTAGTGAGCCGTCTAGATCGGTGTGGATTTTTAGATGATCTCCCTGTAGCCTCTATTCTGTACAGTTCATTGGTGACCTGAGTAGAATGGAGTTGCTGGAGCGATGTCCTCATAAGATCAAATCCAATCTAGACGCCTCATGACTGAAACCTCCAGAATGGAGTTAATTCCAGGAGCTCCTCATAGATTCCAATCTCATGGCATAGGAATTATAAATGTATGTATGCATTGTCACTTTTTGTGACATACATAATTACACACAGCACTGATTGTTCAGTTTTGCTCAAATTTGACTTTTACTGTATTTCCACCAGTCCCAGCCACAGCAGCGACATTTCTGAAGAGTGGGCGGAGCTAGACAACATTTATGTGATCATTTCTGCCACATTTGTGATATAAATTATGATAATGTCCAGCCGCTCTTCATAATGCTGGTGCTGACCAGGACTGGTGGACAAACAAGAAAAGTAAAATTATATCAAACATGAACAATCAGAGCTTTGTGTAAGTTTTTAAACTATGAAAAGTGATAATATAAAAAACAAACAAATTTTTTAATTTAACAAAAAAAAAGCTTTCTGCCTCTCACATTTTATTAAATACTGGCATGCAAAATTTGTTTCTTCATGAATTGTGGTTGTAATCTTGTATAATGTCTGCCAAGAAATAATAAAACACCCTGCAGCAACTCCAATCTATATTTTTTTTGTTTTCTTTTACATTTTAGCCCCTTTTTGTAATACAATCTTACTATTAGCGCCATATAGTAGTTTTGGCCAACATCTTGTAGTAATGTCCCCATCATGGTTCCTATCTTGTGCTTATGTCCCCCATCATGGTACTCATCTTGTTTTATTGTCTCCCATCATGGCCATCTTGTAGAAATATCCTCCTACCTGGTCCCCTTTTTGTAGCAATCTCACCATTCGGCTCCCTATCTCACAGTAACGTGTCCCTTCCTGGTCCCCTTTTTGTAGTAATGTCTCTTTGCAGTAATGTCAAGATCCTGATCCTCATCTTCTAGTACTGTTCCCATCCTGGTCCCCTGCAGACATTAGCTGCTGGCCTGTGATTGACCCACAGTTGGCATTGGTATAGCTGAGCAAAGAGCTTGTCTGTGCACGGCGCCTGCAATATGTTCCACTGAAAAAGTGCTGACGTGCCACAATCCTCAAGGTGTATGGTGCCTGCGGCCTGCATGAAGCAGCCTCTGTGGCCAAATGTTTGAGACCCCCACTCGAGTCTATAAAGCTACAGCTGCCAATCAAGATACAGGGTGCCATGTTATACTGAGGGGCTGCGATTGGCTTGATTAGTTATTCTGTGATGACAGATTCTCTTTACACCCCGAGTGATTTCAGACCAATCACCTATTCTGTGTAGAAGTGATACAGATTTACAAGACAGTGACTTGAAGGGTCAACGTGATATTTGAAATTTTTTCTCAACATTTTATTTCAGTTATATTTTCAAGCAGATCAGGGGGTGTTCATATCCTGAGCCGACCATAAGCTGCCCCCAAAAAACTCACTGTCTTCACCGAGGGGTGCGCAGTTCAGGCAAAAGAAACGTATACACAGTCCATAATATGGATATCCATGGAAAATGGAGGGCTTGTAGTGATCGATGGGTTATTGCATTGTGGGGTGGCTAGGTTCTGCTTGAAAGTATAAGGACATTCACAAATGAAAAAGATATCATACAAGGTTTACTTAAGTCTTGCAAATAAGAAAACAGGTGTACTGGTGTGATAATTCTAAAAATACAGGTGCATCTCACTAAATTAGAATATCATCAAAAAGTTAATTTATTTCAGTTCTTCAATACAAAAAGTGAAACTCATATAGAGTCATTACAGACAGAGTCATCTATTTCAAGTGTTTATTTCTGTTAATGTTGATGATTATGGCTTACAGCCAATGAAAACACAAAAGTCATTATCTCAGTAAATTAGAATAATTAACAAAAAACACCTGCAAAGGCTTCCTAAGCATTTAACAAGGTCCCTTAGTCTGTTTCAGTAGGCTCCACAATCATGGGAAAAACTGCTGGCTTGACAGATGTCCAGAAGGCAGTCACTGACACACTCCACAAGGTATCAGAGTCTGGAGGAAGAGTGGAGAGGCCACAATCCAAGCTGCTGGAGGTCTAGTGTGAAGTTTCCACAATCAGTGATGGTTTGAGGAGCCATGACATCTTCTGGTGTAGGTCCACTCTGTTTTATCAAGACCAAAGTCAGCGCAGCCGTCTACCAGGACATTTTACAGCACTTCATGCTTCCCTCTGCCGACAAGCTTTTTGGAGATGGAAATGTCATTCTCAAGCAGGACTTGGCCCCTGTCCACACGGCCAAAAGTACCAGTACCTGGTTTACACACAACAGTATCACTGTGCTTGATTGGCAGAAAACTCACCTGACCATAACCCCATAGAGAATCTATTATAGAGAATCTATGGGGTATTGTCGAGAGGAAGACTAGAGACACCAGACCCAACAATGCAGACGAGCTGAAGGCTGCTATCAAAGCCATCTGGGCTTCCATAACACCTCAGCAGTGCCACAGGCTGATCGCCTCCATGCCACATTGCCGCATTGATGCAGTAATTGATGCAAAAGGATCGCAGACCAACTATTGAGGGCATTTACTGACCATACATTTCAGTAGGATAACATTTCAGATTTTAAAATAATTTTTCAAGCTGTTATAAAGTATTCTAATTTACTGAGATAATGACTTTTGTGTTTTCATTGGCTGTAAGCCATAATCATCAACATTAACAGAAATAAACACTTGAAATAGATCACTCTGTGTGTAATGACTCTATTAGACAACCAACAGAAGATTAGACCCCTAAAATATAACTTTTATTCGAATATGCTAAAAAGAACTCAGTAGTCACCATAACAACAAACACAAAAACAAGACAAAATGCCAGGGAACAGGGATAAGTCACACATCAGTCAGGAAGGATTACGGGCTCTATCTGTCCCTATTTTGTCCCTAAATTCTCTCTCTTCCTGACAGCGGAGGTTGGCACCCTAATTTTTGCTCCGTGGCGCCCCCGCTCAACGTTGGTGTCCCTAATATCCCTGGTAAATATCTATCTTTATATTTAAAAAACCACAATCGTGAATAAAAGATAGAGAAAAGTGAACGTACAGATTAAGAAGCCGACAATTCATCATAGATATGCATTTAAGGAGACCCAAGGGAGAGAATTTAGGGACAAAATAGGGACAGATAGAGCCCGTAATCCTTCCTGACTGATGTGTGACTTATCCCTGTTCCCTGGCATTTTGTCTTGTTTTTGTGTTTGTTGTTATGGTGACTACTGAGTCCTTTTTAGCATATTCGAATAAAAGTTATATTTTAGGGGTCTAATCGTCTGTTGGTTGTCTAGTCTTGCAATTGGGCCCCGCTTATACATCCCTTGTTCAGGTGTGTAATGACTCTATATAATATGACTTTCACTTTTTGTATTGAAGAACTGAAATAAATTAACTTTTTGATGATATTCTAATTTAGTGAGATGCACCTGTAGATAAAAGGGTTTAACTTGAATTGACGTCATAGCACAGACCTGCATCAACTCAGCTTAAACAGAACAAAACCCATAGGACCCTATTCATCATAGTTTTTACTCCAGAATTCTGTTATAAAATGCTCAATCGTATAATTTGGATGCAACTGAAGACTATGTAAAAATGTTGCAACTTTTTCCTTTCTAATGGCATTTTTATCGGTAAGTAGGCAGGGTTGTGATGACTGCTGTTTGGCAACTTCATCATGAGCAGCGGTGGTCGCTACAAATCCTCCTCCAGTAAGTGGCATAGCGCATGGAGGCGCTGTCCAGCCATCAGACGCTTCTGATGAATATGTCTCTTAATGAATCAGGAGCTGCGTCCTTCACCTCCGCCCTCTCATCAAGACATTAATCAGGTGCATAGTTCTTTAAGGTGACAATGCAGCAATTTAGCTCGAGTAGTTAATATTTTGTATGCATTTATGTACATAAATGACATAGCCGAGTGCTGGGATGGCCTATTTTTATTAGTCCTATACAGAATCCATAAATGGACGGACCGACCTGTGCTAAGCATACGTGAAAATTATTTTATCAAACATGGACATAGTCTTTCCTAAGTAACATTGGGGTCCCTGGTGGTCCTAACCTCAGCAACTTATATTTTTTCCAATATGACAGTAACAGTGTGTCCCTCCCCAGCCTGTGTTTATGTACTCTATGTAATGTAACCTGCTTTAGTGTAAGGGGTGTAAGGCTATGTGCCCACGATGCAGAAATGCTCAGTTTCCGCATCTCCCTGGCAGAAAAAACGCATGCGGATTGCACATGCGGATTGCACATGCGGATGTGAAGCGTTCTTCACTTGCATTTCCGCATGCGGGTTGACAAGCGCTTTCCAAGCGATTTTAACATCACTTGGAAAGTGCTTGACAACTTGGTCACACTATATAAATCCATGCAACCGGCATGGATTTTTATAGTGTGACCGAAAGAATGGTAAAAAATAAATCTATACTTACCTTCTGATGGCCCCCGCTGTCTTGCTTCGCTCCGTCCTGGCTGCCGGCAGCGCGCGGTACACTGAAGGACCTGCCGTCATATGACTGACGTCAGTGCAGGTCCTTCAGTCCACAGCACGCTGCCGGCAAGTGAAGAAAGGGGCACCGCGAGCCATCAGAAGGCAAGAATAATATTTATTTTTTATTTTATTCTTTTTTTCACAGGTTCTATGGTACCCAGGTCCGGAAGAGAGTCTCCTGTCCTCCACAACCGGGTGCCATCCGCACATAGAAACGCATATTATCCATGTGTGCAAATGTGCGGACACAGATGATATGCGTTTCAATGCAAGTCAATGGCGGCAATTACGCTGCGTGTCCGCAAAATTAATGGACATGCTGCGGATTATCATTCCGGAAAAATACGCAGCATGTGCACAGCACGGATTATCATTGGGGAACATGGCAGGCCTTCTACCATGCATTTAAGCGTTTCTGCAGCGTTTTTGCCGGTGCTTAAATGCATCGTGGGCACACAGCCTAACAGCGTGTCCCTCCCCTGTGTTCATGGACTGTAATGTTATCAGGCCTAGGTCAACATCTCTTGTTGCATCTAGAGGGTGTGAACCCTTCCCCCATCCAGGGGCTGATCCCAGTAGACAGAACAATAGACTCATGTTTGGCCCAGTCAGTTGCGTGGGGCCTCCCGATGCTGGAGGGTCTCAGGCTGCGGCCAGATCCTCCTGGCGTGTGTGGATTGATAGAAGCCGCCACGTGGGACTGTGTTGTGTCCCTCATCTGCTGGATCCATTGAACTTATCCAAGGACTATTTCTATATTTTCCCTGGCCGGGGGCGCCCCTGGACTTGTTTCTGCTGTTATATAGCAAAAAGGAACCAAATACAGAGTATATGGCAAAGAATCAAAAAACTTTATTGTAAACAATATACAGAAAAGACATACATGATTAAAAAGGACGACACACAGACAACCAAACTGGGTGACACATATACAACATAATAATAGATGTTAAATATCTATTGGGATAAAGTACAAGAAGTGCTAGTATTCAAGTCATTTATGCACTGGTACAAAATTATGGCACATTTCATCACTATGGATATGTACCACGTGCCATATGGCCTATAGTGCCCTATGAAAGAAAGCTAAAGAAATATATTGCACTCTTACCCACATTAGATCAGCACCCAGAATAAACAAGGACCTCAATGCGTGTTTCGCGTGGTATATCCTATGGATTCCTCGGGGGGGATTGTTTAATAGGACATTCCATGTCTTTTTAAATATACTTTTGGTCCGTTCCAGTCACGTGACCGCAGGCCCTAATCATCTCCTGGACCATCAGCGCATGCACGCTGAACCGCCCGAGCCAGATACGTCACGCACGGCCATCAAGGTGAACCACGCATGACAGGGAACCAGGACTCGTTGCCATGGCCACCCTCACACCGGCCACGCAGCCCCCCTGGATGCCCCTCTACCCAGCCCATGCCCCCCTCACACCAGCCACGCAGCACCCCTGGATGCCCCTCTACCTAGCCCATGCCCCCCTCACACCAGCCACGCTGCCCCCTGGAGGCCTCTACAACATTTATTCACATGGTCAGCTCTCCCCACCTCAGTCCACTCCGGATCAGCATCAGTCCTCACAGCAGAACGCTGAACACGAGCTCCTCAGCAGAGCCATAGCCAGGGCACAGGTTGTTACACAGCTCAGTACAGGAACCTCAGCCGAATCCTGGAACTCTTTTTATTAGAAAAGTATAAAACAAACCATAAAACACACTGCACAAAGAACAAATTGCAAAACACAAACAAGTCCAAATTATAATGTCCAGTATGAATTAAAAGGCAAAAATGTCCTGCAATGTTCATGGAACATAAAACGTCATTTCCAAAAGTCCCCCCCAGCAAGGGAAGACCTTAACCCTTTTTTTCCAAAAATATCCCCTTCCAACATTCACTCCACATTCATACCTAAACCTCCAAAACAAAACAACAAACTGGCCCAGTTTTTTTTTTTTGTTCCCACTCCCAACACCCAAGGTCCCACGATAGTCTGTGGCCTCATCACACCAGGGTCCCACTAAAGTTTGTGGCCCACAAAGATACCAGGTCCTTTTGCCTTTTTTCCCATCCATTTTAGGATGTCCAAACCACCAACCCATCCACCAAAACCCCTCCCCCCCTCCCCCCTGAAACCCCCCACCCAACCTACACTAAACCCCCCCCAAACACACATCATAATACACAGACATATAAAAAATAATATACGCAACTTTATAACACTACAATAAACCTAAAAAACTTAATCACATTACCATATACAACAACCATGAACCAAAATCAGACCCAAGTTCGGTGCTTGCAAGCCCTATATACGGGTTCCAATACCATAAAACAAAAAACTACACGTGAGGGTAACAGCCCACCACCGGGAACTGGAGACTACAGAGGCTCTCACCCTAATCTATCACACAGAATCCTATCCCTCTCTAATAAAGAAAAAGAAAAATCTGTCCCTACCACCCTACCAATCTTTCCCTACCTGTCCCTACCTGTCCCTCACTACCAACCTAATACTAACTACCTGTCCCTAAAGACTGTCCCTACGTGTCCCTCCCTACACATCTATCTGACCCTACAAATAAATATAAAATATAGAAAGGGACTAAACTAACCCTATCACAGACACACATTCCCTAACTCTCCCTAGGGCACATTAAATGAGAACCCCCTCCATAGAAGGGAAGCCCTCCCTGCACCCAGCCTCTCATACTCCAGCGAGCGCACTTTTGCCAGGTCACCCAGGATGTTCCTAATCACCTCTTCCCATGGGAGGACTTTCTGCTGGGTGGACACTAAACACCGTGCGTTCCACGTGTAAAACCTAGTCACTAAGCTAACTAAGAAAACAGTGCCCCGATCTCGGCCACCAAGGGATCTGAATGCCCCATAGGCCCACTCCGCATAGGAAAGGCCTGCCAGCCTGGGCCAGCCAATGGAAGCACCCACCCTCTTGTAGACCTCTGTATTAAAAGGACACCGAAGCAGGAAGTGCTCCATGCTTTCAAGCATGCCGCCACACTCCTCGCGGGGACAATCCCGGTCATCAGAGTTCCTGTACTTCAGGTTGTCCCTCACATACAGTCTCCCATGGAAGCAGCGCCAAGCCAAGTCCCAAAACTTCAAGGGGATCCGCTTAGAGTTTAATAACCCGAGCCCCACCTCCAGATCCCGGCTTGGGCAATCCTTGAGGGCCAGGGGCTTCTGGAAGTGGGTCAACAGAACCCTATTGTCAAGTAACCTCTTTGACAAGGTCCTGATCTCCCACACTCCCAGACCCCACCGGCGGATCACCTTCACAACCAGGGTAGCATAAGCCGGAAGATGCCCATGAGGCGTGAGAAGGTCCTTCACCCGCCCTCCTGTCTCCCATTGCTGGAAGAAAGGCCGAAACCACCCCCTACAGGAGAATACCCACGGAGGAGCCCTCTCTAACCAGAGGTTGGCGATGTTTGCCTTAAGAAAGGTGTTTACTAGAAACACCACTGGGTTGACCATACCCAACCCTCCTAGTCTCCTCGTGCGGTACGTGACCTCCCTCTTTATTAGGTTCAGCCTATTCCCCCATAATAGTTGGAAGAACAGGCTGTAGACCCGTGTCCAAAGAGGTTCTGGCAAGATGCAGACGCTGCCCAGGTATATTAATAAAGGGAGCAAATACCCCTTGGCCAGGTTAACCCTTTCCCTCAGGGTCAAAGACCAACCCTTCCACTGATCCACCTTCTGGGCGGCAATCTTAAGTCTGCCCTCCCAGTTTTGCTGGGGATAGTCCCCCGGGCCGAAACTGATGCCTAAAATTTTTGCTGTGGCCTGAGGCCCTGGAAGGGTGTCCGGGAGATCAAAACTAGGATCTCCCCCTCCCAGCCAGAGACTCTCACACTTATCCCGGTTGATCATGGACCCAGATGCCACAGAGTAGCGCTCAACCTCAGACATGACCCAGTCTGCCTCCTCTCTCGAGGATACAAAAAGGGAAACGTCGTCGGCGTACGCCACTACCCTCAAGGTGGTCTCTGGCTCCGCCCGGTCCATCCCAACTCCCACCAACGGTCCGCGTTCCACTCTCCTTAAAAAGGGGTCGATCGCGAACACGTATAACAGTGGGCTCAGAGGACAGCCCTGGAGGACACCAGACTTCACCTCAAAAGGGGGTCCGAACGAACCGTTCACAAGCGGAAAAGTCTCTGCCCCATTGTATAATACTCTCAACCAATCAACAAACCTCCCAGGCAGACCGTACCTCAAAAGGACGGACCAGAGGTACTCATGGTTAACCCGGTCAAAGGCCTTCGCCTGATCTAAGGACAGCAAGTACCCCTTCCAGTGACCTGCCCTGCTCTGCTCCACTGCCTCCTGGACACCGAGCACAGCACTAAAAGTACTGCGGCCTCGAACAGAGCAGTGCTGGGCCCCTGAAAGGAGCCGGGGTGCAAACTTCACCAACCGATTGAAAAGCACCTTTGCCAGAACCTTTCGGTCCGTATTGAGAAGTGCTATGGGACGCCAATTCTCAATACGGGACGAGTCTTTACCCTTTGACAGAATAATCAGGGCAGACTTCCTCATTGAACCGGGCAGAAAGTCCGAGGAGAGACATTCATTAAAAACCTCAGTCATGAGGGGGACCAAAGAGTCCCTAAAAGTCCTGTAAAACTCGGATGTTAAGCCATCCGGACCGGGCGATTTTTTGGGCCGGAGCCCATCAATGGCCCGTCTCACTTCCTCTTCCCTGATTGCTTCTGCCAAAACATGAAGAGAGGGGTCATCCCCTGGCTCAGGGATGGTTTCAGCCAGGAAAGCCGACATCTCATCCCGATCTGGATTCCTCCTTCCCAAGAGGTGCGAGTAGAAGGATCTGACCACCTCCAGGATCCCTGATTTGGATCTGTTCAGGGAACCCGTACTGTCAATCAGTCCTGTTACCATCTTGCAACTCACTGACATCCTGCAGTTCCTGTAGGGGTCGGGCGAGCGGTACCTCCCGAAATCCCTCTCAAAAACTAAGGATGTGTGCCTATCATACTGGCACCCCTTCAGCAAGGCCTTCACCCTGGAGATTTCCTCACGGTCCCCTCTAGTCGAGACGAGCTGCTCGAGTTTCCTCCCCAGCTCCCGATACAGGCGGTACCTGTTCAGGCCTCTGAGGCTCGAGAGCTGACGGAAGAACCCCGCAACCCTTCTTTTGAAGATCTCCCACCACTCAGACTTACTGCTACAGAGACCCAAGAGAGGTAACTGGCTCTGAAGAAATTCCTCAAAGGATTGTCTTACATCCGCTTCTTCCAACAGGGACGAATTCAGCTTCCATAGGCCTCTCCCTATCCGGGGAGTCTCTGTAACATTCAAGGAAAATAAAATAAAACAGTGATCGGAGAATTCCACCTCAACAGCGGACACTGCAGAAGAGACGGCTTCCTCCTTTAAAAGAAACCTATCTATCCTAGACCTACAACTACCCCTATGAAAGGTGAAACCTCCGTGACCTGGGGTGTGCCGGATGTGGACATCCAGCAGGCGAGCTTCGCTTGCTATACTATTAAGAGTATTACTATCAAAATCCAGCCTTCGGTCTCCGGGGCCTCCCCTATCACGGGATCTAGTTATAGTATTAAAGTCCCCACCGAAGACCACCTGCCGGCTGGTAAAAAGATAGGGCTTGATCTTCAGGAAGAGACATTTACGGTCCCACCTTGACTGTGGACCATAGATGTTAATGAGCCGGAGCTCCTGTCCCCCCATGAAGACGTCAAGGACCAAGCACCTCCCCATTTCTACCTCGATCACCCGTCTGCATTCCACCGAAGCGGCCTTAAAAAGGACCGCTACCCCGCTATACGGCTCGGCCGCAAGAGATCAGTATGAGGGCCCGCATCTCCACTCCCTCCTTGCTTTGTAAATGGCCCCCATGTCCGTTAGTCTGGTCTCCTGCAAAAATAAAATGTCAGCCTCAACTCGGTTGAAAAAATCAAAGGCCATAAATCTGGCCGTATCTGACTTTATACTGGCGACATTAATCGACGCCAGAGTCAACGGGGTAGGTTCCGCCATCATGGGTGATTGAGTTAGACGGCCTTCTTTTTGACCGTACCCCCCGATTTTTTCCGCTCACCTTCAGAGGAGGAGCCAGACTCTCCCCTCCTCTTCAGTGACACCGAGGTGTCCATGGTACCCGCCACCTCCTTCCCAGTACTGGGTTCCTCACCCCTGGACCCCAGGGCAGTACCCCCCCCAGAGGAAAGTGAGCCCCCGGAGGATGGACCCCGCCGCTCCCTGAAGGCACCTCAGATGTTACCGCCGGTCCCCCGCCCCCGACCTCCGACACAGCAGAGTCATTGAGGGCATGGAACCGGTTGGAGAGGGGGATCAGAGGGGAGCCGGTGAGCCCTTCCGTAGGCACCTTAGCGGCCAGGGGGGGGGCTTTAGATGTTTTTGCCCCTTTTTTGTTCCTCCTCCTCCGACTCTTAATGGTCTTACCGTCACCTGATTTTTTAGGCTGCTCCACCACCTCCTCGTCCAGACTTTCATACTGGGAGGAATCTTCAGAAGCAGCCACCTCCTCCCTCTCCATCCTCCTGATCTCCTCGTTCACCGCCTCCTCCCCCAGGGCCTCAGGGGCTCCGGCTGCCGCTTCTGGGGTGGGGACAGACATCACCCCAGTCGCCTGAGGCTTATCCTGCCCCCTACCCCCACGGCGCCTCACCTGTTGCCACTGGTGGGCAGATGAACTGGCCTCGCCTTCCCTCACTGGCCCCTCAGCTCCTCTCCCGCCCCCACCTCCAGCTCCAGCAGAGGATGCACCGCTGGGGACCCCCCCACGGCTCTCCCCCGCCTGACCAGAGATGGTGTTAGAAACGGAGCGGGGGCAGCGGCTATACGGGTGACCTAGGTCACCACACAGATGACACCTAATGTCACCACAGGCCGCGGCAAGATGACCTACCCCACCACACAAGGCACATTTCTGCACCTTGCAGCCCGCGCTGAAGTGACGGGGATCACCGCACCTGTGGCAGGCCTTCGGTTGCCCCTGGTAGAAGATCAGGATCCTGTCTCTCCCCAGAAATGCTGAGGAAGGGATGTGGGTGACAGTACCGCCTGAGACCTTCAACCTCATCATGAAGGTCCAGCCCCCTGACCAAATGCCAAACTCGTCCCTGTTCTTTTTTGGGACGTCCGTGACCTCCCCATAGCGAGAAAGCTACGTCAAGATATCGACCCCAGAGAGTGACTCGTTATTGGTTAGAACGGTCACCCTCTTTACGCCATTTTGGCGGGACACCGCCTGCACGGCAAAGTCTCGCCAGCCGGGCTCCCCCTTCACCAGTTCAAAATTCGACCAGAAAAGCTCTAGGCCCTCCGGTCGAACAAAACTGATGTCGAAGACGGGGGTACCAAAAGGATGGATCAGGGCAAAGATGTCAGTCGCCCTGAAGTCCATCTTCAGGAGGAGCTCCACGACCCTCGCTCTTGGCGGGCACGCTTCACTGCCCCTCCACCGAAGACGGACTACATTCCTCCTGGCCACCCCCTGCCCGGCTGTCGGGAGGGACCACACTGTCTCCCCCTCCCTTTTATCTTGGAAGGCGGCCAGGCCGTGTCTATCCAGCGAAAAGGCCAGGTCCACCTCTCTTCCCTCTACCTGGATCGTCCGTTCTCCCTTCTTGAGGGCCTCCAGGAAACGGCATCACAAGTCACCATCCCTGAGGTCCAGAGGTGAGGAAGCCCCCCGAGAAGACCCCGAGGCCCCGGCCACAGACACGCCAACATTCGTATCCTCAACCACAGCCACATTCATACCCACGCCATCCCCATCCATGTCAACAGTCACCCCACTTGGGCCACTCTCACTCACATGCACACTGGGGTCACAGTTTTTCATTTTTTGCAAGCATTTTTTGCCAGCAGTTTTTCCACTGCTGCCACCTGCTGGCAGCACCTTCCCTGCCGGGGGGATTTGGGAGCCAGGTGCTGAGACTTTTGCCGGTGCCCCTGCCCCAGATAAGCCCACGAGCACAGGGGACACCGACAGGCAGGCACCACCTCTGCTGTCTGTTACAGCACCACTGCTCCCATCAGCTGCCAACGCTAAGCCCCGCCCCTTTCCGGGCGGAGCCACGCCCGCTTGGGCGGGTTTTGTCTGCGAGGCCACGCCCCCAGCACCAGGCAGCACGGTGGGGGCCCCGGAAGCCACTCCCACCGGTGCCGTGGGTGACAGGGAGGCCACGCCCCCCGCACCAGGCAGCACAGTGGGGGCCCCAGAGGCCACTCCCACCGGTGCCGTGGATGACAGGGAGGCCACGCCCCCCAAAGCCGGCCGCGCCGGGACCCCCGAAGCCGACCGAGAACCGGGTCTACTCACAGGGGCCCCTGGACCAGCGGCACCAGCTCTCAGGGGCATAGCACCCCCTACCGTCACACCCTTTGCCACAAAAAGCCTGGCCACCCCAGCTCCGGCGGCCGGCACCAGGCTAGGCCACTCCCCCTCGGCACCCAGCGGCGGTGGAGCCCCCCGCGCTGACCCATTACCGGGCCCCTGCGCAGGGGGCCCTGACCTCACCACGGATTTTGCCAGAGGAGCAAGCCCCACCTTACTCTTATGAGCCGGCTCTGCCGGAGCCGCAGGCCCCGCGCCCTTTACCTTACCAGGTTTCTGGGTCCCTAAAAGTGATCCAGATTTTTTAGTGGATCCGTGTGTGAGGGACCCAGACACCCCAGCACACGCCGCCGGAGACGCGGCCCCGGCTGTCGGTGCGCCGCCGACAGCGCAGGAGGCAGCGGCAGATGTACACGCCGCCTCCTGCACGCCAGCAGGAGCACCAGGTGCCAGGCCAGACCCCCTTTTTACAGGGGCTCCAGCACGAGCACCACCACCAATGACACCCACCGTCGGGCCGCCCTCCGCGCCATGCTCCATATCAAACACCTCGGACCCACTGCCTCCATTACCACAAACAGAGGCAGCGCTCTGCGTGCCATGGCCTATGTTCTCCCCGCTCCCTCGCTGTGGACCCACAACAGAGTCCAAGCCGGGGTGGGTGGCGGGTGCCGCACAACGGGACAGGGGGGCCCCAGAGAGGGGGACATACACAAATTTATGTGCAATAGATGTTTTCTTTTTTTTTTTTGCATTTCTCTTCGTCCCCCTCCCGGGTGCCTCATCCTCGCAGATCTCATCCCCGAACGTAAGCTGACCAAAACGTACCGGGGACTCGATCTGCTGGATCTGCTGCATGATAAGGCAGCCCCCCTCACTGCTGCTACTCCCATCCTCCTCATCCTCCCCCTCGCTCCCGCTGCCCTCTGAAGGGCTAGAATCAGACGGGAGAGCCATCTGCTCAGGGGCTATCCCGCTATGCGATGCCTGGAGATCACTTACCAGGCCACCAGGCGGTGGGTAGGGTGCGACCTCCTCCACGCATACCTCTTCCTCCTCCTCCACTGCCTGGCCGGGGCCCTGCGACCCCTCCAGAGCCACACCGGTCACGGCTCTGAACTGGTCATCATTCCGCAGCTTCTCCATGAAGGGTCCACTGCCTGCCAATATGGTGCTCCTGCGGTCCTGCAGCTCTTGGATGGCTTGCTTGATTTTCCGGACCGCGGCGGATAGCTCAGGCTTCTTGGTGCCAGAGGCCCTCTCGGACCTCTCCTGAGCTACCCTCAACTCCCCCCAGAGGGAACTTAGCTTTTTTGCGGTGTCCTCATACTCACAGAGGTGCGCATGGACATGGGAGGCATAGGTGACGGTTGCCTCCCTCGCCACCTTGGTACCCCAATCAGGGGGCACCGCTGCAGCACCTCTGCTGGCACTCGACCTACCTCCAGAGGGAGGAGCTGCCGCGGTCGTAGCCTCGGGGGTCCTCCGGGTCTTCATGCTGGAACCCCTGCTGCCTCGGCCTGATGTTGCAGCCATAGCCTGATTGGTGTTGCTCCCACCCCCCGCCGGCTTAGACCGGGAGGTGGGAGCCGGGGGCCCAGCCCCGGAGGCCAGTCCCACTCTGAGCCTTCTTTCCTGGGAAGGGGGCAGACAAAAAGTCCCAGATGGAAAAACAAACCTCCCTTCCCAGGAGCTCTCTCCGCACATAGCTCAGTACAGGAACCTCAGCCGAGTCCTGGAGTCCTCTCCACAGTACAACTCAGGAGTAACTACAGGAGCAACTACAGGAGCTCCTCATCATCAGTCCTCCCGTCCAGCACAACGTACACACTGCTGCGGCTGCATGGCTAATATCCACTGGACTGAGAAGGCCCCGCCCCCTCCGGTGACATCATGATTCCATGAAATCACTCCTCCCCCTCAAGAAATCTACTCCAATCTAGACGCTCCCCTGTTGCTGAGGCGTGGTGACGCTGTAGCTGGGTGATTGCAGTCAGAGTAGTGGTGTTTGGCGTCTGTACTACAGGTAAGAAGATGGGACTGTACCAAGGTGATTACTACATTCAGGACAATAAGTAGCTAGATGTAGGTGTGCAGAATCCCACTCCCAATATTGTCAGGGTCTCTCACCCCCTCGTGTTGCCGGCTGTCAGGCTCCCGCACCCCCTCGTGTCATCGGCTGTCAGGCTCCCGCACCCCCTCGTGTCGTCGGCTGTCAGGCTCCCGCACCCCCTCGTGTCGTCGGCTGTCAGGCTCCCGCACCCCCTCGTGTCGTCGGCTGTCAGGGTCCCGCACCCCCTCGTGTCGTGGGCTGTCAGGCTCCCGCACCCCCTCGTGTCATGGGCTGTCAGGCTCCCGCACCCCCTCGTGTCATGGGCTGTCGGGCTCCCGCACCCCCTCGTGTCGTCGGCTGTTAGGGTCCCACACCCCCTCGTGTCGTGGGCTGTCGGGCTCCCGCACCCCCTCGTGCAATGGGCTGTCAGGGTCCCGCACCCCCTCGTGTCGTCGGCTGTCAGGCTTCCGCACCCCGTCGTGTCGTGGGCTGTCAGGCTCCCGCACCCCCTTGTGTCATGGGCTGTCGGGCTCCCGCACCCCCTCGTGTCGTCGGCTGTTAGGGTCCCACACCCCCTCGTGTCGTGGGCTGTCGGGCTCCCGCACCCCCTCGTGCAATGGGCTGTCAGGGTCCCGCACCCCCTCGTGTCGTGGGCTGTCAGGCTTCCGCACCCCGTCGTGTCGTGGGCTGTCGGGCTCCCGCACCCCCTCGTGCCATGGGCTGTCAGGCTCCCGCACCCCCTCGTGTCGTGGGCTGTCAGGCTCCCGCACTCTCCCCTTGTCGTTGTCTGTGGAGAAGATTAATACATATTTTAATTTTTCAGATTTTCTCTTATAAAACAAGATCCCTGAGCTTCTGCCTTTGACCGAAAAAATGGCGTCTGACAAGTCGCTGCTGTCTGCAGAAATGAACACAAGCATGGAGGAAGCGCTGTATGAACAGATGCTGATGAAGGTACGAAAGATGAATTGGAGAGGCCAGCAATCACCGGGTGAATGTCTCCTCCGTCAGCCGCCGGGGGCGCTGCAGTCTCCAACATTTACCTAATGTGTATTGTTGGCTTTAGACCCCTCATAGTTGTACTATTTTGGGGCAGGAAAAATCAGTTTGCAGAACCATCCTGTTCATGTTACTCACTGATTCTCACTTGTTGCCTCATTTCAGGCCAAACAGGAGATACAGAGCAGAATACCGAACTTACCAGAAAGCAGACAGATCAGACCCCAGCCAGGTGAGATGGGCGTCCTCTGATTATTATCCAGATTACTTTGTGCATATTATGTGACAGATACCACAGTGGGGCAGTGGGGTCTTATTGACTACAACGGTCACATGATGCAACCAATGTGGGGGTCACATTGTTTTTTCTTATGCAGTTGATTACATGTAAATGCTGCTTGGCTTTTGCCGATTTTATTGTGTTTTTGTTCACTTTTTGTTTTTATTTTTGTGTTAGGTTTCTGCATTAAAACTCGCACATCCAAAAATACCGAAATCTTTATTAACATCTGCAAGTCGAACCAGATCCCAGCGCCCCCGGACCTGATGGAGCAGGAGTTAGTCAGCATCCTGGAATCTGATGATCCCTCCGGCTATCGAGTCCCCATGAGCCTTGGAGAGCCCCACGTTGAAGTTGATAATAGTACGTTTTTTTGTTTTTTTTTATTTAATACAGCGCGTCTCTTTTTAAAGGGGTAGTCCAGAGATATCCTTAAAGGGGTTAAAATAGCAAGTATTACAACTTACTAATCCTCAATGGTCGAAGGTGCCATCTCCACAGGTTCTGGTAGGTCCACTTCAGTTTGACATCTTGTTGTTGACTTTTGAACTTTTTTGGTTTAGATTTGGGACTTAAAGGGATTGTCCACTACTTGGATTCCCCTTTAAGAACTTATACCACTTATTCATAGCAGCCCTACTAAGGTCAGTGGGTGAGTCGGCACCGCAAAGTATCTAAGTCCTGGTGCACTTTGTCCTACAGGTGGAGGCGGCTGCACGGCATACGACATAGTGATTAATGGCACCTTCTTTGAGAAAATTAAGGTAACTGCAATTGCTTATTCTGACATACGAGCTGTCTGCTCTCCTTTGTGTCAGCTCCTTACTTTGTATTTTTTTTTATTAGAATAATGAGCTTTTCAGGGAATTTTTTATCACCGTGGCCATGGATGGACAAGAGAACAAGTACGAAATGGAGCTGTCAAGAGGTAACGACCACATCACTGATATTTTCCTTGATTTTTCCATCGACCATACAAGGACTTGTTCCTTCATGGAGCAAGTTTACCATATAATATATTGAAAATGTTTATGTACCAACCTGTTGTATGGCACCGTATCAAATGCCTTTGAAAAGTCCAGATAGACAACACCAACTAAGTTTCCCTGGTCCAACCTAGAACTTACCTCCCATAGAATCTTTTCAGATTAGTTTGCAGGACAGATCCCTCATAATCATATGTATAGGTTATTCTTATTGAGGTGCTCCAGGTTAGTATCTCTTAGAAAACCCACAAAGATGTTGCCCACAGTACAAGTTAAACTTACCGGCCTATAAATTCCAGGCTCACATGTTATCCCCTTCTTGAATATTGGTACCACATTTGCTATGTGGGTGTAACGCTGGTGGATATAGACCCACTGCCCCACAGGAGGGTTGTGACTAGGTGTCTACTGGGTCTCCACTAGAACCTCTGGTGGTGAGGATAGACTGGGCTGCCGGTAGACACCAGGTACCACTTCAGGGCAGTCCCCGGGACTGCAGCAGCATTCCGGAGGTACCAGGGTACCAAATACAGGAGAGCTAAGATAAAGACTAGGTCAGACAGTCTGAGATCGGGGCAGGCAGCACAGGTTCAGGATAGAGAAAAATGGCAAGGGGGACAGGGGTTTTTGATACCAGAAAACTCTTTTAACGCTTGCAACCTCTGTTTCTTGACTGCAACTCAAACAGTCGAATCAGTCAGTAAGAATTTAGGGCACTTCCATTGTGATATTTTGCATCAGCATTTGTTAGCAGACGCCAGGAATGGATCCAAAACAGAAGAGGTGAAAGTGTTTCAGTTACTATTTTTCACTGTGTTTGTTCCCCTCTGGTTTTCAGCTTACAAATACTGATGTAAATTAGTGCCAAAAATACTCACTGTGTGAATGAGGCGAGGAAGCTGCTTGTAATACTGTAATAGAAGTCCTTATTCTGAGGATGAGTGCTGTAATTCTTGTCTTCTCTGCTCCATCAAACTCCCCAGAGCAGGGGCAACCCCTGGGGCAAAACTGCTGGCGGCAGATGTCCAGACGTATGACTCAGTGATGTTTGATGGACCCCAAATCCCAAACAAAATGAATCAGACACATACAAAATAAATACACAAAGCATTGCAATTAGGTGTCAAACGTTCTCAACTTTATTTAAATTTACATGACACCGAAAATGGCACAACCCTCGACTCACGAAGAGTCACCCTCCAGCGCTCAGGAGAGGAAAACCCCCTGTGGAGGAAACCTCTAGAGAACCATGGCTGGAGGGCTGCGCTTCCCTTGCGCTTAGAGAGTTAGTGCCGATATATGACGGAGTTTTAGAATTTGTACATATTTACAGAGAACGACATAACAAATATAGACTATAATTGTGATAAACTGGATGTGGGAGAGATCTGGCTGCGATATCTGTCACCACATTTATTGCTGGAACGAATTTAGTTGATCTGATTTCCCAGGTGGATCTACCACTTCTCCCTTACAGATCCAGCTCCGTCTCTCAAGAAGTTGGGTACTTGGTTAAAGGGGTTGCTCATTATGGATAACCCCTAATAGGATGAGTATCCCCTTCCCCTCCCAATTTATCACCCATTAAAGTCAAGGATCCATCCATGAACTCCCAAAGAAGAGCAGCTCTTTGTACATAGTAACAGAAGGGGATCCTGTTTTGGGGACCCCCCCTCTGTTACCTTCCCATGCCCCCGGGGTGTCTAAGAAGACAACCCCTTTCCCTGCTAGAACCTCCAAATTACACCAACGTTGGCACATTACGTGGGGTGGTCAAGCTCAAGGTCCTCAGGCGCATCATCAGTAATGGCGCTGATCGTGGCAGCGCGGCATTCTTTTATGGAATCTTCTTTATGACACTTGTTTATGCCCTCACAATAGTTGTCATGGTTACTACAAAGGCTATTACTGATGCAGGATCCAAGTATTAACCCTTTCATCATTGGTAATTCACTTTCATTATGGAGGCAACTAACTGCACTTGTTACCAAGCAGAAGTCTTATCATTACGGCTTCCCTTAGGCACCATAAGAAATACAGATTATAGAACATGCGTACAAGTGTTTCAGGAGTGTTTTGCACTTTTTAGATCCACAGATTGGGCTTATAACTAGCACTGTACAAAGCCAAAAATTAAGAGGAAATTACTTGTAAAATAATATTATAGGGAATTGCATTTCAAGCATTTTCCTAATGTGCATTCTACATACTTGCATAGTTGCATAGGTTGAAAAAGTTTGAACTTTAATGTCCTAGGTCTACCTCCAAAGTTATACATTTTCTATTACTAGATTATTTATAACCCACAATGTCATGTTTTGTTAAAAAAGTATCCAGCCCTTCTATAAATGCTGTTATACTATCTGCCATTACTATATCTTGTGGTTGGCATTCCACAGTCTGACTGCTCTATCTGTAAAGAATCCTTTCCTATTAAGTTGCCAGATTCGCCTCACCTCCGCTTGTTATGAATGTTCCTGGTGCTTTGTAAGGTCCTGGAAAGTGATAAGTCATGTGCCAGTACTATGCATTGACCACATATGTATTTATACATATAAATGTCTATTTATGAAGGAGATGATAATTACCCTTCATAGAGGTGTTATGATCATTCATAAATTGCTTTCATAGGTTTGATCTCCAGGATTAGGAGAGATTTGGGGTGTAAACTTAATAAACAATGAGTAAAACATCAAAGCAAACGAAAAAGGGTTTGTGACCCAAACTGGTAGGTGAGACCGGCTAGCCCCATATTATACGAGGTCACAACCAGGTTTCGCCTGAGGAGGGCAGCACTAATGAGTCCTCAGGAGCGCATAACCCTGAAATATGCAGCGATTCTACACTACCCATTATAAAAGGGTAATATGCTACTTACTACCATATTTTAGCTAAGATACAAGGCATACTTGTAAGGAGAGATGAAAAAGGTGATGGGGAACAACATATAAATATACTGAGGAACGCTATACACTAGTGGCCAAAATTGAGTCAACACCCCCAAGATTTACGAATTTTTAGCATTTTGCCAATACAAATACAAATTTCATGAATGTTTTTGATTTCACAGTAAAGTTTTTAAGTAGAAATAAAATCTCATATAGAAACACAATATTAGCAGGAAATTTGTTCATTTGTCAACAAATTGGACACTCTTGTCACTCAGATGACTGTGGGAGAAAAGCCATTTATTTGTCCTATTTTCATATCTAACACTAAATGTTATTACTCAGTTGGACAGCCCTTGGCCTTGATGACTGCCTGGCATCTACTTGGCATGCTATCTACCAGTTTGTGTAAATCAGATGGTGTGATGATATGAAGCCATGATTTGATGATGGCTGCAATGAGTTCCTGCTTGTGTGAAGCCCGCTGTTTTGACACCTCTCTTTTGAGGCGAGCCCAGAGATTCTCAATAGGATTGAGATCTGGGCTGTTTCCTGGCCAATTCAATAGCTGGACATTTTTGTCCTTGAACCAAGAGAGACATTTTTTAGCTGTATGGCATGGGGCTCCATCTTGCTGAAAAATAAACGGTGTCCCTTCACTAAATACATCATGTGCCGAAGGAATGAGTTTAGGCTGAAGGACTTCCTTGATGTCCTTTTCAGCATTAACTGTTCCTTCAATTACCTGCAGCCTACCACCTGCATCTCTGGACACGCAGCCCCCTACCATAACACTCAGAGGATGCTTCATGGTGGGTACTGTACCCTCTGACAACCAGTCCTCTCCAGGTCGTCGTCGAACGTAGCAGACACCGTCGCTGCCAAACATGGGTAGGCGTGTCTCATCGCTCCATATAACATTTCTCCATTGTTCAGTGGTCCATTTACAATGTTCTTTGGCCCACTGCAGACGTTTCTGACGCTGTGAGGCATTCAAAAATGGCTTTTACCTGGTATTCTGGCTCTTAACTCCGCTTTTACCAATCGTCGTCGAATCGTCCGATCGGACACTGTCAAGGGAAGAACATTTCTGCACAAAAAACGTGTCGCTCGGCAGGAAAATCCCCTTGATATTGCGTTTTTTGAGATTTTTTTTTCCCGTTCTTTAGAAACGCTGCAAAAATACTGAAACAATAAACATGAAACTGCTTCAAATCTGCAAGGATTCACTATTCCTGCTTTTCCTGGTACTATCAAACATAGCATTTTTGGGAACTTGGAGCTCTATATTACAAATATGTCCGTCCCTCCAGTTGAAAGAAATTAACATTTTCCTGGAGGGAAGTTTATATTTTACATTATGTCAGTTTTTGTCTATCGATGATAAAGTGCAGTTTGCAGCAATTTTTATTGTGACATATACCCAAATCATTCACGAAAATATTTCACATTCAACGCGCGTCGGACGGGCCTGCGTGCTCTCACATGCCAGGGCTGAGTTTCAGTTCCAGTCCGACCCTGTTAATCATCTATAGTTTCCCTTCAGAGTGGAAAATGCTGAAAAATCAGAAGTTCCTGGGATCCATTTTTGAACAGAATATCAGAACCAAATCAAAACCGATGATTCAGGGAATGGACACAATGTCCCAACTCTAAGGTACAAGTCTATGGCATACAGTCTGTAAAAGACGACAGAGTAGGCTGCTGTTGAGCATCGGCGGCTTCTCTGATGTTCCTCGCTCATCTATGCAGTACATGGTCGGCCATTCAATTGATTGGATGTCTTATAATACCACATTTCCCCTAGGGACACAAAGTATGAAGAGCTCCACTCCTCCTGGTGATAGGTTATACCCAACAGATGGGGCAGCGCCACTCCTCGTGGTGATGGGTTACACCCAACAGATGGGGGAGCGCCACTCCTTGTGCTGATAGGTTATACCCAACAGATGGGGGAGCGCCACTCCTCGTGGTGATGGGTTATACCCAACAGATGGGGGAGCGCCACTCCTCGTGCTGATGGGTTACACCCAACAGATGGGGGAGCGCCACTCCTCGTGCTGATGGGTTACACCCAACAGATGGGGGAGCGCCACTCCTCGTGCTGATGGGTTACACCCAACAGATGGGGGAGCGCCACTCCTTGAGGTGATAGGTTATACCCAACAGATGGGGGAGCACCACTCCTCGTGGTGATGGGTTATACCCAACAGATGGGGGAAGTTACAGAATGGCTTGTTATGGTGCAAGAACATTGTGGACATTGTTTTTTTGGTTTTTTTTTTAACTATTTTGCCTTTATGTTCTTTATTTTTTTCCTACAGACCCTCCCAGCTAACTCCAAGCAAGTCCCTCATCTCAGAAGTTGAAAGGTTTGGGTTACTTTGAGGTTTAATGCATGCATTTACTTTTTTTAGAATCCCATCTTACAAAAGATATAGGATATCCAACTTCTTGGACTCCAAGAATAAGGGGGCTGCAGCCTGGAAGTAACCCCGCTGCCCTTTTTAAAGAATATGCTGGAGTGGGGCAGCTACCCGGATATTCACTGTGCAGGAGAACTGCAGCTAAGCCCATTCACTTTTCTGGATCTATGCTGTCGTTCCGCTGCACAGTGGAGGCCATGATGCCAATGTGCAGGGAATGACTGTGAAAGGGGCTGTTCCTCATTACAAGCATCAGTGCCACTTTATTATATTAGAGATTGACCCCAACAGATCATAAATTGATGGTGTACCCTTTAATATACTGCTTCCTTCCTTTTTTTATCAGTTCACCCGTGAAACCAGATTACATGATTGTGGCGGAACCTCCTGTAGGACACCCAAGTTTTCTGGTGGCTGAAATCTCTTTACCTAAAGTGGTGAGACCCTCAGATGTGGTTTAGGATTGTGATCTTTTTGCATTTCATGTGATTTCCAATAGTCTTCCCTTATTAAAAGTCTGTGCCAACCTCGTGCTACCAGTCCTCCTCTACCAACTTTTATCATCACAGCTTTGATGTGTCCACAGTAGCCAATTGCTGGCAGTTGTGACACATTTGCTGGATGATGATGATATAATTTTTTTTTCATACCATGGTGGGTTGTTTGCAAGCTGTTGGAATGGGAAAGAATGACTCTGTCACCAGAGAACGACTGTTCAAACCAAGCACAGACAGCGGGACCAGTCATTTATATAAACCTTCCCCCCTGCTTGTTTCCCCTCCATCTCCACCATCACCTCTTCTTTGACAGTTCTGGCTTCATAGATCCAGAGAGGAGATAGAGGGAAAACAAGCTGGTGGGAAGATGTATATATTATATTAGATGGTGGCCCGATTCTAATGCATCGGGTATTCTAGAATAGGTATGCGGCCGACCGGGCGCAATGAGCAGAGCTGTGTTTAAATTTTGCGCCAAAATCGCTGATTGGTCACGGTTGCCGGCCTCGACCAATCAGCAAAGTGGTGTTAAAATTTGGCGCCTAAATCGCAGATTGGTCACGGCCGGCGGTCACGACTAATCAGCAGAGCGGGGTTTAAATTTGGCGCCAATAATGCTGATTGGTCGCGGCCAGCGAACGTGACCAATCAGCAGAGCGGTATTTAAATTTGGCACCAATAATGGTGATTGGTCGCTGCCGTGACCAATCAGCAGAGCTGTGTTTAAATTTGGCACTAATAATGCTGATTATTCACGACCGGTAACCGCGACCAATCAGCAGAGCGGTGTTTAAATTTGGCGCCAATTTCTCTGCTTGGTCGCGGCTGGCCACTGCAACCAATCAGCGAAACGGTGTTTAAATTTGGCGCCAATATGGCTGATTGGTCACGGCCGCTGGTTGCGACTAATTAGCAGAGCGAGATTTAAATTTGGCGCCAATACTGCTGATTGGTCGCGGCCGGCGACCGCGACTAATCAGCAGAGCGGTGTTTAAATTTGGCGCCAATATTGCTGATTGGTCGCGGCCGTCGACCGCTACCAATCAGCAGAGCGGGGTTTACATTTGGCGCCAAAATTGCTGATTGGCGCGTCCACCAGGTGCGAACAATTAGCAGAGCGGGGTTTAAATGTGGAACCAAGATCGGTGATTGGTCGCGGCCAATCAGCGATTTTTAACACAAATGGACCTTTGTAACACCATGCGGATACTGTGGGGACATCAGCGGCTAGGGTGTGAAGGGAGACCGGGGAGCGGCGCTGCGGGTCAGGACACTTCTGCTCCGAGCGCCCGCTCATGTCCCGGGTTCTCCGAGCGGAAGTACCCGCACAGGCAGCGCCGCTGACATCCATGCGGCTAGGGTGTGAAGGGAGGACCGTGGAGCGGCGCTGACATCCAATTGGTCGCGGCCGCTATTTAAATCTGCTGCACAAATCGGTGATTGGTCGCTGTCTTGGCCCGCGACCAATCACTGATCTTGGCGCCAAAGTTAAACACTATTGTGCTGATTGGTCGTGGACGCTGCCCGCGACCAATCACCGATTTGGGCGCCAAATTTAAATATCGGCGCCGACCAATCACCGATCTTGGCTCCAGATTTAAACACCGCTGTGCTGATTGATCGCGGCCGATATTTAAATTTGGCGCCCAAATCGGTGATTGGTCACGGTCAGCGCCCGCGTCCAATCAGCACAGCGGTGCTTAAGTTTTGCGCTAAGATCAGTGATTGGTCGGGTCCGAAGACCGCGACCAATCATCGAATCGTCTTGGTGAGGACCGGGGAGCTGCGCTGCCTGTGCGGCTACTTACGTTGCGAGACCCCGGGACATAGCGGGCGCTCGCAGCAGAAGTATCCCGACCCCCAGCGCCGCTCCCCGGTCCTCCCTTCCGCATGGAGGTCAGCGGCGCCGGCGGTCCTTCCGCTGCTACCGGCCGGTAGATAAGCGCCTCGTGCTGCTCATCTCCTGGCTGCATCTCCGTCCCGCAGATGGGTCCAGCGGTAGGGTTCTTTCTGCTGTTGCCGGCCGGGAGATGAGCGCCTCGCGGCGCTCATCTCCCGGCTGGATCGCCGCTCCGCTCCGTCCCGCAGATGAGCCGCTAACGGCCGCCATCTTTTTTCAGAAATCCCGCGGCGCTGATTGGCCGCTGCCGGACCAATGAGCGACGCGGGATTTCCTGGACAGACAGACAGACAGACGGGATAAGACGATTATATAGTAGATTATTTAATTATATAGTGCCATTGATTCCATGGTGCTGGTGCATATAAATGATGTTATAATGATGATATAAATGATGAAAGAGGCTTGTTGCGATAGTGTAGAACACGCCGCTCTTTATTTTTTCTATATTAATGCGACATTTGGAGGAATCGCACAGAAAATGCTTTAAATGTATTTATTTTTTAATTTGATTTTTCTCATGTCCATGATTCACATTGCGTTAAATGAGGCATAATGAAGATTAAGAATGTTTCAGCTGTATCCTTCATCAGACAGGATAATGTAGCTTAAGGGGACCCACTTGGTTAAATATAGGGGTCAGTTCTGGTCTTCCCAAAAAGCAGATTAAGTAGTCACCACACGGGAATCTGGTGATTACTGGGTTTGCTTTTGGGAACCCCAGATTTCTTCATATAACCGACTGGGCCTTCTGCCTAATGAAGGCTACATTATCTGAAATTCTGGTACCATTCATTATGCCTCACTTAAAGGGGTTGTCTGGCACTTTAATATTGATGATCTATCCTAAGGATATTCCATTAGTATTAAAGTGGTGGACAACTCCTTTTAATGCCGTGTGAATCATAAAAAATATTTGAAGCATTTTCTGTGAGCAGTTACTCCAAGTGTCAGATTTAATGTATGAGACGTCTGGAGCTACACAGTAACTTCTAGTTGGCCACATATCAAGATAAAAGTTTAGATTTTTGTGCACTTGTTGGTTACAACTTTCTTTCCCGTACAGAAGCATTCAGCGACATAAGCGTTGTTACCACGCTGGTCTTCTCTTTACAGTCTTCTGCTAGATCTCGTGTTGGACTTGGGTGAAGACAGAATAGTCTTAGTCGGACGTCTCGATTTGTATCATCTAGACGTCTTCATTCCTTACAATATCATCCAAGAACAAAGTGGAGCTCAGTTCAACAAGGACAGTAAGGTGAGACAATAAAGCAAAGTTGGACATGTCTTATAGCCCATTCTGAAATCTCCTTCTTAAAGAGGTTCTCTGAGAAAATGTATAAAATAAAATTTTAAAAAATGTATACATTTATTTAGCAAAAATAAATTGTTTTAATTAGGGGATAATTCTATGTGAATACTTTTATGCCCAAGAATGGCAAAAGTATTCTCGGAGTGATACCTTTACTGGCTAACCAGAAAAAAAAAATATATATGCAAGCTTTCAGAGCACAGAGGCTCCTTCTTCAGGCAATATTACAAATGAATTCATAACATTTGTAATCCTGCCTGAAGAAGGAGCCTGTGTGCTCTGTAAGGAGATTTTTGTGTACTCATCGTCAAATCTCTTTCTCTTAGCCTCTAATTGGGGGACACAGGACCTTGGGTGTTATGCTGCTGTCCACTAGGAGGCGACACTAGGCTTAATCTGAAAAAGATTAACGGTGGCTCCTCCTCTGCAGTATACACCCCCTGACGGCATCAGCCATGTTCAGTTTTGTGCAAAAGCAGTAGGAGGAACGTAACATGAATAACATAATTATGCCTATAAGAAGGCTACCGCCCAGTGGAGAATGTGTGTCACTTCTCGCATCGCCTGGGCACTGCGGGTCCCCCCTTGGTGATTTACGTATGCCACAGCCGTGGCATTATCTGACTGTACTCTGATGTGAGTGGCTGCCAGTAAATGATGGAAGGCTCTCAACGCCAGGAGAATGGCACGAATATCCAAGATGTTGATGGGCATGGTCGCTTCTGTTGGGGACCACTTGCCCTGTGCTCTGTGGTGCAGGTGTACCGCATCCCAACCCATCAGGCTCGCATTGGTGGTCAGAACCTTCCATTGACTCGTGAGAAAGGATTTCCCCTTTGTTAGCGAGGTTGGTTTGAGCCACCAGTGCAGGGATCTCTTGGTTGATGACGTCAACTGAAACTCCCTGTCGAGGGAAAAAGGATTCCTGTCCCATGACTTGAGGATGGCTAGTTGGAGAGGCCTGAGGTGAAGCTGGGCAAATGGGACCGCTTCTATTGCCGCCACCATCCTACCAAGGACTCTCATGGCAAACCGGAGAGACTGAGGGGGTTTGCGAAGTAGGATGCGGACCCCTATTCGGAGAGGCAGTGCTTTGTCCTTGGGGAGGAGTACTAGACCCTTGAGGGTGTTGGATAACATTCCCAAAAAGGTCATAGATTGACTCGGGGTTGGTGATGACTTTTTTAAGTTGAGCCGGTGCAATTGGTATGTGGAGGCATGCGTCTTGAAAGTCTATGGAGGCGAGAAATTCTCCCGTCTCCATGGACGCAATGATGGACCGAAGGGACTCCATGCGAAAGTGACGTACCCGTACTTATTTGTTGAGCTGTTTTAGATCCAATATGGGCCGTACGCTGCCTCCTTTTTTGGGGACTACGAATAGATTTGAGCAGAACCCTTGGAAGCGCTTGGCCGTAGGGACCGTTACTAAGACACCTGCTTGGAGAAGTAATGAAACCGCGTGGTGGAAGGCACGAGCCTTGGCTGGCGGTTTTGGGGGAACAGACAGGAAGAATCTGTTTGGCGGGTTGGAAGTGAACTCTATCTTGTATCCTGAAGACACTAGTTCCCTGACCCACCTGTCTTCTGTAATAGGCAGCCAGAGCTGGTGAAAGAGCAAAAGACGGCCGCCTACAGGTGGGGTGTCTTCCAGAGTTCGTGAGTCATGATGAGGAGGAAGTGCAAGACTTTCCTCCCTTAAATTTTGACTGGCCTGCCTTTGTTTGCCAGGTTTTGTCCGACTTTTGCGTCGACCTCGAGTTGTCCCAGCGTGGAGCGCGGCTGTTATTCTTTGCTGGTCGCGAGACGGATCAGCCGGAAGAGTTCCGAAAGGATCGGTAACGTGCCTGATTGCGCTTTTTGTAAGTGTGTTTGGGCTTCAGTTGGGGGAGAGAGATACTTTTACCCCCGGTGGCGTTGGATATCATTGTGTCCAACTGTTCACCGAAAAGCCGACCACTGAGGTACGGGAGGTGAGTGAGGGACTTCTTTGAAGCTGCATCTGCTTTCCATTCCTGCAGCCAGAGGATACACCGAATTGTGATGAAGCTATCCCGGCTGCACCCATTGCAGAATCCAGAGCTGCATGGAGCTTGTAATCTACCACGACTGCTATTTGGGCCGCTTGGTCCGACAGTTCAGGGGTAGGTATTTTGTAGGCCAGTTTGTAAATTTTGGGCCCAGGCCAGGATTGCCTTGGCAGCCCAAAAAAACTGAGGCGAACGTGAGAGCCAGGGAGGCCCCTGCGGCCTCGAAAATTGAACGGGCCATGCATTCCACCTGCCGGTCTGCTGTGTCCCTGAGGGTTGAGCTATCTGGCAGAGAAAGTGCTGCTAGTCTGGAGACTGGAGGATCCACTTCAGGTGGATCTGTCCACTTTTTGGTGACCTCCTGTGGAAAGGGGTACCGCGCCTCCAGATATTTGCGATTAGTAAACTTTTTCTCAGGTTGTGAGAACTGCTTTTTAAGGATCGCATTAAACTCTGGGTGGTCAAAGAACACCTTAGGCGGCTTCAGGACTCCTTCAAAGGAAATTTTATGTCCTGGTGTCTCCAGGGGTGGATCAGAGATGTCCAGCACCCAATGGATAGATGAGATTAAATCATCAACTAGCACTGTATTGCCCGGGCGAATAGGGATCAGGGACCCTTCGGTTTCCTTGTCTGAGTCGGAATCACAGATGTCTTCCGAATCCTGTATCTCGCTAAGGCGACTCCTGCTGGGAGAACCGGAGCGGAGACCTTCTCTGGTCGGGGATGGCTGTGGGGATCTGCGTTGTCTGTCCCTGTCAGGGGACGGTCTAGATGAGCTGTGAGTACGGTGTCTCACACTGGAAGGGGATGACCGTGTGGTATGGGATGATGCAGATGGGGCCAGCGATGCAGAGTGGCTTTGCAGAGGGGGCCAGCAATGCAGAGAAAGTTATAGACTTCACAGCCGAGTCGAGACTGTAGCTGTAATTTTATCCCACCTTAGTGTGCTGTAGTACAGCGCCGGTAAAATCCAAGATCCTGTGCTCCCCAGAGACCAGCTGGCGACCGGTATGTGAAGCGTTAACTTCCTTCCGTTCTCCCTCTGCTGGTTAATGGCCGCCGGAGTGTGGAGAAGAAAGGGGGCGGAGCGCTGGAAAGGCGGCCGTATTGCTAGAAAGCGCGCCCTTTCAGTTCGTCTCCGCCCCCTGTATGACACTGTGTAGTGTCATATTGGTCATCCGGGGGGCGGGGTGCGGAGAGTGGGCGGCGGCTTCAGCTAGGCGGTATAAATTTAGAATGTATGCCCAAAAGGGCTGCAGGGCGCGGTAGTCCGAGGGGGTACCGGATCTGAATCGGACCCCCCCCCCGGTTTTTAATGGCAGGAAAGGCGGTGGGATACTATATTAAAAGGGAGCCCTTAAAGGGTTCCTCTGAGGCACTGTAGCGCTGGTGCCGGCAGAGAGACAGAGCTGAAGCCAGCCTGTGTCTCTGTGTGCCCTTCTGCCAGTACTGTCCCCCGGTCCATCAGGAGTCTGCAGTGGAGCTGCGATTCCTGAACGTTGGTGCAGAGCGACAGCTACTGGGAGCTATATATTGCTGTCTGCACAAATCCTACCTGCGGTGTCTAAACCTAATGCCCCCATGAGGGGGATTGGGGAGTGTCAGGCAAAATGTATTTTTGTCCAAGTTTTAAAAATGAGAGATGTCTTAAATCTCCATCCCCTGCTCATTTAGAATGGTCCTACATAGAATTCACTCTTGCTTTCCCCAAACAAGGAATTTTTATTACCGCCATAAAACCTCAGCCAGAGCAAGCATACTGGTGTAAACTGGAAATTCCCTCCAAAATCCTATTGTCTAACTGTACAAACTTTTAATGTCGAGTTTAATAATGCACATGACTGTCACAAACACAGGGACCACATTTTTGGGATGTTCACCTTTTTCCAATTATGCCGGTATATCTTACATAACTGGGAAACCACCAGAAACCCAGGAAATGGGTTCTGATATTTGATATCCATCTTCATGAATATTGGTGACGGCAAACATGATGTATCCATCTTGGATGTGAGACCCCCCCATACCAAGATATGAAATCTGAAGGCTTTTTATGTCTTAGGCAGCTGGGTGGGTTCACAAAACCGTGTGAGGTAAACAACATGGGTGTCTCCTAGTGTTTTGGCCCCTTACTAAAAACCAGAACGGACATTTTACTTCATTCTTAACCAGGGACGTCAGACGCAAGCACTCTTCGCTGCGTGGAGGAATCACACCTAGTTTCCGGGGAGCCGTGCCGCCCACACAATCTGAGACCATCACCTCGTGGCGCAGGTTTTGCTATTATTTACCCCTTGTATTTTAATAACTGTTTTATGCATATATGTAAATTGTCTCTTTTATAAAATCTTGTATATCTTTTGTAAACACTGCCCACTTTCGGGAGTATTTCATTATTATTTACCAGCTTCGTTCTTCTTGTCCTATGTCGAGCAAACACGTTCCTCACCCGCTAATTCACGTTACCTAACAGGTACCCGATCAACCTGTTAAGCGATCGGTGGTGGCAGTATACCGGTATTTGTGATATTGTGGTTTGAGGGTGGCTTGACGGAGGTATATATACGTTCCTGGAAGGAACTGGTGGTATATATACGTCCTGTCACATCACGTGCCACAATAGTCGACATAAATTAGAGCAGCTGCGCCCGTGCTTATCCTCGGTCAATACCGTGGTTGACCAGCAGGGTAAGGGGGCGCCAGAGGGCTGCAAGGTCTGACCAAGTGTTTTTCGTGACAGGGAGGGTGCTGCCTTCACAGTCAGGAGGCTGCAATCCTCCCTCGACCTCAACCCAAGACCAAAAGGATTTGGGGAAGGAGGGGGGGTCTCAACTTCGAACCAACACCCGAGGGGCTGGGGAAAGAGCGACATGGTAAGGAGATGTCTCGACTTCAACTGTGCACCCCTAGAAGGGGGCAGAGGAGGAGCCATGCCGGGGGTCTCTCCAGAGACCCACTTATCTTCATTTGTAACTCCATGGAAAAAGAAAAAATCAGAAAAAAATGGAGTAAAAATCTTTAGGTGTGCCTTCTTGCGACACTAAGCAAAAAACTGAACATGGCTGACGCCGTCAGGGGGTGTTTACTGCCGAGGAGGAGCCACCGTTAATCTTTTTCAGATTAAGCCTAGTGTCGCCTCCTAGTGGACAGCAACATAACACCCAAGGTCCTGTGTCCCCCAATGAGGCGACAGAGTAATATATTTTTTTCTGGTTAGCCAATAAAGGTATCACTCCGAGAATACTTTTGCCATTTTTGGGCATAAATGTATTTACATCAAATTTTCTGGCTAGCACGGTACCACAATATAAATTTGTACTGTACATCGCAATTACAGGATAATAATTGCTTATGGACATAATGGCCAACGATGTCAGCAGCCATCCATCCTAGATGGGTGAAGGTAAACTGTTTGAGACGGACATCTCTGACCTACCTGTGGGAATCAAGAATTTGCATCTATGTCATCGATTGACTGACTGATCACATCCATGAGTCAACATGCTGTAAACCTGTCATGATGAGTGAGCAGATAGATAAGTTCCTGTCAGGGTGAGGGGCAGCATCCTATCACAACATATAGTTGCCCAGAGACATCTGAATGCATCGGCTTTCCTTTATGCCATTCATCAAACATGTCGTATATTTTGTGTATAGCGAGTCACAAGCCTCGCACTGCTCTGCGTTTTATCATTGGTTCTATGAGCTGCAGTAAAACGTGACGTATATTCCAGGTGCTGACGATCACAATGCCGGTCCAGCCAGCATAGCGGTGGGCTCAGAAGATCAGCTTTGGAAAACGTTCCTCTTATATAGATCCTGTGGATCCTACTTACATTCGCTGCTGTTTACATTGTATGCTTACAATTCTATTTAGACTTCAATATGACTCCAGAATAAATTTTTGTCTTTCTTATACTTGCCGTATATTTTTCCCAAGGAGGGGGTTTAGGTATTGTGCTTTTTTCTTTTTTTTTTTTATTTCTACTGTAATATTTCATAATATCTGTGAATAAGTCTTGAAAATAATTTGCATTGAAAAGGTTGAGATCCTCTGAATCTACATGGATTTTTAGGAATTAAAAATCTACAGCAGTAAATCTGCAGCAGAATTTAAATTTTGCACCATGTCTGGATTTAGTAGCAGCTGCCCCTTTAAATGGAATATGTCAGCAGGTTTTTGCTACCCCATTTGAGAGCAGCATAATCCGAGGCCCTGATTCCAACGATGTATCACTTACTGGGCTGCTTGGTGTTATTTTGATAAAATTACAGGTTTTTTTTCTCATGCAGATCTCTGAATGCTGAGCTCTGTATAATAACCCCACCCACACCACTGATTGGCAGTTTATATACAGTGTACACAGAAAGCTGCCAATCAGTGGTGGGGGGCGTGGTTGGACTACGTGGCAGCAGGTTTACTAGTCCTCTAGTGATAATCTTCTGCTGATAAAAGTGTGATTTTCATCAAAACTACAACAAGCAGCCCTGTAAGTGAGACGTCCCTAGAATCAGGGTCTTTGTCTCTACATCATGCTGCTCTCAACAACAACCAATATATAGTACATCCGACAAGGGGTCAATGTGTTAAAAAAGACCTTTATTATAACAATTTGGGTACATGGCGGCAAAAGAAAAGAGCACACACACATATATATAGTAATACCATATAATAGTGAGGAGGTATAATGTAAATATTTGAATTGCAGAGACATCAGGGCTGGATAGTAGTAGCTCCAATTGTGCTAATGCATACTGATAGTATATCCTAGGTCACATAGTAAAAGGATATAATCCTAAATAATAAAAGCCAATATAGGCATTCCCAAGATAATGACCTTTTGGTATATACATATATCAAGGGATGTATTATATCCAAGTAGGTTAATTCCCAAGTAACAATAATGTTGCATTGGATTCATTCATACCTGGTATATATTGTCTGCACGTCTTGCAATAGCTCTGGGCTCAATGGTCCTACTCCTAGTGTGGCGCTCACCCCATCATGCTGCTCTCAGAATAGCCAAGAAAAACCTGCTGACAGATTCCCTTTACAAATAGCTGAAATGGCTCCTAGATACCAGAGAAGGAAAACTTTATTAAAACGGTTTTGTTTCCTAAATAGAAAAGCAAATTAAACACCACTGGATAATGTGGTGTGTGAAACCGTCCATTGGATTGCTGTTTCGGGTGGGCTCAGGAGCAGAGCCCCCATCCTACACAGCCGACATCTTGCTGTAACAGCAGCGGCCAGAGCGGAGCGTGAATCACTGCTGTTTAACCATTTATATGCCGTCAATCACTGATGACAAGTTAAATAGCGCAATCGCCGGTACGCTATGCAATCTTACTAGAATTTTTTTTTTTACTTTTCCATCTCCTTGAATTACTTGTTGTGGTTTGCGGATCCATTGACTGGCCAAGTGGAAGGGCTGCAGCCGATCATTCATGTACGTAGCAGATACACATTTCCATGTGTAAATAGGCCCTTATAGAAATCAATCAATAGAACGTATACCTGGATATCTAGGTTTATTTTTTGCATACATTTAAAGAGGTATAAGTCATGGCATATTACTAGGATGTCATTCTTGGGGGTCTGACAGCCTAATTTAGAAAGAAGTGGATGCATTATTTTCCCCTCACCCATTACAACACACCTTGAGAGAGGGATCCGCCCCACCAAGGACAGGAAACCGTCTGAAATAAAAGGGCGGTACCTCTCCCTTGCTTCAGTTGGTTTCCTGTCCTTGATGGGAACCTGTCTGAAGAAGGGTGTCTTCTTACCTGGGCCCGTTCCGGTGTGGAAGTGCGGGCACCTGCCTGTGCACCGGGTTCCGGGTCCCAGAAGCGCCGTTCGCGGTTCCCTGGAGCCGTGTTCGAGCAGGCGCATGCGGTTATGAGGGCTCCGGCTCCCCGCAGACCGCTGCGCTGTCCTCTCCCTGCCGCAGGCTCCTGGGTGGTCGCACGCTGGGAGCAGTGTCTTCCGGGTATGACGCGCCTGACGTCACGGCGCGGTGCACGCTTGGAGAGGCGTGCCCGATGACGTCGGGGGCTGCACCCGGAACCAAGATGGCGGCGCCCTGTAAACGCTTGCCGGCCGTTTTTTTTCAAAGATCGGCCGGTGGGTGTCAGGAGGGGGGAGGACACATGGACCGGAGGAGGTCCGGATGTGCCCTATTTAAGGTGGGGGCCTCCTGACAAGCGCTGCTTATACTCAAGCTCGGGTGTAGCAGCTATGGCAGACCAGGACAGCTAGGTGCAGCAGCAGCTGACCCCTCCACCGCATCAACGCAAGCGGAAGAAGCAGTCGGACACCTCGCACACGGACGGCCGCTCCAGCAACCGCAGCGGCAGCAGGAGGAGTAAGGTGTCGGACGCTTCAGGGCCATCCAGAAGGGATTCATCTTATGTCCCGCCACAGCCTCAAAATCCGGTACCCTTTTGTGACTTCAGGGGTGAGTGATCTTCGTGAATGTCACTTAATAGTAATGGAAAGTTATTATGTCCTTCATTCCTTAGGAAGAAGAGTAGCGGCAAAAAGAACCCACTGGGTTTGTTCCTTATGCCAGGCCCCCCTTTCCATAGATTGGCAGAAACAGCTTTGTGCAAGCTGTATTAACCAAACGATAGCGGAGAGCACCCCGGATTTCGCTTCTAATTTGAGGTCCGTAATCCGTTCAGAGGTGCAGGATTCCCTGTAAGGCTTACTAAAGTGGAAAAAGAGATCCCATAAAGATATCTCCTCTGACTATGATTTATCCTCCCAGTCAGAGGATCTTTGCCTCGGCATCCTCCTCTTCATCAGACAGTGGTAGGCCCTGTTTCCCTATTGAGGATACTGACAAGTTGGTCAGAGCGGTCAGATCTACCATGGGGTTGAGGGAGGAGAAGGCAGCCAGGTCCCTGGAAGATATGTTCGCAGGCCTGGAGGAAAAAAAGACGCTCCTTTCCAGTGAATCCCCAAATTCAGACCCTTATAGACCTGGAATGGAGGAAGCCGGAGAAATCAGGAGTATTGTCCTCATCCTCTAAAAGGAGGTACCCCTTCGAGGATAATGTCTCTGAGTCCTGGGACAAAATTCCTAAAGTTGGCGGGTCTGTCGCCCGATTATCCTAAAGATCGTCCCTACCCCTGGAAGATTCGGGCAGTCTAAAGGATGCTCTGGATAAGAAGGCAGATTCCTTCCTGCGTCACACCTGTGAAGCAGCAGCAGGGGGCCTGAAGCCAGCGGTAGCAGGCACTTGTGTCGCTAGGTCACTTATGGTGTGGCTTCAGCAATTAGGAGACCAGCTAAAGGATAAAAAGATGTCCAGAGATAAAATCCTCTCCAATCTGCCTTTGCTACAAGCAGCATCTGCTTTTTTGGCCGACTCCTCAGTGGATTCAGTTAAACTCGCTGCCAGGTCTGCAAATTTGTCTAATGCTGCCAGACGAGCCCTGTGGCTCAAGGGTTGCCCGGGAGACCTACAATCTAAGCATAAGCTTTGTTTTCTTCCTTGTGATGGTAAACTTTAGTTTGGCCAAAAACTGGACGAGTTTTTGGAGAAGGCTGGCGACAGAAAGAGAGGTTTCCCAGGGTTCACGGGGGAAACAAAAAGGTCCTATTTTCGGAAGAAGAGATTTAACCAAGGTCGCCCTCCGGGATAAAGGAAAAGATGGGAGCCCAGATCTAAAAAGGACTCTGGTTACATGCTTGGAGGACCATCCTCCAGTTCCAAAAAATCTCCCCAATGACGCGAGGCTAGAGGTCGGGGGAAGGCTTTCCCATTTTATCCCAGCTTGGGAAGCCATCACTTCAAATCCCTGGGTGTTGGATATCATAAAGAACGGCCTAAAGATACGCTTCTGTCAGGTCCCTCACCGAACCTTCATGATCACCTCCAGGAGGAAGTCCAGGGAGGAGCAGATGGCTCTAGAATCAGAGGTATTAGACTTAGTCAACAAGCAGGTCCTTCACGAAGTTCCAGTTTCACAATGGGGAGGGGATTTTATTCCCCCCTGTTTGTGATAAAAAAAACCAAATGGGTCCTTAAGGACCATTGTCAACCTCAAAAGTCTAAATCAGCTGATAATCAACCAGACTTTCAATATGGAATCAGTGAACTCTGCAGTGAAACTCTTACACCACAATTGTTTCATGGCAGTCATCTACCTAAAAGATGCCTACTATCACGTCCCAATCCATCCAGACTACCGGAAGTACCTAAGGGTAGCCCTGTTCATCCAAGGTCAATTGAGACATTTCCAATTCACTGCCCTACCTTTTGGACTCTCGATAGCACCGAGAGTATTTACAAAGGTTATAGCGGAGGTGACAGCTTTTCTCCGAATCAAGAACGTGGTGATTGTTCCCTATCTGGACGACTTTCTGATAATAGGGAAATCGGAGGACCACTGTTCCTCTCAACTTTTAGAGGTCCAGACAGCTTTATATCACCTGGGGTGGTTAATAAATATTCAAAAATCAAAGCTATCCCCCTCAAGGACTCAGATCTTTCTGGATTTGACCCTAGATTCCCAACGCCAATCCTGTTTCCTCCCGGAAGACAAGGTTTGCAAAATAATCAGCCTGGTCTCAAGGGCAATAAGGTCTCCCGTGATGTCCTTGAGAGAAGCAATGTCCCTACTAGGCTCCATGACTTCCTGTCTCCCGGCAGTCAAATGGGCCCAGAGTCATATGAGGCTTCTTCAGTGGGAGGTCCTGTCGGCTCAGAAATCCTTCAACGGACATATAGGAAAAAAAACTCTCCGTCTTTGGAGACAGTAAACTCCCTCTCCTGGTGGACAAACAGGGAGAATCTGACCGCAGGCTTACAATGGTCCAAACCAGTCGACCACACAATTACAACAGATGCAATTGGCTCCTGCTGGGGGTGTCATCTGGCAGAGTTCTCAGTTCAGGGGCTCTTACTACGTCACGAAAAAGAAGCGTCATCAAACCTAAAAGAGCTTTTGGCCGTGGAGAAATCCTTGATAAGCTTCCTTCCCCACATACAGGGTCGCCATGTCCAGATCAGGTCCGACAATCGGACGACAGTGGCATATATAAATCACCAGGGAGGAACAAGATTTCACTCCCTTATGGTAGTGGCAAACAGGATCCTGCATCTAGCAGAACAACATCTCCCATCCCTCAGTGCTCTTTTCATCCGGGGGTATAAAATTCAAGAGCAGATTTCCTCAGTCGCCACACTTTAAGACAAGGAGAGTGGCCTCTAAACCCGATAGTCTTCCAAAAGATTATCCAGATATGGGGGTCACCGGACATATATTTGTTCGCCACCAGGGCGAACAGGAAGGTGGAGAGATTCTGTTCACTAAATCCAACAGAGAATCCCTATGCTGTAGACGCTCTCCACATTCCCTGGAAGTTCAGGAAGGCCTACGCCTTTCCACCGATAGTGATGATCCCGGCAGTTGTGAGGAAAATTCGGGAGGAGGGGGCGAGGATAATCAGATCCCTGGGTCCTGCCTGACAGGCCGGACCTTCTCATCCAGGGGCCAATATTCCATGCACAAGCCAAAGGTTTCCATCTGGCGGCTTGGAATTTGAGAGGTTGTTACTGAGCAATAGGGGGTTTTCACCAGGCCTAGTTTCTACCCTGTTGGGTAGTTGAAAGCCCATAACAACTAAAATTTATTCCAGAATCTGTTGAAAATTCCTGGATTTTATAGACTCCCCATTGTCGGATAAACCTCCAGTTAGAGAAGTCCTAGAGTTTTTACAAAAGGGACGTGACCTAGGGTTGGCTACGGGAACACTTAAAGTTCAGGTGTCCGCCCTAGGGGCGATCTATAATTGTAACCTGGCAGGGAACAGATGGGTCTCTAGATTCATTAAATCCTGTTCCAGAGCTAAGCCAGTTCGGGCTCTTCCTCCCTGGGACCTGAATTTGGTTTTAAATGCACTCTCTGGCGACCCATTTGAACCCCTGCAGGTTATCTCTCCAAAGATCCTCACCCTCAAAACCATCCTCTTTGTGGCCCTAACGTCGGCCCGTAGGGTGAGTGACCTGCAGGCCCTTTCTGTTGATCCCCCATACACCCAAATTCATGATGACCGGGTCGTCCTGCGTACAGATCCATCGTACCTTCCAAAAGTTGTATCCAGATTCCACTGTAATCAGGAGATTGTACTTCCCTCTTTCTGCAGTAACCCTAAAAACCCTGGGGAGGTTAGGTTCCAAAATCTAGATGTTAGAAGGGCATTACTACAGTACATAGACATGGCCTTTCAGGGGAGTAGGAAAGGTCACGGGGTATCAAAGGGAACTATTGCTAGGTGGCTTAGGGAGGCCATTTGTCTAGCTTATACATCTACAGGTGTTCCGGCACCGGACGGTATTAAAGCTCATTCCACCGGAGCTGTTGCAACCTCCTGGGCAGAGAGAGCAGATGTCTCGATTGACCAGATATGTAAAGCTGCTACTTGGTCTGCACCATCCACCTTCTATAAGCACTATCAGTTGGATCTATCCTCCTCTGACCTTACCTTTGGGAGAAGGGTACTTCAGGCGGTGGTCCCTCCCTAGGGTGCTCATATTTTCCAAAATTCTCTCAAGGTGTACTGGCATGGGTGAGGGGAAAACACCAAGGTTACTTACCGGTAGCCAATCTTTCCTGAACCCATGACAGCACCCGTAGTCATCCCCCCCCCCCTGTCTTTCTCACGCCCTGGTGAAGCACTTTACATTTTGGGTGATATATATATATAGTAGGTGTTGGTTATGTGTCTAACCTTTTCTGGAGGTCCTCTCAATGCTCTGTAATCCAACTGAAGCGAGGGAGAGGTACCGCCCTTTTATTTCAGACGGTTTCCTGTCCTTGGTGGGGCGGATCCCTCTCTCAAGGTGTGTTGTCATGGGTTCAGGAAAAACCGGCTACCGGTAAGTAACCTTGGTGTTTTTTTTCACGCTCCCAATTTAACAATTTGAGTACAGTTGGATCTATTGGGTTTTTTTGCACTATGGGTGGGTGGTTGGGAGCACAGCTGTGCAGGAAAAAAAAAAGCTTATAGGTTCTCAATTCGTTCATTCTTGGGATCGGTGGCGGAACCAGAGGTCGGACCATCACCAATCAAGATATTATATCCCTTCACACTCATCATTGCTCCCAATTAACAATTTGAGTACGTGCATATTTTTTTAGGGTATTTTTGTGCAATGGGTGGGAGCACAACTGTGCAGGAAAAAAAAGCTGATAGGTTCCCCATTCCTTCATTCTCAGAATCAGTGGATGGAACATCGCCAATCACAATATTATATCCTTCTCACTAATCGTTGCTCCCAATTATCAATTTGATTGCGGTTATACCTATTGTTTTTTTAGGGTTTTTTTTTTTGCACTGTGGGTGGGTGGTTGGGAGCACAGCTGTGCAGAAAAAAAAAAGCTGATAGGTTCCCCATGCCTTCATTCTCAGGATCAGTGGTGGAACCAGAGTGTGGATCATCTCCAATCAAAATATTATATCCTTCACACTCATCGTTGCTCCCAGTTAACAATTTGAGTACGGTTGAACCCATTGTGGTTTTTTAGGGTTTTTTTTTTTTTGCACTATGGGTGGGTGGTTGGAAGCACAGCTGTGCAGGAAAAAAAAAAGCTGATAGGTTCCCCATTCCTTCATTCTAAGGATCGGTGGTCAGACCATCGCCAATCACAATATTATATCCTGGCAATATGCCATAATATTATATACGGAGTTGTCCTCCTGGCAGTTGCCGTGATCCTCTATTCCTTACCTGCTACCTCTATACTGTATATGAAATGACAATATGTGAGAAATATTAATAATGTTGCTCTCATTTTCTAAAAAAAACAGGTTGGAACACAAACTCTCAATTAGTTGTTTTTTTATTTGTTTACCAATCTAAAATGTCCACTTTGAGGCACCAGAGATAAATGCTGGCATATAATGTACAATGCTCCCGTCCCTAGCAGTTGGCGTGTATCAGGCGACATCGCAGGATCTTCAAGTAGCTGTCAATCTTGTGGGAATCTCTGCGGAAACACTGAAGCAAGTGGTAGACGGGGAACACGTAGGAATCGCCCTGTGGTGCCGTTACATCGATTGGTCCAAACCACTGGGGGTAAACGTGTTCTAGATCAGTCAGCATCTGCAATAAACAATGGGTGAATGTGGGTGTAGAATTTGGTTGGAGTAAAGGTACAATCTAACACTACAATTATCCAAACGTTGTGCCTATTACAGCATTACCACCAGTCACAAGCAAACTCAATATCTTCCTAAAAGGAAAAATATTGTGGATGGACATGCTTTCTAAAAGGGAATCTGTCAGCAATATGATGTAGGTGCTGAGACCCTGATTCCAGCGATGTGTCACTTACTAGTCTGTTTTTAGCTGTTTCGATACAATAAGTGTTTTATCAGAAGGAGATTATCACTACAGGACTAGGGGTCTTGTGCTTCCTAGTCAACCTGCTCTAATACAATCAACAGTGATCGTATCAAAATGACAGCATGCAGATCAACAAGTGACATATCGCTGGAATCAGAATTTCTGCCCCTACGTCATGCTGCTCTTGGATTACATAAAAACCTGTTGACAGATTCCATTTAAAGAGAATTTATTGTTACACTTATTGCCGCTTCTCAGCAACTCTACTTTTTACTTAGTCAGTTCCGCTTTGGTTTATACTCGTACCATATAGCCTAAATTCATGACCTACGTGAAGGAAGAGAGGATGTGTGTGATAATAATGCTGCTTACTCTTCCAGAGATCCTGTCTATTCCTCCTTGAAGAATCCTGGTGTGCTCCTCAGCTTCTGTCACTTTTTTCTCCATGTTATTTGGCGCCCCCATGGACAAGTACTGCAGGGGTTGGGTCCAAGAGCGCAATCATTTCTTTCTAAGGCTCAGCAAGTCTTCGTGCTGTGGAAGCAGTAGACATCAGTTAGGAGGGATATCAGGCTGAGAACATATAGAAAATCATATGCCGAAAAGGGAATGTACCAGAAGTTGTGGATGCAAGAAAATGCCCATGATTCCGCTCCTCCGGGTCACACGAAGTGATGCAATACCCAGTGGTTGGTTAAGAATCCATTTATTTAGAAGCTAAAATAAGAGGCGTTTCCTGGACGTCCTGTCCACTTCATCAGTGCATAGCTTGTGTCCGGTATAGCAAGGAGTGGACATATATATACAAAAAATGTGAAAAAAACTGGCGCCAAAACAATGTGGCCGTTAAGGCAGAAAAATACAATCAATAAAAAGGCAGAAATTTGAGTATCCATCAATGTATATATGCATCGGGAATAAAATATTGCTAGCATGATTAAAAATTAATTAAAAACCGATATAGTTCAATGCAAAAAAAATATAATAAATAATTAAAATATATAGATAATTCCTGAAGCAGGAATTGAACCTGGTGTATTGCAATCAAATGGATCATGTTTAGATCTTAATCATGGTACAACCCTCTAAGCCACGGGTGCTCATGTATATTGTGATTGATCTTGTTCTGATAGGAGGTAATAAACGGATATTAGACGATATATCTAACTTATACCTACATACTAAACAAAATAATTTTAATTCTTCTTATAATAGAATATGTGATCGTATCGGCAACATGAATAATTTCTTTAGGAGTGTGTCCGTATTATCGGTGTAGTACTAGAGAATAGTCGTGCGCATTAATGTCCACTAGGTGGTATGATGAGCACTGAAAGTGTCCTAGGGAATGGTGCAGACTACTGGGAACAGAACGCAATGATCATAAGAAGAAAGGAAACTGAACTCAGTGAAACCCTGGATCGGGACAGTGGATCAAGAACAAGCCAAGACACATGTTCCTGACCATGTAGAGGTCAATTATATTTGTCAGTGCTTTCAAATAAAAATCTCTGATATTTCATTGAGACCCCAAGGTTTCCAAGTATTTAGTTGATCTATCCAGTATATCTCTTTCCTATTGAGACCCTGAATTCTATTGGGAGTGGTACATGGAATATGCTCTATGGGCAGGATTTTAAGACACCCAAAGTCTTTATTGTGATGGATTGCCATATGTCGTGATAAACCATGTTTTAAAAAACCTGTAGCGACATTATGCCTATGAGAATTTAGTCTTTTATGAAAGGGTTGCATAGTTCTACCGCCATATTGCTTGGGACATGTGCATTCAATCAGATATATGACAGAATCAGTGTCACAGGACATATTACTATTTATTGTGAAGCGTTCATTGCTTGATGTGGATGCAGAAGTGTCGGCTCCATGAGTAATATTCATGCCGCACATGCCGTTCTTTTTGCCACATCTGGTGATGGTTTTATTCTTATTATTGATCTTGCTACAATCTAGAGTAGAAAGGGTGTGTATCCTACGGGGGGCTCAAATGTTCCTTAGAG
Source organism: Phyllobates terribilis (assembly GCF_046119375.1). Classification (NCBI taxonomy): domain Eukaryota; kingdom Metazoa; phylum Chordata; class Amphibia; order Anura; family Dendrobatidae; genus Phyllobates; species Phyllobates terribilis. Next base: position 1,676,114 of record NW_027362833.1, read on the forward strand.
TGGGGGCTCTCCTATACACAATGGAGGGTTTTTCTGGGATAATCTTCTTGAGTATCGGATCATTTAACAGAATATGCCAATTCTTCTGCAGAATATCTCTAAATGATTTAGGCTGAAAATTCTATGTAGTGATGAATTTTACACAGCGCTCATAGGACATTTTATCTGAATTAGATTTTAATAGAAGTGAATTCTGGCTACAGGTGTCCCTTACCCTTTCACATGATTCGCCAACAAGATTTTTGGGATAGCCCTGTTGTAGAACTTTCTGTTTCAGCATACCTGATTGCTCTGAAAAATCATTTTCAGAAGTGCAATTCCTTCTGATCCTCTGAAATTGATTAAAAGGAATATTACGCAGCCATTTCTGGTAGTGGCCACTGCTGTAGTGGATGGAACTATTCGCATCCACTTGTTTAAAATAAGTCTTGGAGCAAATCCTATTGTTCTCTATAAATAAGGCAGATCCAGAAAATGAATACTGGTGTTATTTGTATCGGAATTGAAGGAAATACCCCAGCAGTTGTTATTTAGAAAACTGGCAAGGGCTGAGGGTTCTGCGATGTCCTTATTAAGAATGAAAATGAAGTCGTCAATGTATCTTTTGTAAAATATAATGCCTTCCCAAAATGGACCCCCATAGATGAACACCAGTTCAAATATGCCCATGAAAATATTAGCGAACGTAGCTGCGACCTTTGACCCCATCGCGGTCCCTTTGATCTGATGATAAGTGTGTTGGAGGAAAGTGAAATAATTGTTATTAAGGATGAAAGATAACCCAGATAGAATAAATGATTTGTGGGAGGACGACAGGCCGGTGTCTTTGGAGATCATATGTTCAACACATAATAAACCAATTTCCCAATCAATATTGGTGTAAAGGGATGTAACATCAAGGCTTAAAAATACAAATGATTCTTCCCATTGGATGTCCTTAGTAAGGTTGATGAGGTGGCTGGAGTCACGAAGGTAACTCCTCAACCTTTTAACATGGGGCTGAAGGAGAACATCAATGTACTCTGCATGTGTTGTAGATTGGCCATGCAATACACCAATAATATCACATGATCATGTTCTGTACGTGGACCGGAAATACATGTCCCACTGAGCACAATTCCCAGTATGTTGTATAGGGGGCGCTGTGCCAGGCCAGGATTTCCCCTCCTCGATGCAGTGTCCTACAGTGTCCTACATCTTCTCCAGTACAGCTGCTCACAGATTAACCTTGGAATAAACCCGCAGCGTCCCTAATCCCTCCCCACTCACAATGTCGCTGATTACTGGACACACGGTCCCGGGATGGACGTCGTGACTTACCAGGGTCAAGAATCAATGGAGAAAAGACGACTTCATGGGAATGGGACCTGTTGTTAATTAAGTGCCAGGTTTTTATGTTTTGTTTGTTTGTTTTTTTTACGTATTATTATCTATATTAAAGTCTTGCAAATTTTCACACTGGCAATCATTGTACAGGAGGAGGAGGAGAAGGTGAGCTGTGACATCACCTATTGTGAATGGTGGATCCTGTGTTATCTACTGTATATAGAGGTGTTATCAGTCATTGTACAGGAGGAGGTGAGCTGTGACATCCTCTACTGTGAATGGTGGATCCTGTGTTACCTATGTGTGAGTGTGACGCTGACCGGCCGTGACGCTACTTCTGGTTTGCCGGCGGGAATGCCGCCGCATTCAAACCGCTGCCACGACTGAACTTGCACAACTATAAAAAGACCACATCTCCCCCTGCCACTATATTTAACCCCCTGGAATAAGCTAAATTGCAAAACGCGCGTCAGGGCCTGTACCACATCTTCAGGTAGTATCTCTTACTCTCTGCACTATGCAGCTATGTATTAATCTGTTTTAATTTCTACCCTGCCCAGTACCTTTCTGCACTATATTCAGCACGTTTTTCTTAAAGCTATTGGTCTCGCGACCTATTCTTATGAATTTACAGTATATATTGCTCAGACCTTATTTGTGTCTAGCAGGATTGTTTTCCGCTTAAGTACATTGCTATGTCCTCAATATATGTGCAGTCTGGGTACTCCACTGTGTAATTATCACACGATGTTAAGCACTTTTCTATCCTTCTACTTGTAGTTCTAAAAATGTAATTATTGTAATTTATGCTCATTATTGAATCATTGGTTGCATACCATTTCTTTGCAGGAATTTTTCCCCACTCTTACTGGACTTGTTCTCCGTGAAATACGTCTTAGGGCAGCTTATACATGCAAACTTTAATAGGAGTTGTTAATAGAAAATGAATTAATCTGTGCTGCTATAACTATACACAAATAGTGCTTTGGCTCCTCCATGTGGATCAGTTTGGTACTGCCAGTGGATGTGATTAATCCTGCTTGGTTTCCCCTTGTTTTAAGTATGTTTTATACATCTTGGTTTTGATTAATAAAATACTGTGTATGTTGATTCTGGGTGGCATTTGTTTCCATTCCTTTATAGGTTTTTGCAATTATTTGGAGGTGCCATGACAATATGGGCCGTTTCTAGGTTAAATCTATTTGGAAGAGAAGCCATTGAGGTGACCATATCAGTTGTCACCCAGCTTTCCCAGGACCTGATAAATCCAATGTCCACTGAAAGATTACATGTGCTGAAGATTATAGATGTATAATGGCAGCATCTAGTGGTCAAAGGCGGTATTGCCATTATCATATACTTAAGCCTCATTTACACTTTGCAGTTCAGGACGATCAGGTTACGTGTAGATTTGATTACATTATTCCGAAAGTGACCACTCACCCGTTGCTGGATTCTTAGTAGCGTACGTCTGCCTTCCATTCGGTTTTATCCATTTGCCACCGATAAAATGACCAAAGCTTCGTTCGTGACTGTCAAGCCAGGCCTAGAGAGGGAAAAAAACAAATAAAACCATAAGTATAAAAAGATAAAAATAAAATCATAAAATCAGGGAAAAAAAAAAAAAAGACTGATAATGAGAAATCAGGCCTCGCTCGAGAGGCGGCGCGCACTCACCATTCGAGAGGCGGCGCGCACTCACCGCTCGAGAGGCACTTACGGCCAGTGGTGTTGTCACGCCACTGATTCCAGCTGTGCTCTTCCCCATACTGGAGGAAAGAGCTTGTAAGCGCTGCTCTCTTTGCCTTGGAGATCAGTCACCAACGATAGACTGCAGCGGTATCCGGTATCTTAGACAATGAGCCATTAACTATAGAATTAAAAATCCAAGGGTATTTAGCAAAGTTACCCGTTATCAAGAGGACTTTGACATTTTTTGGCCATTGATCATGATGAGAAAAAGCGTTTATTGCCCGCCTTTTGATGGAAACCACGCTTAGAAATGACCAGAGAGGGATTGTTTGGTTTAAAATCTTCTATTGTAAAAGTCGTCTCAAAAATCAGTAATCCACAAGTGAACCCCATGGCAAGTGCTCACTTTTCCTGCAGCGCCACCACAAGCAAAGTGAAGAATTGCAAGTGCTATGTGCAAATGCATATAAATCAATCACATTAGACAAGGTATAGTGCACAGGATTACACATCCAATATAGTCACAAAGAATATAAAGTGCTTATAGTGAAATAGGGAGCAGCAGGTATGACCTGAGTTTGAAAATAATGGCCCCAACGCGCGTTTCACACGATGCCTCTTCCAGGGGGATGGGTATCCTCCCATTTATTTTGAATGATGCTATTGTGGACTTGCTAGCTTTATATGTATAGACGCTAATACCATTTGGAATTACTTAGAACTACTGGCCTATGCATACGCTGCTAACATATGGAGCTTACTCTTGATTTTCACTATAAACTATAACTACTAGTGAACATCAGCTCCCTCCAGTGGTATAGTTTGATATGATCTTTTTTTTTTTTTTTTTAAATTTTGCTAGTTATTTTCCCTTTTTAAAAATATGTTAGCTTTTTTTGGTAATAAAGATTATTATTTCTATGCTACTGGCTGTTTGCTTCCATTAAATTTGTAGGTTGTTGTTGTTTATAGGGAGGTGCCGTATATACTAATTGTGCCTGTAAGGAGGCTTAATGCTCTTAAAATGAACAGGCTGAGCAAGTTACGCACCATGTACTTGACAGTATTACAGCTCCTAGATACGTGGAGCCATCATGTGGGACAGATAGATTGTGGATTACAGCCTCCAGTGATATGGGGGACACGCGCGGCTCGGTCTTATCTTTAGGTCTCTTACACTCTGCAATCACCGAAAATCCACCAGACTGTGAAGGTCAGTGATGAAATACCATGAAGTGCAAACAGATTTTCAACTCCTTCATTCTGATGTTCTTGGGGGTGATGACCCACCGGACTGCGGGGGAGTGACCCCATATAATGAGAGGACAAGGCCAAGGAGGAAGACACAGTGTGTACAGATCATGGGGACTTATCAATGATACCGGGGAGAAAAAACATGGACCAGGGAGCAAGATTGTGACCACTGTAAAAGTCAGCATATATGCAGAGTTAGAAAAAGTTTATTTTTTCAGTAGGAAAAGTTATAAAACTTTTTAAATCACTTTATCAGGGAATTTGTCCTCATTCCTGTAAAAAAAAAAACCATGCTGGACAAAATAAATGAAAAAAAAAATTGTATTTAAATTACTATTTAAAGGGAATCAGAGCAGCATGATGTAGGGGCAGAGAGTCTGGTTCCAGCGATGTGTCACTTATTAGGCTGTTTGCTGTAGTTTCAATTCAATCTGTTTTATCACTTGCACAGCAGTCCAGTTAATTTGTAACTCCACCACTGATTGGCAGTTTGCTGACAGTGTACACAGGAAGCAGCCAATCAGGGGTGTGGGCGGGGTTATATACGGCTCAGCATTCCGAGATCTACAGCAGAGAAAACAGGGATTCTATCATAACTGCACCAAGCAGCTCAGTAAGTGACATCACCGGAATCAGGGTCTCTGCTCCTATATGATGCAGTCCTCAGATTACATAGTAAAACCTGCTGACAGATTCCCTTTAAGGGTAATCTAACAAAAAAAATCTTCATTGTGGCTGCACTGGGACAAGCATATTCATAAAATATTTGCCTTAAAGAACTGAAGATTTTTTTTTTTTTTTAGCTTTGAAGCTGCAGATCAACTTCAGACAAAGGGTTACAAGATGACGCTGGGCTCCTGGAGGCACGAGGATCCTGTTAAAATGTAGCCTGCACTGACTAACAAGAAAGGAACCTTTGTCCATTCCCGGTCATTGTGATGTATAGGGAGCCATGTACACAGGGGAGGCCGCGGCTCCCAGCCAATCCCTGCAGACCTGGGGGGCGAACGCTCTCAAGTCGCCTCCGTCACGCACTGCTATACAATACAGGAGCAACAGCGTTAACTATTTGTGGACGGATTTCAAAATTTTGAAAAACTTGATCAATTCAGGGCCCCATAGAAGGTAAAATCATTATACACTCGCCTCCCGCAGCCGCACCGCTTCAGCATTGTCAGCGCTGCTGCTACCAGTAGTGTCAAGTGACCACTGCAGCCAATGAGCCGTTGCTGATCAGCTGCAGCGCATCAATATTCCGTAAAATCGAACAAAATAGCAAAGGCTGCAGCCAGTCAATGGCCACTGATTGACAGTGTGGTGCCATGTAACTGCTGCTGCCATTCAAAGAGAACAGCAGCGCCGACAATCAGTGATGGAGGCATGGTTGGACCAGGAGGCACGAGACACCTCGTCCTGTAGTGATAATCTCCTGCTGATAAATCACTGATTTTAATGAAAAGGCAAAACACAGCCTAGTAAGTGACACATCGGTGGAATCAGGGTCTCTCCACCCTCATAGTGCTCTCAGATTACATAGCAAAACCTACTGACAAATTACCCTTTAAGAAAAGAGTGGCGATACAAAGTACCTATAAGACAAAACTAGAACTCTTCCAAAATGAAGAGAAACCCGTCAGCTGTTTTGGCATTCTCGTCAGTACAGGGCAAGGCTTTAAATTGGATCTTAGGGGGTACTGCAGACACCACTAGATTGTGAAGAGAAACATGCCAGCAATACTGAAGCAGCCGCCTATAAATGGTGCTTCAATCTTTTTTGAGGAGGCTTTAGCTGTACTTTATACTACATTCACTCACAGTGCACCCGTCTCCAACCAGTGGCAGTATTTTTGCCTTTTGGTGTATACCTTTTTTATCCCCAGGGAGCATTGCCTCGCTTTAAGACTCGGTGCATCAGCTGCTGTTGTCCACACCTTCACCACAAAAGACCCCTGTCCTGGAAAAATAAAGGGGCTCAGTTCCCTCCCCTTCTTTTTTTGACTTCCAAAATGCAATGATCTTGATTGGCCATTTTTTGTTTTTGGAATTAAGGAAGGAAAAGAGCTCACTGATACCAGAGCGGTCCTGTAATAAGAGTCCAGACCTCCTCTGGTATTAATATGAGCACAAACACTGCGCCCCTGCCGGAAGCTTCATGCAGCCGTATATCACCAAGCACAATGCAGAGTGTCGGATGGAGTGGTGTAAAGCCATCACCACTGGACTCTGGAGGAGACGTGTTCTGTGCAGTGACGGATCACACTTCTCTATCTACGTCTGATGGAGGAGTCTGGGTTTGGTGATTCCAGGAGAACACGACGGCTCCTTTCTGATCTTTCTCAAGGAAAGAAGACGCCTCCAGGAAGTCGTGTACAAGTCATGTGCAACAACGAAGAGGAACTGGAGGATTACACAGAGCAAAACCTTACCAAGCCATCACGTGAATCTGATGAGGGAAACAGTCAGCAATCTGTCCTCAACAACCTCCAATCTGACCTCAATCAACATCTGGATCGGAGGTCTACAACTCCAAGAAATGGCCACATCATGGCATGATGGGTGTTATAGTTCCCCAACAGCCTTGAGTTACATATATAGAGAAGGATTCATCTACTGTTGAAAAAAAAATCCCTTGGATCCTGAAGTTATTTTGTTATTGACTAATGAAAACTTTCACAAACATTAAAAAAAAAAGTTTCTAAAAGTTAATTAACTTCTGATGCTTAAATGTTTGATCAAAATTTAAAAAAAAAGTGTTTTTTTCTTTTCTTTCTAGAAACAGCGCCACTCTTGTCTGTTGGCGGTGTATGGTATTGCAACCCAGCAAGATGGTTGTACGGTCTGATACAGAGTGCAATGTAATATTACCTGGTGGTAATATCCAGGTAATGGAAACGGGCTTTGTATATAGACAGAAGGTGACGATTTGCCGGAGACTCTCTCACACCATTAAGCCGCATTCACACATTGGTGTTTGTCACCTTGTTGTGCATTATCCCGACTGACGCACATTTTATGGGGCTATTCTCTTTTTTCGTGGACCGAGGGTCTGCATGGACCAAATATGGGAAAAGAACGGAACAACAAATAAATTAAAAATACTTTTTTTGTCACATTATGATTTATAAAAATAAATTTAAAAAAAATCACAAAAAAAATAAAAAAAAACTAAAGTCCCAGATTCATCATTTGTATATTTTTAAGTCACTTATTTATTTTTTTGTCTTATGGTCACCTATTTTCTTTTGAGCACGTGTTCAGAACTTTTGCCCAGAATAAAAAATGCTCTAATTTTTTTTTTCGCTATTTTTTAGTGCAAAAAGCCACAGGTTGCAACATTTCAGCGAAAAAATGCAGATGGACATTAAAAAAAAATCCCTCTGGGGTGGGAGATGGATACATTTAAGCAAAAACATCTGAGACCTCCAACCTGTGCCGACAATGGGAAATAAATAAATCAATTAATAAATAAATAAAGTAAATAAATAAAAAAAAATGGACATATAAAATAGACTTTAAAAAAAGGCGCAAATGGAAAGAAAAATACGATTTCAGGAAACTCATTCACTTTGCTGGTCCTATAAAATGCAGCGATTTTTTTTTTTTCCTATGGAAAAATTGCAACATGTGAATACGCCTTTAATAAAACTTAATTGACAAACTCAGAAGATTGCAAACGCATATAAATCCGGATGCATTTTTTTTTTTTTTTTTTTATTAGCGGGTTTTCCCAAAACTTGTGTTGTGGAGTTCAATATCCGCGATGTTGTTCGTTTATTTTAGGCGACCTTGCTGCAAAAAAAAATGCAAAGTTGCAGAAATCTTTCCGTGTTCACATGCTGCAGTTTTTTTATGCCAAAATACATTTTTTTCTGATTATTGCTGCATTTTACCCTTTATTTAATGCATATTTAAAGCTAAATTTTAATGCAATCTTTTATCACTAAATTTATTTATTTTTTACCAAAAAAAACGCGCTGTGTGAACAGGCCCTTACAGCAGACAAACAATCAGGCAAGTTTAGATTATTTTTTTTAAAAATGTCGCAATATTAGAAGAGCACAATCACTGCACTGAAAAAAAAGCGTCATCGCACGACACTTTTCCCATCAGTCTTGTGCACACCTGCAATTTGTAGCCTGCGGCTCTTACAGGTGATGCCGGAGCCCCAGAACACAGAGCAGCCCGCACTGACGCCTCACCTGCGCGACACTGGCGGCCTCAGGAGCCGGGCCGTACTGCATGGAGGTGAAGATCTCCCGCACTGACGGTCAGTCTGTCCCCGTAGAGGCGGCCATGACATTCAGCAATGAGTAACAGCCCGTCAGCCCAGCCAACCACAAGGGGGAGCTCTAACACCGCGGCGCTGCAGAGTACGCACGTCACTTCCGCTGGAAGAAAGTCATATTATTACACACTAACAGGATTGTAATCCTCCATTCACCGCGTCTGGTCCCTATAGGTGTTAGTGTATTTTTTTTATATCTGTAAATTGCTGCGTTGTGCTGTAAAGTACTGTGTGTCAGAAATAGTGAGGGGAGGGAAGGAAAAGGGTCAAACGGAAGTGAGTGTCCGACCCGGAAGTGTGCGCATGCGCGGACACAGCCTGTTGCTGAGGCGTGGTGACGCTGTAGCTGGGTGATTGCAGTCAGAGTAGGGTTGCATCTAGTTTGGAGTTGATTATTTGTGGTCCTCAAACAATCAACTCCATTCTAGCTGATTCACCATTGAGCCGTCTAGTTTGGAGTTGCTTTTTTGTGGTCCTCATTTTATCAGCTCCACTCTAGACGGATCACTACTGAAGTGACTGGATCGGGGGGATATTTTGTGGTCCTCATTCCAGCATCTCCACTCTAGCTGATTCACTGGTGAAGTGACTGGATCGGGGGGATATTTTGTGGTCCTCATTTTAGCAGCTCCACTCTAGCTGATTCACTGGTGAGGTGACTGGATCGGAGGGATATTTTGAGGATCTCATTCCAGCATCTCCACTCTAGCTGATTCACTGGTCAGGTGACTGGATCGGAGGGATATTTTGAGGATCTCATTCCAGCATCTCCACTCTAGCTGATTCACTGGTGAGGTGACTGGATCGGGGGGATATTTTGTGGTCCTCATTTTAGCAGCTCCACTCTAGCTGATTCACTGGTGAGGTGACTGGATCGGAGGGATATTTTGAGGATCTCATTCCAGCATCTCCACTCTAGCTGATTCACTGGTCAGGTGACTGGATCGGGGGGATATTTTGAGGATCTCATTCCAGCATCTCCACTCTAGCTGATTCACTGGTCAGGTGACTGGATCGGAGGGATATTTTGTGGTCCTCATTCCAGCATCTCCACTCTAGCTGATTCACTGGTCAGGTGACTGGATCGGAGTTGATCTTTTGATGATCTCTCTGCAGCTTCTCCATTCTAGACAGTTCAGTTTCTACACTGAAGTTCCTCAAAAAATCACCTCCAATGTCCAGAATGGAGCAGATTCCCGGATCCTCATAGCCTGCAATGTAGTGGAATTGGAATGTACACACATTGTAGATATATATCAGCCTTATAATTCTAATGATTTCATGTTTTTATTTTTTAAGTACTTGCTCAAACTGTTATATTTATTACGTATTTCCAAAGGGCAAAATTTTATTTTTTTCATAATTAATCGAACTTGCATTTTATTATCGCTTTTTGTAATATAAATAATCACACACAGCGCTGATCATTCAGTTTTACGTGGGGAAAAACGTAACAGAGCGCAGCAACAGAGTCCTCATAATTTACAACATTGTATTGGAGTGGATTTTTTGAGGACCTTATTTGAGCAACTCCATTCTAGCTGATTCACTAGTGAGCCGTCTAGATTGGAGTGGGTATTTTGAGGATGTTCCTTGTAGCCTCCAATCTGTACTGTTTGGTGCTGAGGTGACTGGAATCAAGTTTTTCAAAGAGTGAGTGGAGCTTCGCAGGGAGAAACATAACAGAGCGCAGCAACAGAGTCCTCATAATTTACAACATTGTATTGGAGTGGATTTTTTGAGGACCTCATTTTAGTAACTCTATTCTAGCTGATTCACCATTGAGCCATCTAGATCGGAGTGGATTTTTTGTGGACATCTTTTAGCAACCCCATTCTGTACCGTCATGGCCAAAAGTATTGAGATTGAGACAAATAGTAATTTTTCCAAAGTTTACTGCTTCATTTTTTGTAATGGCAATTTGCATATACTCCTGAATGTCAAAGAGTGATCAGCTTAACAGCAATTACTGTACTTGCAAAGTCAATATTTGCCCAGAAAATGAACTTTAATCCCCAAAACACATTTCTACATCATTGCAGTCCTGCCTTAAAAGGAGCAGCTAACATCGTTTTAGTGATTGATCCATTAACACAGGTGTGGGTGTTGATGAGGACAGGGCTGGCGATCAATCAGTCATGATTAAGTAAGAATGACATCACTGGACACTTTAAAAGGAGGCTGGTTCTTGGTATCATTGTTTCTCTTCAGTTAACCATGGTTATCCCTAAAGAAACACGTGCAGCCATCATTGCACTGCACAAAAATGGCCTAACAGGGAAGAGTATCGCAGCTACAAAGATTGCACCTCAGTCAACAATCTATCGCATCATCAAGAACTTCAAGGAGAGAGCTTCCATTGTTGTCAAAAAGGCTCCAGGGCGCCCAAGAAAGACCAGCAAGCGCCAGGACCGTATCTTAAAACTGTTTCAGCTGCGGGATCGGACTACCAGCAGTGCCGAGCTTGCTCAGGAATGGCAGCAGGCTGGTGTGAGTGCTTCTGCACGCACTGTGAGGCGGAGACTCTTTGAGCAAGGGCTGGTTTCAAGGAGGGCAGCAAAGAAGCCACTTCTCTCCAGAAAAAACATTAGGGACCGACTGATATTCTGCAAAAGGTACAGGGAGTGGACTGCTGAGGACTGGGGCAAAGTCATTTTCTCTGATGAATCCCCTTTTCGACTGTTTGGGACATCTGGAAAACAGCTTATTCGGAGAAGAAGAGGTGAGCGCTACCACCAGTCTTGTCTCATGCCAACTGTAAAGCATCCTGAAACCATTCATGTGTGGGGTTGCTTCTCAGCCAAGGGAATTGGCTCACTCACAGTCTTGCCTAAAAACACAGCCATGAATAAAGAATGGTACCAGAATGTCCTCCAAGAGCAACTTCTCCCAACCGTCCAAGAGCAGTTTGGCGTCCAACAATGCCTTTTCCAGCATGATGGAGCACCTTGCCATAAAGCAAAGGTGATAACTAAATGGCTCATGGAACAAAACATAGAGATTTTGGGTCCATGGCCTGGAAACTCCCTAGATCTTAATCCCATTGAGAACTTGTGGTCAATCATCAAGAGACGGGTGGACAAACAAAAACCAACAAATTCTGGCAAAATGCAAGCATTGATTATGCAAGAATGGACTGCTATCAGTCAGGATTTGGTCCAAAAGTTGATTGAGAGCATGCCAGGGAGAATTACAGAGGTCTTGAAGAAGAAGGGGCAACACTGCAAATATTGACTTGCTGCATTAACTCATTCTGACTGTCAATATAACCTATTGGTACTCATAATATGATTGCAATTATATTTCTGTATGTGATATAAACATCAGACAAACACTAATAAAAACCAGAGGCCAGCAGATCATGTGAAAATATAATTTTGGTGTCATTCTCAATACTTTTGGCCATGACTGTACAGTTTCGTGCTGAAGAGACTGGAATTGAGTTTTTCGGAGAGTGAGCGGAGCCTCACGGGGAGAAACGTAACAGAGCGCAGAGACAGATTCCTCATAATTTACCACACTGGATCGGAGTGGCTTTTTTGAGGACCTCATTTGAGCAACTCCATTCTAGCTGATTCACCATTGAGCCATCTAGATCGGAGTGGATTTTTAGATGATCTCCCTGTAGCCTCTATTCTGTACAGTTCATTGCTGACCTGACTAGAATAGAGTTGCTGGAGCGTTTTCCTCATATGATCAAATCCAATCTAGACGGCTTATGACTGAAACCTCCAGAATGGAGTTAATTCCAGGGTCGGTCTGGCCTGGCGGGAAATCGGGAAATTTCCCGGTGGGCCCCAATATGAGAGTGAGAAAATTGGTGGCGGGGGCCCTTTAAAAATGTGGGCCCTTTAAAAGCGCGGCTGAAGGAAATGTAGCGTCGCGCGCACTGAACATTCATTGGTGACAGCGGGCCTGCAGTGACGTGCATGCAGCATACTTACCACGTGAGTAGTCCCTGAGGATGGACTCTTTCTGGGTGGTGACACGCACTGCGCTCTGCTTTCCCGCTGGCTGGCAGACTGTGGTGTGGTAACAGGTGACACTGACGCTGACGCCGCTCTCTTCTGGCCACGCTCTGCAGTGCTCTCTCTCAGCTCCGGGGCCGTCCTCCTATGATACGCTGGCGCCAACGAACCCGACGTCTCGCTCTGCTCTCCCTGCTCCCGGGCTTCTGATGTGGTCCCATCCCGGCTCCTTACCTGTTCTGGCCTACTCCCCTGTAGTAATACCTGTTCCGGACCGGGTGGTGGCACCAGCACCGGCGCACCGCCCCCTTCTCTCCTGCTCTGATTCTGGGCTTTTTTATACCGGTTCCGGGGCTGGATATGTGGACAGTGACCGTCCTCTACAGTTCAACTCTCCAACCTGGCCTGGAATTGGAAACAATAACTCCACCTGATGAAGGCAGCAGACCGCTGCAGAAACGCGTTGTGGGCATTAATACTTAAATAAAGAGGTTTGTTTTATCCTTTTCCAGCGCCTTATCCAGTTTCTAGCACCCCACTGACCACTTCAATTTGCACACTGGAATTGGAAACAAGGCTGTAGGCCTACAGCTCTCACTGCTTTAATTTCATGTCAAAAGTACCGTGCCAAATATTCAATAAGGTTTTTATGAGTGAGTGTTCCCAGCACTTGGCAACAATAATATAATTTATTTTATACATTATGCATTGCACTCTAGGCCTCCTATATGACATGTAGATCATACTCTTGGCCTCCTATATGACATATACAGACAGTGTATATGCCATATAGGAGGCTGAGAGTGCGGTATGCATTTTATATGAGGCCTAGAGTGCGGGCCTACATGATGTACAATGCACTCGGCCTCCTATATAAAGTATAGACTATAGGAGGTTGAGAGTGCGGTATACGTTTTATATGAGGCCTAGAGTGCGGGCCTACATGATGTACAACGCACTCGGCCTCCTATATAAAGTATAGACTATAGGAGGCTGAGAGTGCGGTATACGTTTTATATGAGGCCTAGAGTGCGGACCTACAAGATGTACAACGCACTCGGCCTCCTATATAAAGTATAGACTATAGGAGGCTGAGAGTGCGGTATACGTTTTATATGAGGCCTAGAGTGCGGACCTACATGATGTACAACGCACTCGGCCTCCTACATAAAGTATATACTGTTTCCACGGACCGTGTGTCCGTGGGCAAAACACGCTGACATGTCAGTTTTTTTTATACACTGCACGGGCCGAAAAACGTCCCGCACACGAGCACACAGATGACGTGCGTGTGTCGTTGGTGTGACACATACCGGCGCCTGGGAATTAGCGGTACAGTTCATGCTGTTCCCAGGTGCTTAAGGAATCAGCGATCAGCGCTAGCAAGGGACAATGTTGAGAGCAGTAGGTTCACCTCCCGATGTTGCCAAAACCTGTAAATATAAGAAAATTAAAAAAAACATATTCACCTGGCTTGAGGCGACCACACACGCTGAGGAGCTTGACTCCCTGCAGCGAGCAGGCCCCTATGCTCACTGAGCTCAGCATAGGTCGGGGGACCGCTCACTGCAGCAAGTCATTCTCCTACGCTCCTCATCGTGTGTGGTCACTTTAAGCCAGGTGAATATATTGTTGTTTTTTTTAATTTTAGTATTATTTTTACAGGTTTTGGAGACATTTGGAGGTGAATACTACTTTCAACATTGTCTCTTCATTGTCCCTTGCTAACACTGATTGCAGCGCCGGCAGGGGACAGTGATGAGCGATTCCTTCAGCACCCGGTGCTTGGGAACAGCACAAACTGTACCGCTGATTCCCAAGTGGTGGTACGGTATGTGTGATCCTGATGGAGCACACGTATGCCACACTGACACGGATATCTCCGGTACTGTTTTTTCCAGTACCGGAAATATCCAGATGTATGAAAGAGCCCTATGCCATATAGGAGGCCAAGAGTTTGTATGTCACATTGGAGACCAAGAGTGCGGTATACGTTATATATGGGGCCTATATGACATAATAGATCACACTCTCTACCTCCTATATGAAATATAGATCACACTCTTGGACTCATGAATTATACAGTGTATATGTCATATAGGAGGCTGAGAGTGCGGGCCTATATGACGTATACAACACACTCAGCCTGATATATAAAGTATATATTATAGGAGACCGAATGTGCAGTCTGTACGTCATATAGGAGGCCGAGAGTGCGATATATGTCATGTGTGGGGTCAATATGATGTATACCACATAGAAGTGAAGTATGCCGCCACCAGTTCCCAAATCTTCCCAAACGGGTTTTTTAGCCGTTGGCTATCCACATCAGGAGGTGCAATGTCTAAATAAGCAGTGTTAATCAAATGTCCAAGGAAGTATGAAAAAGACAGCACTCACCAATGGATCCCAAAAAAAGATCCTTTTATTTCAGATTCAGCGTACAGACGTTGTGGCTGGTTCAGGGGTGAAAAGAGGACGACGGCCGTTTCGCGCACAAGCAGCGCCACTACGGGTCCAGTATAGTTCACTCCCGCACCCCTGAACCAGCCGCAACGTCTGTATGCTGGATCTGAAATAAAAGGATCTTTTTTTGGCATCCATTGGTGAGTGCTGTCTATTTCATATCTCCTATATGATGTATAGATCGCACTTTCTACCTCATATATGACAAACAGACCGCACTCTCTGCCTCCTATATGACATATACAATGCATTTGGCCTCCTATATTTCATTGCAGCCATTTGGTAAATTCTAAAAAGTTCATTATTCTTCTCATTAAAGTACACTCTGCACCCCATCTTGACTACAAATTTATTGAAAAAGCACTTTACATTACAGAGGGGACTTGTACAGACAATAAAGACATTACAGAATAAACATAACTCAGATACCAAGAGGAGTGAGGGCCCTGCTCGCAAGCTACAATCTATGAGGAAATAGGGAGACACGAAAGGTAAATGATAAAATGTGCTTATATTGTATGATACAACCATTATACACTAAATAGGGTCTGCACATAACGCTGCATGAACCGCTCACCAGCCAGTATGTGTATGGCCACAGAGGGCTATTAAGTGCATGGAGGGTGTGCACACAGACGCTACAAGGGTCTATATATGCTACTATATGCAGTATATAGTGTACAGACGGTTAGATAGTATGGTGCTGCGTATATGGTGTGGAATCCACATTCTATTCACTGCCATATCTATACATTATATAGTATATACACTGCTCCGCTCTATATTCCTGAACACAGTGTATATGTATATACTGTATAATGTGTGTGTCTGTATATATAATATATACATATATATTGCAGAGTACCACTTCTGTCCTCTATACTGGGTGTAATTCTGTGTATGTATTATTCTGTATATACAGTATATACACTGGATAGAAGCAATTCTCCTGTCCTGTATACTGGGTGTAATTCTCAGTATCTGTATATACACACTGCACTGCTAAAATAAGATGTAAAATAATAATAATTTGAGTGGTTTACCCTCTGATATGTACCACTCCCAGCATGCACCGTCAGATTTAACCCTTCCGGGCCTGCTGGGAGTTGTAGGTTTGTTACTGCAGGGATGATGCGGGGACGGGTATTGCATTTGAACCCACAGCATCAAGTCATTCACACTTTAAAGAGAACCTGTCACGTCCTAGCTGCCCTCTACACTGCCCCCATAGCGTTGGTAGTGACGCAATGTGCATCACTAGCAAGCTGTTTTCATGAAAATCGCTGCAGCTATAATGAATTTATAACGTTTAATATACTTATATCTAGGGCCGGCTCCAGGTTTTTCTGGGCCCCGGGCGAGTCTCAGTGGGCCCCTCTAACACATACCACGATTCATGATGCACAGATACCGCAGAGAAATCTATATATATAGTACAATGCAAAGATTTCACTTCTTACATTACATGAGTGATATCTACTGTAAATTCTACAATAGCTCAGAAGCCGGCGAATCCTCGCAGCACACAGTGCAGACCGGACAATATAGTCCTCCATACAGTATTATGGGCACCACTAAGTCCTCCATACAGTTTTATGGGCCCCATTATATATTGCTCCATACAGAATAATGACCCCACATAGTCCTCGTACAGTATAATGGGCACCACATATCTCCATACAGAATACTGGCCCCCATATAAGGCCGCATACGGAATACTGGCCCCCATATAAGGCTCCATAAAGGAATACTGGCCCCCATATAAGGCCCCATACGGAATACTGGCCCCCATATAAGGCCCCATATGGAATACTGGCCCCCATATAAGGCCTCATACGGAATACTGGCCCCCATACGAAATACTGGCCCCCATATAAGGCTCCATACGGAATACTGGCCCCCATATAAGGCCCCATACGGAATACTGGCCCCCATGTAAGGCCCCATACGGAATACTGGCCCCCATATAAGGCTCCATACGGAATACTGGCCCCCATATAACGCTCCATACGGAATACTGGCCCCCATATCAGGCTCCATACGGAATACTGCCCCCCATATAAGGCTCCATACAGAATACTGGCCCCCATATAACGCTCCATACAGGATACTGGTCCTCTTATAAAGCTCCATACAGGATACTGGCCCCCATATAACGCTCCATACAGGATACTGGTCCCCTTATAACGCTCCATACAGGATACTGGCCTCCATATAATGCTCCATGCAGGCTGTTACCCCCCACATAATGCCCCATACAGGCTGTCTCCCCCCTTATAATGCTCCATGCAAGCTGTTACCCCCCACATAATGCCCCATACAGGCTGTCCCCCCACCGTATAATGCTCCATGCAGGCTGTTCCCCCCACATAATGCACTAAGCAGGCTGTCCCCCCCCCCTTATAATGCCCCATGCAGGCTGTTCCCCCCTTATATTGCCCCATGCAGGCTGTCACCCCTCCTCTTTATAATGCCCCATGCAAGATGTCACCCCCTCTCTCTATAATGCCCCAAACAGGATGTCACCCCCTCTCTTTATAATGCCCCATGCAGGATGTCACCCCCTCTCTTTATAATGCCCCATGCAGGATGTCACCCCCTCTCTTTATAATGCCCCATGCAGGATGTCACCCCCTCTCTTTATAATGCCCCATGCAGGATGTCACCCCCTCTCTTTACAATGTCCTATGCAGGATGTCACCCCCCTCTCTTTATAATGCCCCATGCAGGATGTCAGCCCCCCTCTCTTTATAATGCCCCATGCAGGATGTCACCACCTCTCTTTATAATGCCCCATGCAAGATGTCACCCCCTCTCTTTATAATGCCCCATGCAGGATGTCACCCCCTCTCTCTATAATGCCCCATGCAGGCTGTCACCCCCTCTCTCTATAATGCCCCATGCAGGATGTCACCCCCCCTCTCTTTATAATGCCCCATGCAGGATGTCACCCCCCCTCTCTTTATAATGCCCCATGCAGGATGTCAACCCCCCTCTCTTTATAATGCCCCATGCAGGATGTCACCCCCCCATATTATGCCCCATGCAGGATGTCACCCCCCCCCCCCATATTATGCCCCATGCCTCCATACATTAAAAAAAAAATCAAATACTCACCTCCCTCCTCACCTGCTGCAGCTGCTCGGGTCGGGACTCCAGCGTTGGCGGCGTCTTTCCGCTCTGTGCTCCCTGTGACAGCTCAGGGGGAGGGCGCGGTGGAAAGACTTCACCGCACCCTCTGACCTGAGACGTCACAGAGAGTGCAGAGCAGGAAGATGGCGGATCTGCAGAGGCACGGGGAGAGGTAAGTATCCGGCTGCCGGGGCCCTGAGCAAGCGGGGGAGAAGGGCGGGCGCTGACACCGCTCTCCTCCGCCCATAGCCCAACGGGGTGTGTGACCGCCAGTGGGCCCCCCTGCCTGCTCAGGGCCCCGGCACTTGCCCGGGTGCGCCGGGTGCTGACGCCGGCCCTACTTATATCCTACCTGCCTTTTCAATCATAGGGGCGTGCTTGTCATATTCAGTCAAGGGCGAGCGCAGCATTCACTCACTGCTGGCGCCGTCCATGTATTTGAATCCTGTTCCTGACCAGCGCTGATATTGTGGGACGCAGGCGCACTTGTAGATGTCCGGCCGCCTGCGCAGTGAGGCTCTGTCATTACCAGATTCACTGCGCATGCTCTGGGAACATAGCGCGTTAAAGCGCATGCGCAGTGAGGCTGTGTGATTATGACTTTTTCTTCACTTTGAAAATTGTTTAAGTTGGCTGAGGGACTGGGTGGTTTACCTAGGACAAGGAATGGCCATGTGTAAGAAAAACCGCTACTGATTGTAAATTACAGATTCTGTTAACTACAATAAATAAGTTGGTTAACAAGAAACACTTTGATATAGTGCACTACACAATACAGTTCTCTTTTACACACTGTATAGTTTGCTAAAAGGCACACGTTTTAGTGGGAGAGGCCGAAAAATGAACGAGTAATACAACCGTTTATGGATGCTGTAGTGTGGACCCCTAGAGTCAATTCTCCTGGTGGGCCCTAGGCACCCCAGTCCGACCCTGTATGAGGCCTTTACATGGTATCAACGCCTGCGATGAGAACGCCACATCATAGTAATAGCAGAATCACAAATATAAGATTATATGAACAGATTAAAGCAAGATTTCTATTGCTGGCTGCAGAATGAGTTAACTGGGATATCATCAGTGAGTTTGATCTGACTGGAGAAGTAACTACTCTTGTTTTTATTCTTTTGAGCTCCATTCAGCTAATTTATGATTTATCACCTTCCCTGAGCATACATGGAAATCATGGGGTCCCATAGCAGAAGTAATAATTAAGCCCCCACAAAAAAACATTAATATTCAGCGGGGTCACAGAAGAGCATACCTCACAAGTTTGCAACCCTTCCATAGTAATTTTGCCCCAATTGAAGCCCCCTAGTGTTCCCACGTACTAAGATACTCCTTTAATGGCCAAAAATGTGCCCCCAAACACAGTAAGATACCCCCACAGTGAATTTCTCCACTGTACCCTCCACACATACAGTATGATGACTCTACAGTACCCCCGCAAAGTATGATAAACCCCAGTGACCTCTACACAGTATGATGGCCCCCGCATAACCCTCCACACAGTATAATGGACCCCGCACAGCCCTCCACACTGTATAATGGTCCTCATACAGTGTAATGGCCCCCACTATCCACCCAAGCAGTATAATGACCCCCATCAGCCACTTATACAGTATAATGCCCCTCACCACACAGCCCTCCAAATAGTATAATGGCCCAAACACAACGCTCCAAATAAAATAATAGTCCTCACATAAGCCTCTAAACAATATAATAGTCCCCACCCAGCCCTCCAAATAATATAATGGACCCCACATAGGCCTCCAAATAGTATAATAGTCCCCATACAGCTCTTCAAATAATAGAACGGTCCCCACATAGCCCTCCAAATAGTATGATAGCCTGACACATAGCCATTCAAATAGTAGTATAATGGCCCCCACAGAGCACTACAAATAGTATGATGCTCCCCACATAATCCTCCAAATAGTAGAATGATGGCCCCCACATAGTTCTCCAAATAGTATGATGGTCCCCAAGACAGCCCTAAAATTAGTATTTTAGCACCCCAAATATGATGATGCCCCCCAAATAACCCTTCAAATAATATGATGGCCTCCAAGTAGCCCTACAAATAGTATCATGGCCTTCCAGTTTGCCCTCCAAATAATATGATGGCCCTCACAAACTACTTATTAATTAAAAAAAAAATACTCACCTCTCCCCATTCCCCTGCTGTTCTGGTCTTTGCAGCATGTGGTTTGAAACTATGCTCAGCTCGGCACAGTGGACGCGATTTTGGGACATTATCACGTCCACTGAGCTGAGACATCAGAAGCACAGAGGAGAATGATGGAGGAGGGAGCAGACGGTTCCCTCCTCCATCATTCCTTTCAATTGTATCTGCATCCAGAATGTGGATACAGTTGAAAGTGTGATGCTGGATGCGGGGGGCCCGATGCCTGTGCTGACATCGCCACCTGTCTCACAGTTGCAAAGCAGCTGCGGGGTCTGCCGTTATTAGCGGTATGCCAGTGCCATTGTTATGTGACATGAGCCCCGGGAGAGCCAGTGCCGAGACAGCTGGTACAACACCAACACCGAAGGTGAATATAAGTGTTATTTTACTGGGGAGAAACATAGGGATTTAGAAGGGGTTGTCTGATTAGTGGACATCCCCTTTAAGTAATCAAGTTCATTAAAGGGGTTGTCCACTACTGCACATCCCCAGCTTATTACATTTAGGACTTTTTTTCATTGATCATTATGGGGTTTCCGGCTAATTATCTAATTGTGACTTTTTAAAAAGTTGTCACATTTTTACTCAAATATATTTCAAGTGATTTTGTGTTCTGTAGTCCGGGAGGTTTTTTTGCACAAACTTTGCAACATTTTAGCATGCCACTTTTTTGCGATACAAAGACACAAAAAGGTTTAAAGACAAAAAAAATACAGTTTTGATTTTGGGCAAAATCCATGAACCAGGTGCGCCACTTTCAGGAATTTGGCACAAAAAAATCAAATGATACAAAAGAGAAAAGGGACTTGAAAAAATACAATGTTGTATTGGGCCCTATGACGGCACAGCACAGATTTTAGTAAAGGTTTTGCAGGATTACTAAGAGGGGTTCACATGCTATCAATTGTTAAAAAAACAAGCAAAATGATGACTCGGACCCTCTGATTTTCGAGGTATAAGACTACGTCCCCACAATGAGCTTCTAGTGAGTTTTAGATATAGCAGATTTTCTGCCCCATTAAGTAAAATAGGTTACTTGAATTTTTTTCGAAAATATACAGCATAAAAAACTCACCCAAAACTCATTGTGAGAACGTAGCCTAAGGGTATGTGCACATCATTTAGACGCCGGTGAGTTGTCCTTGGTGAAGCTCTGCCACCGGTGGTTTTCACTCTATACTTTAAAGGGAACCTGTCATGTCCCTAAACGCTATTAACCTGCAGATATGGGGTTAATCTGCAGGTTTATAAAGCTGCCGGGCGTCTTACTGAAAGGCCGGCTACCGGGAGGAAATGCACTTTATTCCCCACGGCAGCCTCCAGCTTTCAGTCATAGAGGCGCGGCCGGCGTGGCTTCAGTCATTGTTCAGTACATAGTGAGCGGCGGCTATAACCGCACCCTGGCACTGACTGACAGCCGGCTAAGCGGCCCCTGTAACCGCTCCCTGTAAAGACTGACAGCCGGATCTGTACTGATGTACTGCTGAGCTGTCAGTCAGTGCCGGGGCGTTGTTACAGCTGCCGATCACTGTATATTGAGCGGTATCTGAAGTTGCGCCGGAAGTGTGGCACCCCAGGGGTCTGGTTTCCACAGTAATAGCAATATTACGTCTGTGAGCAGGTGGGAGGTTTCCTGGTCAGACATCCTATGCATGCCACACCTCCTGCCCAGTCCTGGGAGGGGAAGAACTTCCCCTATATAAAGCTGGGGCTGAGGCAGGGTTAGAAGAGAGTGAGAGAACACAGACAGAGACACAGTCTGGTCTGTAGTGGAGCAGCTTTAGGAGCAAGAAAGATCAGGAGCTGTGTGGGAGCTGTGCTAAAAGAGATCAGGGGCTGGAAGCTGTAGAGCTCGCCCTGATTGAAGAGTTCTTACCGGACCCGGAGTCCGAGGCTGTGGGGACTAATCCTTACTCAGCAGCAGAAACCGCCCGGCAGGGGATTTCAGGTCCTCTGGCCAAGAAACCCGAAGGCACGGTCACACGCAAGGGACCAGCACCGCCGTCGTGGAGCGGAAGCTACCAGAAGGCCCCGAGTCACCGGCCATACGGGTGAGCACCACACGGTACACTCAGGGACGTGGGCTACTTTTACCCGCCTCTAGCAAGGTAGCCAGAAGAGTACGATTAGTTGGGGAGGCCTACAACTCCGCCTGGCCAGGGAAGATTCCATCTGCTCACGGACTGACCAGGCCCCGATCGCTAGCCAGTACTCCGGGAGGGTCTACCTTTGCCACCAGTAAAGACCCTGAACTACACCGCACCGTCTCTGAGTGTTTCATCATCCACGTCCGCTGCCCTGAGGCCATACCCCTCCCGTTGGGGGTTATACCATCCCCGCTGCACAACCGTACCACCGGCCTCAGCGGTCTGCCCTGCAGCGGCGGTCTCATGACCGCATTCAACGGGTGGCGTAGTCGAGCAATATAACATCTACTGCTAAATACTGCCGCTCAGTTTGACTCCCTGGGCACGGACCGGGTCACCGCCACGAGACTACTACCCCCATCTGATCCGGCTCCGGGTAAGCCCCCGTGCGCGCGATGCCGCACGACACAGCAGGCCCAGGGGCGCGTCAACTTTTGGCGTAGTCGGCAGGATTCCGTGCCCGCAACCACCGGGTACTGCGCGCCTGAAAAAGAGACTTTTAAACTTACCTGTGGTGAAGATTCCCGCCATCCGACGCCATCTTCCACCTCCTTCCCGCCATCCGTGGAGTTTTCCCGCCGTTGGACGCCATCTTCTGCCTTCTTCCCGCCATCCGTGGAGTTTTCCCGCCGTTGGACGCCATCTTGAAGACGCCGCGCAGGAAGAAGAGGGGCGTGGACTCCGAAAAGCCCGCGAGAACTGAAGCCCCGCCTCACGTCCGGACGTTGCGTAAGGTCCTGGAAGGAGCCCAGCAGACGCCGACGTCATAGGAGTGCGACGGAAGGTCCTCGACCCTGACGATCCACTGCGGAGCCGCGGCCTACGGAAGAGGATCATCGCAAGGTAGGCCACGGTCCACTAGGGGGGAGGAAGATGTCGGATACGGAGGAGAGCTTCACTGCCGCAGCCACCGCCAGCGCCACCGCTGCTGCGGTCATGCCTTTCACTATGCCCTATATCCCGGGGGCAGCCTGGCTACCCCAGTACTCAGGGGAGTCACATACCCTGAATGACTTTAGAGAAAAGCTGGATAGCCTCTTCCAGGTGTACCCCCTCACAGAAGAGCAAAAAGTGAGCATCCTGGTGGCCCAACTAACCGGGGCAGCCCAAAGGGAGGTAAAGTCCTGGCCGCCTGGGAGAAGGACTGTCGCAGAGATATTAACCCGGCTGAAGGACACCTTTGATACCCGCACCTCAGCTGAGATTAAGCTTAGATTCTACGGGTGCAAACAGCGAGCACATGAGAATATAAGGGACTATGCACTAAACCTACAAGAGGCCCTGAGAGCCATTAAGCAGACCGACCCTGACGGCGTGGGAAACGAGGACAGGCTGTTGACCGAACAATTTATAGAGGGACTATATTGCAATGCCCACCGAACCCAGTTGCGGGCAATGGCCTTACAGGATCCTCATCTGGACTTTGCACAGTTCAAGGACAGAGCCATTCGGGTGCTCCGAGAACCGGCACCGGGTGGCGTTGTGACCCACAGGCGCCCTACTACCGCTTACCACCAGGAGGCGGCGCCCTTGTCGGCAGGGCCTGTGGGGGCTGATGCGCAGGCTTTGAACAATGACCCGGCTCCAGACCTGCACCATCAGGTCCAAGAGCTAGCTAAAAGCGTAGCTGCGCTAACCCGAACTGTGCAGTCTTTACAGGTTGCTGCTCCAGGGAAGATCCAGCTGGCATCCGGACCGGAGGACATCCCGTGGCGTCGACCAAGGAGGACCCCACCGGCCAGAGGAAGACCCAGCGACCGATACAACGAGGACGGACAGCCCATCTGCCGCCGCTGCAATCAACCCGGACATATGGCAAGGTACTGTCCTTTAAACTGGCACAACCTCGGGTAGAGGGCCAACCCCTAGGAATAAGATCACCAGGCCCATCGAACTGGCGTGACAAATATGTGGGAGGACGTCCAGTCTTGCCTGTGGTACTGGATGGCATTCCTATGAGTGCCCTACTTGACACCGGGTCACAGGTCACCACCATCCCGTACGTGCTCTTCAAGCAGTACTGGAATGACTCGGATATAACCCGCTACCCTGACGACGACTTGAGTATCATCGCCAGCAATGGTCAACCCGTGCCACAGATCGGATTCAAAGAGATGACCATTAAAATCGGTAGAGTCGAACTGGCAGCACAGGGACTGATCATTGTAGACATTGACAAGCGCGAGAGTCACCCAAAGATAACGCTAGGAACTAATGTGATTGAAAATTGTCTTGCAGAGGTGATTTTCATTTTACAGCAGGTTGCCAAGAACGCCAGCTCTGGCCAGCAGCGAGTGCTCCAAAAAGAGATCCGGGCACTGATGCGGCGGCAACAGGTGGAACTCTCCGGTGGTGAGATTGGAAGCGTGAGAATGTGTGACCCTTTCCCTATTGCCATGCCCCCAAAAAGTGAAATGATGATTTGGTGCCGGGCAGCTATTGGTCTAAGAGGTAGAGACTACCAAGCAATGGTAGAACCCGTCTACTCAGACAGTAGGCCCACCATTTTGACAGCACGGGGGGTGGTTGATGTACGCCATGGGAGGGTGCCCGTTCGCATAATAAACATCGGGAAGAGAGAAGTACACCTGCCCCGGTATGCCACGCTAGCTAAATTGTTCACCATAAACCAGAATTCTGTACAGGCCGTGGAACCCTTGCCTCCATCTCAACCAGAGGAAGGTAACGACTCTAAGAAAACAATAGAGGACTGGTGTCAGCAACTACATTTGGGTACTGACTCCACTCCCTCACACCAGAAACAGGGAGTCTATCGGGTGGTTCAAGAGTACGAGAGAGTGTTTAGTAAACACCCGTTAGACTTCGGGCGAGTAAAGGGGGTAGAACACCATATCCCCACGGGAGACCATCCTCCCATAAAGGAGAGATACCGACCCGTACCCCCTGCACACTACCAACACGCCAAGGGGATGCTTAGAGACATGAAGGAGGCTGGGGTAATTAGGGATAGCTGTAGCCCCTGGGCAGCTCCACTGGTTTTGGTTAAAAAGAAAGACAACACCATGAGAATGTGTGTAGATTACCGGAAAATCAACCGTATCACACACAAAGATGCGTACCCCTTACCAAGGATAGAGGAGTCTTTGGCTGCTTTAAGATCTGCTAACTTCTTCTCTACTTTGGATCTCACTAGCGGGTCCTGTCAGGTTCCTGTAGCAGAGGCGGACCGGCAGAAGACCGCATTCACCACCCCGATGGGACTTAGCGAGTTTACCTGCATGCAGTTTGGACTCTGCAACGCACCAGGAACCTTCCAACGGTTGATGGAATGCTGTCTGGGACACCGAAACTTTGAGACGGTCCTGTTATACCTGGACGATGTCATCGTCTACTCCAAGACCTACGAGGACCACCTGAAACACCTGGCAGAAGTGTTCGAAGCCCTGGCAAACTACGGCCTGAAGGTGAAACCCTCCAAGTGTCACCTCCTGAAACCAAAGGTGCAGTACCTGGGACACGTGGTGAGTGCTGACGGAGTGGCTCCCGACCCTGATAAGATCACCACAATTAAGGAATGGCCAAGCCCCTCCAGCATAAAGGAAGTGCGGCAGTTCCTCGGGTTGGTAGGCTACTACCGAAGGTTCATTCCGGGTTTCACCAAAAAGGCAGCTCCTATGCAGGACCTCCTGATAGGCCAGTCCAGTAAGGCCAAGAACCAGAAGCCGCCCTCAGATGGGAGAAGTTGGAAGAAGAGTCCTTCCGCCAGCTGAAGATGGCCCTCAAGGGGGATGAAATCCTGGCGTACCCTGATTACAGCCAGCCCTTTATCCTCTACACCGACGCAAGTAACATCGGGCTAGGAGTCGTACTGTCCCACATCCAGCAGGGGAAAGAACGGGTAATTGCTTACGCCAGCCGAAAACTGCGACCCACCGAAAGAAACCCTGAGAATTACAGCTCATTCAAGCTAGAATTCCTGGCAGTGGTGTGGGCAGTCACCGAACGCTTTAAGCACTACCTCGCTTCTTCCCGGTTCACCGTGTACACGGATAACAACCCGTTGACACACCTGGATACGGCAAGACTCGGTGCCCTGGAGCAGAGATGGATGGCCCGCCTGTCCAACTTTGAGTTCACAATCAAATACCGGGCAGGACGCTCCAATACCAACGCGGATGCCTTGTCCAGAATGCCAAACCTACCGGACGTGGGGGAAGATCCAGAGGAACTGGAAGAAGTTGAACTTCCCGCGTTCCGCCGGCATGGGACTATCCAGTATTCCCACCGTGTAAGGAGTAAGCAATCCACTACGTTCAACCCCTTACCTCATTACAACTAGGCGGAAACGCAAGACAGTGACCCCGCCGTCCGACTGGTGAAGGAGATGCTGACTCAGCCAGATGCCCGCCTTGACCCAGACGCTCCGGAGGAGGCCAAGCAACTGTGGATTGAGAAGAGTCGACTGTTCCTTTACAAGGGGAAGTTGTGCCGCAGAATGGTTAACTCCCGGACGCATGAACTGATCTGGCAAGTAGTGGTGCCAAGAAGAGACGCGGCTATGGTGCTGGAGGCATACCACAACGGAGCTGGGCACTTCGGATGGAAGAAGCTGGAGTTCCTGCTGCGTGCGCGGTTCCACTGGGTAGGCATGAGAGGAATCATCGAGAGGTGGTGCAGAGACTGTGGCCCGTGCCACCTAAGAAGGAAGGACCGTGCCAGCCAGAAGACTCCCTTGCAGCCCATCATCACCCGACAGCCACTGGAACTGGTAGCCCTGGACCATGTGAAACTGGCTCCAAGCAGATCTGGGTATGTCTACGCCCTCACAATCGTAGATCATTACTCCCGGTTCCTGGTGGTGGTCCCGGTCAAGGACTTAACGGCTCAAACAGCAGCTAGAGCTTTCCAGCAGCACTTCTGCTGTCCACACGGATACCCAGAGCAGGTGCTGACGGACCAAGGACCAGCCTTTGAAGCGGAAGTCTTCCAGGATTTCTGTACTCTGTATGGCTGCCGGAAGATAAGAACAACACCCTATCATCCGCAAACCAATGGGCTCTGCGAGAAAATGAACCAGGTGGTGATAGATCTTCTGAAAACATTGCCCCTGGAAGAACGCAGTCTGTGGCCTGAGAAACTGCCTGATCTGGTGGACCTATACAACCACATCCTGGTAGGTTCTACCAACTGTACCCCGGCTTACCTAATGAGAGCAAGACCTGGTAAGCTTCCTGTTGATCTGGAGATGGGAGTCCTGACACCCGAGGACACTTCACCAGAAGCAGACTGGGACACAGAAAGGCAGCAGCAGTACCGGAAAGTACAGGAGAGCGTGGAGCGAAGTCTCTGTCAAGCTAGAGAAAGACAGGAGAAGACTTACAACCAGTATGCTCCCGCTGTTCCCCTGGTACCTGGAGAGCAGGTCTTGAAGAGGAAGAGACGCCTCCACAAGTTGGACGACCAGTGGGAGAAGGACCCGTACACCGTACTGCCCTCAAGCCATGAGAACCCGAAAGTCTGCATAATCAGTAAGGACGGAGGAGAAACCACAGCCATTGTCTCCCGAGATCACCTGAAGAAGTGTCCCGAACAGCTACGAAGCCCTGAAGAAGAACAAGAAGACCCTCGACCCGCAGAGGAAAGGGAAGATATGGTCAGTACTGTGCTCGGAGACTTCCCTCGGTCTTGGACTCAAGTCAATGGCGCTGTTGTGGTACCCGTCCTCACCTTCCTCCAACCAGCATCTCAAGTACCTACAGAGAAACAGGTAGAGCTGGAAGAGCAGCCGGTCCAGGAGGCAGAAGACCCCACACAAGCAGACCAGGAGGATCAACCCTCTGCTTATAGTGAGCCTGCCGTGCCCCTAGTGAGCCAAAGAGCCCGTAGACAGCTGCCCAGTTTACCTTTGACAGCTCCTACACCCTGTAGCTCAGGACCAGTCAGTCAGCTCCGTAGGTCCACTAGAGCCACTAGAGGCCAGTTGCCCGTACGTTGGAGGATCTAAGTGTTTAGACTGTTTATTTGTATTTACCTGTTTTCTGTTACCTGTAAATAATTGTGTATTTTTAGTTATTTTATAGGTGTCATTTAGGGATTATCCGGAATCCTTTGTACATATGTTTGGAGCGTAACCCAGGAAAGGACAAAGACTGTTAAGGACTCGGGGCAGGACAGACCCCTACCTGGTTACGGCTCCCGGTCTCTTGGTGAAATGGACACCTTTGTTTTCTTCAAAGACTGCACCCGGTTGCGGACATGCCGTGACCATCCTAATGTGTTCTTCTTTATTGTACTGTTTCTGTTTTTACTTGTTATGTTTTACAAAAATATGTTTAGTCCCGGAGTACTAAATTTTACTAGGGGGGAATGTGGCACCCCAGGGGTCTGGTTTCCACAGTAATAGCAATATTACGTCTGTGAGCAGGTGGGAGGTTTCCTGGTCAGACATCCTATGCATGCCACACCTCCTGCCCAGTCCTGGGAGGGGAAGAACTTCCCCTATATAAAGCTGGGGCTGAGGCAGGGTTAGAAGAGAGTGAGAGAACACAGACAGAGACACAGTCTGGTCTGTAGTGGAGCAGCTTTAGGAGCAAGAAAGATCAGGAGCTCTGTGGGAGCTGTGCTAAAAGAGATCAGGGGCTGGAAGCTGTAGAGCTCGCCCTGATTGAAGAGTTCTTACCGGACCCGGAGTCCGAGGCTGTGGGGACTAATCCTTACCCAGCAGCAGAAACCGCCCGGCAGGGGATTTCAGGTCCTCTGGCCAAGAAACCCGAAGGCACGGTCACACGCAAGGGACTAGCACCGCCGTCGTGGAGCAGAAGCTACCAGAAGGCCCCGGGTGGATCAGGGAAATGCTGTAGATATAGTATATCTTGACTTCAGCAAAGCATTTGACAAAGTATCTCACACCATCCTTATTGAAAAAATGACCAAGTATGCAATGGACCAGGCAACTGTTAGGTGGATTCATAACTGGCTTAGTGATCGGACTCAAAGGGTGGTTGTAAATGGCTTCACATCCAGCTGGATGAATGTCTCAAGTGGGGTACCACAGGGCTCCGTCCTGGGACCTGTATTGTTCAACATCTTTATCAATGATTTAGATGAAGGAATTGAGGGTAAACTGATTAAATTTGCTGATGACACAAAGCTAGGAGGGATAGCTAATACTAGAGAAGAGAGAGAGAGGATTCAAAAAGACCTAAATAAACTGGAGCAGTGGGCAGCAACCAATAGAATGGTTTTTAACAGGGAAAAATGCAAAGTACTACATCTGGGCAATAAAAATGAAAAAAGCATATACAGAATGGGAGGAATAGAGCTAAGCAACAGTACATGTGAAAAAGACTTAGGTATACTAATAGATCATAGACTGAACATGAGTCAACAGTGTGATGCAGCAGCAAAAAAGGCAAATACAATTCTGGGATGTATTAACAGATGCATACAGTCTAGATCACGTGAAGTCATTATCGGTCTTTACTCCTCTTTGGTCAGACCTCATCTGGAATACTGTGTACAGTTTTGGGCACCACATTTTAAAAAAGACATAGACAAACTGGAGCAAGTTCAGAGAAGAGCGACCAGAATGGTGACTGGTCTGCAAACCATGTCCTATGAGGAACGGTTGCAGGATTTGGGAATGTTTAGCTTGCAAAAAAGAAGACTGAGAGGAGACTTAATAGCTGTCTACAAATATGTCAAGGGCTGTCACATTGTAGAAGGATCATCTTTATTCTCATTTGCACAAGGAAAGACTAGAAGCAATGGGATGAAACTAAATGGGAGGAGACACAGATTAGATATTAGAAAAAACTTTTTGACAGTTAGGGTGATTAATGAGTGGAACAGGCTGCCACGAGAGGTGGTGAGTTCCCCTTCAATGGACGTCTTCAAACAGAGGCTGGACAGACATCTGTCTGAGATGATTTAGTGAATCCTGCTTTGAGCAGGGGGTTGGACCAGATGACCCAGGAGGTCCCTTCCAACTCTACCATTCTATGATTCTATGATTCTATGAGTCACCGGCCATACGGGTGAGCACCACACGGTACACTCAGGGACGTGGGCTACTTTTACCAGCCTCTAGCAAGGTAGCCAGAAGAGTACGATTAGTTGGGGAGGCCTACAACTCCGCCTGGCCAGGGAAGATTCCATCTGCTCACGGACTGACCAGGCCCCGATCGCTAGCCAGTACTCCGGGAGGGTCTACCTTTGCCACCAGTAAAGACCCTGAACTACACCGCACCGTCTCTGAGTGTTTCATCATCCACATCCGCTGCCCTGAGGCCATACCCCTCCCGTTGGGGGTTATACCATCCCCGCTGCACAACCGTACCACCGGCCTCAGCGGTCTGCCCTGCAGCGGCGGTCTCATGACTGCATTCAACGGGTGGCGTAGTCGAGCAATATAACATCTACTGCTAAATACTGCCGCTCAGTTTGACTCCCTGGGCACGGACCGGGTCACCGCCACGAGACTACTACCCCCATCTGATCCGGCTCCGGGTAAGCCCCCGTGCGCGCGATGCCGCACGACACAGCAGGCCCAGGGGCGCGTCAGAAACTTTAACCCCTTTCTGACATTGTGCATAATAATACGTCCCTGTGCCCTGGGCCTTATGGACCAGGTACGTATTATTACGACACAGGCTGTGCGGGATCAATCGCCACCGGTTGTCAGCTGATTTTGACAGCTGACACCCGGCACTTTAACCCCCTAAATGCTGCGATCGCAGCATTTAGCAAGTGAGTGGAGGGACAGAAGCACCTCTGCTCTTGGATCGGAGACCCTGCGCTGTCCTCACGGGGTCCCGATCGTTGCCATGGTGACACGATGTCATCATGACGACACCTGTGTCACCAGGCACCAGCAAGTTAGTTTGACCATGCGCAGTGCATGATCAAACTAGCTTGTGTCTGCAGCACTGACAGTTTACAAGGTATAGCAGTGATCCTGCACTGCTATACCTTAGAACTGCGATCAGCCTGCTGAAAGTGAAAGTCCCATAGTGGGACAAAGTAAAAAAAGTGAAAAAAAAGTTGTAAAAATATTTTTTTAAAAATAAAAAAATAATAAAAAAATAAAATATTATTATGAAGAAAAACAATAAGAGTACACATATTTAGTATCGCCGCATCCGGAACGACCTGATCTATAAAACTGTCCCACTAGTTAACCCCTTTAGTGAACACAGTAAAAAAAAAAGAATCAAAAAACGGTGCTTTATCATCATACCAACGAACAAAAAGTGGAATAAAACGCGATCAAAGAGACGAATATAAATAAAAATTATACCACTGAAAACATCATCTTGTCCCGCAAAAAGCAAGCCACCATACAGCTCCATCAGCCAAAAAATAAAAAAGTTATAGCTCTTAGAATAAAGCGATTTTTTCTATGAAATAGTTTTTATTGTGTAAAAGCGCCAAAACATAAAAAAAGATATAAATGCAGTATGGCTGTAAATGTACTGACCCGAGGAATAAAGCTGCCTTATTAATTTTACCACACGCAGAGCTGCATAAAAAAAACTAAAAAAACAATTACTGAATTGTTGGTTTTTGTTTATTCTGCCTCCCAAAAATCAGAATAGAAAGCGATCAAAAAATGTCACATGCCCGAAAATGGTACCAATAAAAACATCAACTTGTCCCGCAAAATACAAGCTATCACATAACTCTGTCGACCGAAATATGGAAAAATTATAGCTCTGAAAATATGGCGATGCAAAAACTAGTCTTTGCAAAAAAAAAAGTTTATTGTGTGACAGCTGCCAAATGTAAAAACCCGATATGAATCTGGTATCACTGTAATCGCACCGACCCGAAGAATAAAGTCATCTAATCACTTAAACCGCACGAGGAACGGTGTAAATAAATAAATAAAACCAATTCTTCACCTGCTGTTGGTTTGTTCATTCAGCCTCCCAGAGTTCGCAATATGGCTCTGCCCACATTTATCCTGTGCTCTACGCTCAGCGCTTACACCGGGGTTTCCATGTAAATCTCTGAAATACGTGATCCAGACGGAGCCTCCGGCGGAAGATTCCCTGTAATGAGGCAGATGGAGGCACCGTCTGGCCTGTGATCCCACGGTGTCCGTCTTTTTATTAGGCGTGAATAAAAGTGCCGTCGGCCACAGTTTTGCGAGCCTCTGATAAAAAGAACACCGCTGAACAGAGGCCACACAGAGTCCAGAGTAATTAACAAATAAAGTAGCACACTGCAAGGCTAAGTATGTAAACATGAAATATGGAATATGAATAGCATTACTGCTGTAGAAAATAGAAATAAATGAGAAATCTTAGCACATAAATTGGCCAATTCATGTGTATCTGGCAGCCGCGGTAAGGCGTTTCTCAGTGCCAGGACCCTACCAATGTGAATACCTCTCTAAGGGACAGGTACACATGAATTGGCCAATTTATGCGCTAAGATTTCTCATTTATTTCTATTTTCTATAGCAGTAATGCTATTTATATTCCATATTTCATGCTTACATACTTAGCATTGCAGTTTGCTACTTTATTTGTTAATTGTATATGGAGGTAGCTTCTCCTAGTAAGCACCTGTTCACACCTATTTCTCGTATTAGAAGTGCCATCAGTTTTTTCTGTTTACAGAGTCCAGAGTTAGGCCGGTTTCACATGTCCTGATATTTCCAGTATCGGAAAAACCGGTACGGGAGATATACGTGTCCATGTGCACCTGTGTGGCAACCGTGTGCCGCATCAGGAGCGCACATTCCGCCACCTGGGAATCAGCAGTACAGTTACCGCTGTTCCCAATCACCGGGTGCTGAATGCTGCCCTCATCATTGTAACCTGCTGGCGCTGTGATCAGCACAACCAAGGGACAATGATGAGAGTAGTAGTCTGC
Source organism: Phyllobates terribilis (assembly GCF_046119375.1). Lineage (NCBI taxonomy): Eukaryota > Metazoa > Chordata > Amphibia > Anura > Dendrobatidae > Phyllobates > Phyllobates terribilis. The sequence continues at coordinate 1,709,411 of NW_027362833.1, forward strand.
TCCCGCTGTGTCCTAGTGTAAAAATAAGAATAAAATTAAAAAATCCTTATACTCACCTGCCTATCAAAGTAAAAGTGAAGTACCCATAGCTCTTTCTTACATTCAAGCATCTGATGCTGATGCTCAGTCTATGTAGATGGCATCTTAGCTGTTGCTAGGCAACTTCCTTATAAGGTGAGATGCACCTGTAAGATTCCATCACAAGATTCCATCATGACATCACTGCTATTATGACATCATAATTCACAACCACTACTTATACAAGCGTTTACACTTCAGTGTCACTTTGATACCCCGGTGTCATTGTTGTCAGTGTTTAGCTACTTATCTAGTGATATACTGATTGCGCATTTCATTGAAATGTCTGGAATTTCTCCAGACAGACTTCAGGAGTTGGCACTACTCCAGGGGATTCTTACCACCTATACCCCTAACTGTGTGCTACCACTACCCGATGGCGTCCTCAGCTTCACTTACCGGCTGGTTATGGAGCTTGTACGGGACTGCTTGACCAAATACTACCAAGGTCGTATTACCTCAGAATATCTTCAGCATTTACAGCAGAACATCGGGACATTAGTACAACAGGTAAATAGCAGACAATCTGCACAAATTATTATTATTATGTCTAGTTGGTCTCCCTTACTGTATAGTGGTATTATTGGTAGTAATAAAATTTAGACTTTCTTCAGTGTCAGGCAGGGTCATATTTGTAATAGAGATCCCCATTTTGGGAAGAGGGTGTAAAAGTGCAGCATGAGCCTGTATGATTCAAATGTCAGGGCTAGATTTCATTCCTAGTCCAGTCCTTGTCCCTTAGTAAAGACACTTCATTTAGCACCTTAATCCGGATTTCTTATAAATATGTAATTATGATTTTTATTGTGTATAACAAATATTAATAATTTATCTCAGACCATAGAACTAGCCTCACTGATTAGAAATGTAAAGTACCCACAGTTCTTTCTTACATTCAAGCATCTGGTACTGATGCACAAACTATGGTTTTGCCACCTTAACTATTGCTAGGAAACTTCCTTTCACGGTGAGATGCCCCGTTAAGATTCCATCACAAGATTCCATCACGACATCACTGCTATTATGACATCATAATTCACCACCACTAATTATACAAGTGTTTTTATGCTGTATAAAAAATAATAATAATAATAATAATACAAATCAAATAATAATAATGGAATACAAGTTTATTTACAGAAAATTGTTCTTTAGATCGACACCAATATAATATATAAAATGTACCAAATGTGTAGTAATTGTAGCTGCAGATAGACAGGAGTAAAATGCTGACATAAATGGCCTCCTCCATTCTGCACTTTCTCTCATGATTTTCCTTTTGTATTTATTTCCATCTTTATAGGCTGAAGAAAAAGCCCAAAGTGGAAAATTGGCCTTTTTTAAACAACTGGCCCAAAATGTCCTGAATATACTGGAGAGTCCGGCCCGCTCACTGGAGCACCTGGTAAGGAGCCATCATCTTCTATATCACATGTCCTTGTCCCCTCCAGGCAGGCACAGGATATTTCATGACCGCCTGTCCCTGCGGCTCCATCATCTGTGATGGCAGTCTGTACTCAGCGGTGGGAGTTTGTATTTCTGCCTCTGTTTTGCTCGATCATCACAATCTTCCTTCTTGTAAATGCTGCAATTCTGATAACAGAGATCAGTTGTATATACAAGTACCTTATATATTATTGTTGATTTACTGGAGGGAGTGGCTGTGTATAGTCCGTCCAATACTGAAATTACCAGTAAATCCAATGTTTAGTCCTTCCTATCTATTGTATATGATAATTTAGTATTTGTGAAATGTTATACTAATTGTACATATTATAACCATCAGGAAACATCCGAAGGTGACTCCGAAGAGGGGCAAACCGTGAACATGCCTGACCCTAATATTAGTCAGTTAGAGCTAAAAACTGATCTGATTGAAGGTAAGCCGATCATCTAATATTTTACATTCAAATATCCAGATATTATAGAGAATGGCAGAGAATATGTAGATTTACTCTTCATTCCCTGTAATGGAGAGGGATCATGTAATTCTACTTCACGCCTGTGTGGTCTTCTTGGCTCCAAAATGAGGGTCATAGATCCCCAATCATGTAATTGTTCAAAAATACCATATTTTGAAGACTATAAGATGCACCGGACCATAAGAAGCAGGTGAAATTTTGGAGCGGAAAATAGGAAAAACATTTTTTTAATAAAATGGTGGAGCAACTTATAATCCAATTTTGTGGTAACTTTTCTAGGGGAAAGGCGGCGGAAAGATGGCAGCAGCAGGAGTGGGGCGATGCTGCACTGAAGTCCCTGCACTTCCATGGTTTTCAATCTGGTGGACCTTGGGAAAATCTCCACCGGAGGTGGCGCATGCACAGATTGAGATCTCGGGAGACAAGATCTCAATCTGCATGTGCCATCTCCAGAATCCATTTTTCCGAAGTCCACCACACTGAAAATCATGGAAGTGCGGAGTCTCCGGCGACATTTTCTGAAAGCCCAGGGGCCGCTGCATCCTTGCACCGCCGAACACCCCGTCCTCCCAGCCTGGGGCCCACAGCATCGCCCCACTCCTGCCGCCGCCAGCTTCCTGCAGCAGTGACCCTGCGTCCTGGGGCCTCGCTTCACCGCAACCCCCCCCCCTCAGTAAGCTACGTTGGGATAAGACGCACCCCCATTTTACAGAAAAAAGTGTGTCTTATAACTTGAAAAATACGGTAATCAGATCCTGAACAATCGCCCAGTGTATCTATCTCTGGATGTGCCATAAATACTGTATATTTAGTATGTGCAGAATACCAGATATCTAGTTTTTATATCATTTACAGAGATCTTGTCATGTCCTTCATTATATGGATGTGTTATATATTAAGTACTGATATAGACTGATACATGACATCTTTTCATTATTTTATCATTATTTTAGAAATAACTGTGTCGACGGCCAGTACTGATGGTGGAATATGTGAGACACCAGAGATCCACGAATCTGCCAGTGTAAGTATCAGAGGAGACGTCTGTTTATCATCAGATAACGGGGTATGAATTACACATATAATATTATACCCCAGATGACAATGGGATATCTTTGCTTTTATGTAGATCAGATCTATTTTGAGTAATGATGGCATTGTTATTCTGCCTCTTCTGTGTGATGCCCCTTATCATACCCTGCAGTACAGTGATATCTATGCATGGGGAATATCCCCTTAAAATATAATACTGTCTGTGGAGGGTCCGGCTTGCATCATGTCCTCTACATCTGCTGCAATGTAATCAGCGTGGACATAATATAGAGGAGAAGTTCCTGCATCTGGAGCTTTTATTTTCCTGCAGATTCTATGTCTTAATGTCATTTCTTATTATTTCTAGGCCTTGACCGGATCATTGAACTTGGAGACAAGTCCTAGTAAGACCGACTTTAAACCAATCAAACTGATCAGCAGTGGAGCTTATGGGTGAGCTTTATGTTTGCATAATATACATTTCCTAGTGTTCCTTATGACAATGCTTCTGTCTCTGTGCCCAGCCCGTACAACAGAGAAATGCTCTGAGTCCATACTGTCCACAAGAGATGAGCGAATCAGGCAAAATTCTAATTTGCTTGTTCACGTGGACTTGTGAAAATACGATTCAAGGAGAAATTAATGTCCCTTATTATGCTCTGGGGCCTCACCAGGCCCCAGAACATAATAAGCATAAGAAACATACTTATACTCCCCTTACTGCTCAATTCTCTAGCCCCTCCACTTCTCACCGTCACCCGTCCGGTCCTCACTGCCTCTTCAGTTTGCCACCGCTCACGCTATGCAAGGACTTCAGGCTTTGAGAAGGTCTGAGAGAGTTCTATGCAAGAGCATAAAAAGTCACAACATTGTGACACCGTGACTGTTCTTGCGCTTGTGCATAATCCTCCCAGATCTCATCAATGTTGGAAGTCCCGTCCCAGTATGAGAGGCATTTGGATTTCAGCATTAGCAGCAGAGATTTGAGGATGCGGCAAGGAACGGACGGTTGAGGCGGAGGGGCCGTAGAAGTGAGTATAAAAATTTGTTTATTTTTAAACTTTTTTATGGCCTTTCAAGATTTTGAAAATGGTGGCCAACGCTTGACATTTTGCTAAATCCATGAGTAAGCAAATTACAAAAAACAAAACAAACAAAAAAACAAAACGCCATTTTGGTGAATGCAGAATTTTGCAAAATCTGAGTAGAATTTAATTCCACTCAAATGTGTTAGCTCATGTCTACTGGCCACATCTATATGTCATTATTTAGGTCAGTTAGGACGTGACATAGATGAGGACCTCGCATAGGTCATCATTTATGTTGTGTAACTTGATGGATTTCTACATGGATTTCTAGTGACATCTAGTAGTAACCAGACAATCATGTGATGAGGTTTATAGACAAAATGTTAGTAAGAATTCATTATAAATCATGGATTTTCCTTCTCTCCAGAGCCGTCCACTTAGTGCGACACAAATACACAAGCCAGCTATTCGCTATGAAGAAGCTGGACAAGGAGAACGTGAATATTCCAAGAAGACTTGAACGTGCCTTTCTAGAGAGGGACATCCTAACATTTGCTGATTGTCCCTTTGTGGCCTCCATGTTGTGCTCCTTTCCAACTCCTCATCATCTGTGTATGGTCATGGAGTATGCAGCAGGTAAGTCATATCCATTGTGCCTATATCCAGCCTCAATCTGCTTATCTCTAGCATCTTCTCCATAATCTGAATGTGACCACATGGACGGATACATGTCCATACTGCATTTACTATAAGTTATCTGTTACCAAGATGCCAGGAAAATCATTATCTCTGTGAAAGTCTCTGGTGAATGTCCTCACTGAGAATGGCAAAAATATCCACTGAGGATAAAAGGAGGATTTGACTCAATTCTAACAGTTTGTATAGATGAGCATTTCACAGAGTAATGAATAAGAGGCTTGCAGATGAGGCACGGCTCTGTCTTTTTATATTGGGTCACTCTGCTTTATACGCTCTACATTAGGCCTCTTTCACGCTTCAGTATTTCTGGTACGTGAGGTGACAGTTTACCACACGTACTGGAGACACTGACACATGTGCGCACATGTCAGTGTTTCCACGGACCGTGTGTCCATGTGATCCACACGTAGACATGTCTGTTTTTGGCCAGCAGGACGGATCACACAGACCCATTCAAGTCAATGGTTCAGTGTAAACACATACTGCACACGGATGCCATCCGTGTGACATGTGTCGGCGCCTGGGAATTAGCGATAAAGTTAGCGCCGGGTGCTAAACGCTGCCCTCATCATTGTCCCCTGCCGGCGCTGCGATCAGAACCAGCAGGGGTTAATGATGAGGGTTGTCTTCTCCCAGTGTATTTCTACCTGTAAAAATAAGAATAAAAAAAAAATCTATACCCTCACCTGTCCTAAATGTCCCCCACTGTAATCCATGAGACCGCTCAGCAGAGGAGCCGGGGAGAATGACTCCTGCAGCGAGCGGCCCCGAATCTGCGCTGAGCTCAGCGAGCGGTGTCCTGTCACTCACTGAGCTCAGCTGAGGTCTGGCGTCGCTCGCTGCAGGAGTCATTCTCCCCAGCTCCTCTGCTGAGTAGTCGCATGGATTACAGCAGGAGATACTTAGGACAGGTAGGTGAGTATAAGGGGTTTTTTTTATTTTATTCTTATTTTTACAGGTGGAGACACCGGGAGCAGACTACAACTCTCATTATTAACTCCTGCTGGTGCTGATCGCAGTGCCGGCAGGGGAAAATGATGAGCGCAGCGTTCAGTACCCGGCTTTTGGGAATAACGCTAACTGTACACTGATTCCCAAACGCCGGTACGTGTGCTCCTGATGCGGCACACGGACATCTCCGACACAGGTTTTTCCGGTACCAGAAATATCCGGACGTGTGAAACCGGCCTTATACAGTATATAAAGCAAAACCACAAATGAGACTGCTGACACCTTTAACTAATTATATATTTATTTATTGCAAGATACATAGTATATATAGCTCATACTTTTTTGGCCAGAATAGTGTCTCTTTTTTGTATGAGTTACCTTGTTATTTTTAAATATTTATTCCACGTGACTAATAAAGATTCATGCTTTTATATGGGATGTTGCTTCATTGCACTTATTTGTGCAGCTCTTGCACCTTTGTGGTTTTGCTTCATAGACATTTAGTGCAGTCCTAGTTACTATTCGGGTATGCTCCAATGGAGGGTTTTTTGCATTATTATACAGTATATCTCTGTGTATGACGTCCTGCCCCAATGTCTCCGCTCATTTCTCATTCACACTCCTCATGTGTCATTTACATTGTAACAAACCCTCTCCTGTCATATTTGCTTTCTGCTGTAGGAGGAGACTGTGGCAGTTTTATGAAGAACTATGGGTGTTTACCTGTCCCCTTGGCTCGTCTGTACATTGCAGAAACGGTTCTAGCTGTGGAATATCTGCACAGCTATGGTGTAATGCACAGAGACCTGAAGCCTGAAAAGTAAGTGACACTTGTAGTATAAGAAAGGGGAAAAAAGATATCGTTTATTATACAATCTATTTGCAACTTGGGGCTGACATCCTCTTTTTTTCACAGCCTCCTGATAACGTCAACTGGTCATATTCAAGTTACAGATTTTGGGCTTTCCAAACTCTGCCTCATGAGACCAACATCAGAGATCTACAAGGCTCCAATTGAGGACATCACCAGAGAGTTCCATGATAAGGAGGTAGGCAGGAACTTGTTCTTTACTCATCTCCTCCATTTCTCCTTCTCTTATACTTTCTCATCTAGAAAACGTTTCCACTGATGTTATTTGTCACAATTATGTTCTCTGATCATTATCTCATTCCTCTGTTTTTTCCAGATTGCTGGCTCCCCTCATTACATAGCCCCAGAAGTTATCTTAAAGGAAGGCTATGGAAGGCCAGCTGACTGGTGGTCAATTGGGATCATCCTATATACATTTCTTGTAGGACGTGTACCATTTTATGGGCCTTCCAAATATGACATTTACAGCCATATTGTCAGGGGTAAGTAAAATAATCTGATTGCTGTGTAATGTCATTGTTATTTGAATAGATTAGTTGTGTGATTTAGTTACTTTTGTTAATATAAAAGATTTTTGTTTTGATAAAATAAATTAAGATGTTTCATTTTCTGTAATATTTGCTTTTTACATAACAGATGACATATATTGGAAACTTACTAATTCGGCTTTTCCAGCCACAGCTCGGGATATCATCATTGAGCTGCTCAGAAAAGATCCAGCACAAAGACTTGGGACAGGTAATGTATATAATACTATTATTAATGACTTATTACACCTCTGTGAACAGAAAATGAATAATGAGGATCAGCACTGAGGTTTTGTTCTCTACCAGCTTGGCCATTCCCCATTCTTCATGCTAAGACTTTCAGTACATCTACTTCACTTCGGCTCTGTTACGTCAACCGTTCAGATTAACGCCCCCTTCACACGTCCGTATAAAATCAGTACTGAAACCAGTACCGGAAAAAAACAGTACTAGTGTCATCAGTGTTTTGAATCAGTGTGCCATCAGTGTTTTTCCGGTACGGCAAAGAAAAAGAAATGATAAAGTATCTCTTATACTTTGTAATGTTAAACAGATACAGCGTAAGGAAGGCACACAGATGGCACACGGATGCCATCTGTGTGATGTACGTGTTTTTCAGGGTCCCATAGACTTGTATTGGCACTTGTCATCTGTGCTGCCACAAAAAAACAGCAGCATAGATGATAATGGGTACGGGTGGCATACGTGAAAGAAAAATGGATGCCACATGTAGTGCAAACACGGATATGTGTAGGAGGCCTAAGAAACTTGTCTCTTTGACAATAACTATATCACTATTCATTGTTTTCCTTTTCAAGGAGGAGCAAATGAGATCAAATTTCATCCATTCCTGCGTAACTTAGATTTTGACAACCTTCTAAGTCAGAAGTCGCTGTTCATTCCTGATCTTGAGTCAGAAGAGGATACCATCTACTTTGACAGTAAGTAGAATGAGACATCATCTGCAGAAAGCTGCTGTGTGTCTTGTATTTCATTTTAAGTGAGAATCAGTCCCCACCTTGATTCATGATCAAATGGTGACTGTTCAGGACAAAGTATTATGCTAATAATCTCGATTAACTCTTGTACTTTTCAGCTCGATGTAGCAGACATCAACATATTGATTCAGATGAGGGGGACACAAGTGAAGATAATGACTGGCCGGAAAGCCAAAACTTTCTATCATCTTCGCATAGGCTTTCTAAAGTAAGTATGTGACCAATAAGATCCATACAACCTGTAATTAAAATAAAATTGTAAAATATTAAAATATTTTTTTTTCCTCTTTGTATTAGCTCTGTTCCATCCATACCAAGATGATGAACAATGAAGAACCCAAGTCACCTCCAGGGTATTCACCAGAAAGTGCAAAACAGTCAGACATGTGAGCAAATTATTTTTATGGGGTCCATTCTGATATGTGTTCACAACACCAAATTCAAGACGAGTGTAAGTCGATACTAAATCCAGTATCGATGACCACATGATTGCTGATCACCATGTTTCTGACTTGTGATAACGCTGGTGATGAAAGTTGATAACTATGACCAGCTTTAATTTCCAGTTCATTACAGGAAAATAAATATTGCTAGTGATTCTCCATTCTTGCTGGTAGAAGAGGGTCTTGAGCACAGCATCCCCTTCATGTTATTCAGATGTCCTAATGGGCTTTGCAGACAGGTGTTGTATCCGTATCTATTGTTTTCACTTGTAATTTATATGTTTTTCTTCTACCAAACAGACAGAAAGATTCTCCCCCCTCTAAGTCTGAAGACAACCAGACGCAGAAAGATTCTCCCCCTTCTAAATCTGATGACAACCAGACACAGAGAGATTCTCCCCCCTCTAAGTCTGATGACAACCAGACGCAGAAAGATTCTCCCCCTTCTAAATCTGAGGATGACAACCAGACACAGAGAGATTCTCCCCCCTCTAAGTCTGATGACAACCAGACGCAGAAAGATTCTCCCCCCTCTAAATCTGATGACAACCAGACGCAGAAAGATTCTCCCCCCTCTAAGTCTGATGACAACCAGACGCAGAAAGATTCTCCCCCCTCTAAATCTGATGACAACCAGACGCAGAAAGATTCTCCCCCCTCTAAATCTGATGACAACCAGACGCAGAAAGATTCTCCCCCCTCTAAATCTGATGACAACCAGATGCAGAAAGATTCTCCCCCCTCTAAATCTGATGATGATAAGCAGAGGCAGAAAGATTCTTCCCCCTCTAAATCTGATGACAACCAGACGCAGAAAGATTCTCCCCCCTCTAAGTCTGAAGACAACCAGACGCAGAAAGATTCTCCCCCCTCTAAATCTGATGACAACCAGACGCAGAAAGATTCTCCCCCCTCTAAGTCTGAAGACAACCAGACACAGAGAGATTCTCCCCCCTCTAAATCTGATGACAACCAGACACAGAGAGATTCTCCCCCCTCTAAGTCTGAAGACAACCAGACGCAGAAAGATTCTCCCCCTTCTAAATCTGATGACAACCAGACACAGAGAGATTCTCCCCCCTCTAAGTCTGATGACAACCAGACGCAGAAAGATTCTCCCCCTTCTAAATCTGAGGATGACAACCAGACACAGAGAGATTCTCCCCCCTCTAAGTCTGATGACAACCAGACGCAGAAAGATTCTCCCCCCTCTAAATCTGATGACAACCAGACGCAGAAAGATTCTCCCCCCTCTAAGTCTGATGACAACCAGACGCAGAAAGATTCTCCCCCCTCTAAATCTGATGACAACCAGACGCAGAAAGATTCTCCCCCCTCTAAATCTGATGACAACCAGACGCAGAAAGATTCTCCCCCCTCTAAATCTGATGACAACCAGACGCAGAAAGATTCTCCCCCCTCTAAATCTGATGACAACCAGATGCAGAAAGATTCTCCCCCCTCTAAATCTGATGATGATAAGCAGAGGCAGAAAGATTCTTCCCCCTCTAAATCTGATGACAACCAGACGCAGAAAGATTCTTCCCCCTCTAAGTCTGATGATGACAAGCAGTGTTTCACTGCTGAAGGCAGACAGTCATCCATATTGTCAGGTATGTATAGCTCTATAGGTCATTCTATTGCAGCCTGTGTCAAAAAGTGTAATGTGAAAACAGCCCAACATTTCATTTTATAAAAATCCTCACTCTTAGGCTGTGTGCCCACGATGCGTTTTTCAAGCGTTTACGCTGCGGAATTTCTACAGCGTAAACACTTGGGAAACGCTTGGTAAACCTTCCCCCATGGTCTCCAATGCAATTCCGCACTTTCAATGCCCATGCTGCGTATTTTTCCGCAGCGTTTATGCTGCGCTCAAAAATACGCAGCATGTCCATTAATTTTGCGGACGCGCAGCGTAATCGCCGCCATTGACTTGCATTAGAACGCGCTAATTCCGCAAGACTGCATCTGTACTTGCGTAATTGGCGCTTTCTAATGTGCGGATGGTACCCAAGTCTGGAGGAGAGGAGACTCTCATCCAGACCTGGGTACCATAGAATCTGTAAAGAAAAGAATTTAAAATAAAAAATAAAGCTTATAATCACCTTCCGATGTCCTCCCAGTGTTTTGTCCACGCCGTCCGGTCTCTTGCAATGCTCGCGCTGTTGTGAAGGACCTGTCATGACGTCACTGAGTCATGTGACCCATCACATGACTCAATGACGTCACCGCAGGTCCTTCACAGCACCGCGAGCATTGCAAGAGACCGGACGCAGCAGAGATGACACCGGGAAGACACCGGAAGGTGAGTATAATCTTTTTTTTTTCATTTTTTACCATTCTTATTCTTTTTTTTAACTATTACTCGGTCACACTATATAAATCCATGCCGGTTGCATGGATTTAAATAGTGTGACCAACTTGTCAAGCACTTTTCCAAGTGATGCTCAAAATCGTTTGGAAAACTTCTTGAAAAAACGCATGCGAAAGCGCATGTAAAAATGCTGAAAAAACGCTTCTCTCTGGCAGAAAAAACGCATGTAAATCTGCATGTAAATCTGCATACGTTTTTTTCTGCCAGAGAGAGGCAAAAACGCTCTGCATCAAATCTGCTACGTGGGCACATAGCCTCATAGGTTATAATTTTTAATGCATAAGAAGCCATTCAGTCTTCTGCCAAACTGATTCTGAATACTGCACCCATGGCTCCATCTAGGCCTATACTGATCCTTATCACCTTAAGAATGCACTGAGGTTTTAGCTAACTTATTTTAAGATATTACTTGCAGGATGCCGCAGTGTTATCATGTTAATAAGGGGACATAGTTCCCTGGCTAGACACCACATATCGGAAAACCTACAGGTTTCATATTAATCAGTTCACAAGGCAATCTAATTCTCAGACCCTCAGGTGGTTTTATGTATATATGACATATTCTCTCTATTATGGTGCAATAATCAATTACCGGGACTACAGGGTACAAGAATAACAGAATTCTATATAAAGATACAAAGCTAATCTTTTAGGAGTTTATAATATACATCTTTTTCTTGTTTTTTTTATCAGAATCACCAGTTCAGGGGAAAAGAAAATCTGCATCGAAAGATCGACAAAAAACAGAGAAGGTAGAAGAGAGAAGAAGTAGAAGAGGTAAGTGTAACAATAAGCTCCATGTTGCATGATGTCAGTCAGTGAGAAGGAGTCATGTGGAGCAGATATTATCTGTAGGATTACTGACAATGACCCCGTACATCTGTATGGATACGACTCCTCTATCATCCTGTCACAGTGACACTACAGTAGTATCCTCTAATACATACATGTCAAACTCTGGCCCGTGGACCAAACCTGGCCCGCAGGGTGGTTATATTTGACCCACGACAACAGAACCACCACCACTATTTGGGGCCATTATTCTGTATGGAGGACAATGTGGGGCCCATTATACTGTACGGAGGACTATGTGGGGCCATTATTCTGTATGTAGGATTATGTGGGGTCCAAGTTTTTCATTTTGGCCCTCTGTGTGTTTGAGTGTGACATCCCTGCTCTAATATGTAGTCCCATTACTTACATTAGTTATGTCTCTTTGTCTCCTCTCACAGGTTCCACCTTCCGCCGGCTGATATCATCTTGCCGGCGTGGATTATCCAGGGTTGCTCGCTCCATCAGACAAAGCTGCATATTTGCTCCCTGTCATCAGAGCAACACAAACATCTCAATGTGAAAAACCCTTCATGTCTAGTGCCTAGTACAGCATGTCCACCATTAAAGATGCACCTGTGTGGAAGGACTTGTACCATCTACCTGTGGCCTTCTGACCAGCAAGTAACATCTGCAGAAGAAGGCCCTCCAAGAACATCTCTTCATTCTTCCATGTAATTCTTAATAAAAAAAAAACTAAAAAGAATCATTTCAAATTGATTAATGTCCCTTTGCATTTAATGTAATACTACTGACATTTATGGCATATCAGTACTAAACATCATATATGTCTGATGAGAGAATATCGTTTCCATGTTTCATGTTAATCCTCTAATCCTCAGCCAAAAGTGGAAGAGAAGACCAGTGATTCTGTTACATCTACGAATGACAGTCAATCCAGGGAAAAACACCTTCTGATCCATACATTTTTCAGGCACTCTGATCCTTTTACCTTCATGTGGCTCTACTTAAGGTTTATGTATAAGAACCAGTTGGATTCAGTACTGGGCATCCTGGGGGTCCCAGCAGCCACATCCCAATTGTTCAACTAAAAAAGACATACTGTATTATAGTGTGATATATATATATATATATATACACACTGTGTGCAGAATTATTAGGCAAATGAGTATTTTGATCACATGATACTTTTTATACATGTTGTCCTACTCCAAGCTGCATAGGCTTGAGAGCCAACTACCAATTAAGTAAATCTGGTGATGTGCATCTCTGTAATGAGGAGGGGTGTTGGCTAATGACATCAACACCCTATATAAGGTGTGCTTAATTATTAGGCAACTTCCTTTCCTTTGGCAAAATGGGTCAGAAGAGAGATTTGACGGGCTCTGAAAAGTCCAAAATTGTGAGATGTCTTGCAGAGGGATGCAGCAGTCTTGAAATTTCCAAACTTTTGAAGCGTGATCACCGAACAATCAAGCGTTTCATGGCAAATAGTCAACAGGGTCGCAAGAAGCGTGTTGGCCAAAAAAGGCGCAAAATAACTGCCCATGAATTGAGGAAAATCAAGCGTGAAGCTGCCAAGATGCCATTCACCACCAGTTTTGCCATATTTCAGAGCTGCAATGCTACTGGAGTATCAAAAAGCACAAGGTGTGCGATACTCAGGGACATGGCCAAGGTAAGGAAGGCTGAAAAACGACCACCTTTGAACAAGAAGCATAAGATAAAACGTCAAGAATGGGCCAAGAAATATCTTAAGACTGATTTTTCAAAGGTTTTATGGACTGATGAAATGAGAGTGACTCTTGATGGGCCAGATGGATGGGCCAGAGGCTGGATCAGTAAACGGCAGAGAGCTCCACTCCGACTCAGATGCCAGCAAGGTGGAAGTGGGGTACTGGTATGGGCTGGTATCATCAAAGATGAACTTGTGGGACCTTTTCGGGTTGAGGATGAAGTGAAGCTCAACTCCCAGACCTACTGCCAGTTTCTGGAAGACAACTTCTTCAAGAAGTGGTACAGGAAGAAGTTGGTATCGTTCAAGAAAAACATGATTTTCATGCAGGACAACTCTCCATCACATGCATCCAACTACTCCACAGCGTGGCTGGCCAGTAAAGGTCTAAAAGAAGAAAAAATAATGACATGGGCCCCTTGATCACCTGATCTGAACCCCATAGAGAACCTGTGGTCCATCATAAAATGTGAGATCTACAGGGAGGGAAAACAGTACACCTCTCGGAACAGGGTCTGGGAGGCTGTGGTGGCTGCTGCACGCAATGTTGATCGAAAACAGATCAAGCAACTGACAGAATCTATGGATGGAAGGCTGTTGAGTGTCATCATAAAGAAAGGTGGCTATACTGATCACTAATTTTTTTGGGTTTTTGTCTTTGCATGTCAGAAATGTTTATTTCTATATTTTGTGCACTGATATTGGTTTACCTGGTGAAAATAAACAAGTGAGATGGGATTATATTTGGTTTTTATTAAATTGTCTAATAATTCTGCACAGTAATAGTTACCTGCACAAACAAATATCCTCCTAAGATAGCCAAATCTTAAAAAAACCACTCCAACTTCCAAAAATATTAAGCTTGGATATTTATGAGTCTTGTGGGTTGATTGAGAACATAGTTGTTGATCAACAATAAAAATAATCCTCTAAAATACAATTTGCCTAATAATTCTGCACACCGCGTATATCTATATATATAATCGTCTTATCCCGTCTGTCTGTCTGTCTGTCTGTCGGGGAAATCCCGCGTCACTGATTGGTCCAGCAGTGGCCAATCAGCGACGCGGGATTTCAGAAAAAAGATGGCGGCCGTTAGAGGCTCATCTGCGGGACGGAGCTCAGCGGCGATGCAGCCGGGAGATGACTGGCGCGAGGCTCTCATCTCCCGGCCGCTAGCAGCAGAAGAACCCCGACCGGCGAGCAGCCGCTCATCTCCCGGCTTCTCGCAGCGGAAGTAGCCGCACAGGCAGTGGCGTTGACCTCCATGCGGCTAGGGTGTCAAGGGAGGACCGGGGAGCGGCGCTGCGGGTCGGGATACTTCTGCTGCGAGAAGCCGCTCATCTCCCGGCTTCTCGCAGCGGAAGTAGCCACACAGGCAGCGGCGCTCCTCGGTCCTCACCAATACGATTCTGCTCCCCGGTCCTCACCTATACGATTCGCTGATTGGTCGCGGTCTCTGGCCGCGACCAATCAGTGATCTTGGCGCAAAAGTTAAACACCGCTGTGCTGATTGGTCGCGGCCGCTGCCCGCGACCAATCACCGATTTGGACGCCACATTTAAATAGCGGCCACGACCAATCACCGATCTTGGCGCAACATTTAAACACTGCTGTGCTGATTGGTCACAGACGCTGAACGCGACCAATCAGCGATTTTGGCGCCAAATTTAAACACTGCTGTGCTGATTGGTCGTGGACGCTGCCCGCGACCAATCAGCGATTTTGGCGCCAAATTTAAACAATGCTCTGCTGACTGGTCGCGGATGCCAGCCACGACCAATCAGCGAGATTGGCGCCAAATTTATACAACGCTCTGCTAATTGGTCGCGGACACCAGCCACGACCAATCAGCGAGATTGGCGCCAAATTTAAACAATGCTCTGGCGCCAAATTTAAACAACGCTCTGCTGATTGGTCGCGGTCGGCTGGCGGCCGCGACCAATCAGCGAGATTGGCGCCAAATTTAAACACCACTCTGCTGATTGCGCCCAGTCGGCCGCATACATATTCTAGAATACCCGATGCGTTAGAATTGGGACACCATCTAGTATATATATAAATATATTCACTTGTGGAAAACCCTTTTAACTAGGGCTGTGGTGTCAGTAAGTCAAATTTCCAACTATAATAATTACTAATACCAAATATACTGCAACAAATAATAGTAAATATTCAGCAATTTATGCATGAAAATAATTTATAATATACAATATTAACACTATATAAGTATTTACATTTTTTTCTACCTGCAGTTGGAGTTGGTACGTTCTTCTGATACTAACTCCACAGCTCGGCTTTTCCTTCTTTCCTGCTCCTCTAACATAAAAGTACAGCAATTAATTACGACAAGTTAATCATTTAAATGCTGCTGTCAATCTCTGACAGCAGCACGTAAATGTAACCAGTGCCACTGCTTCCATTTACCAGCTCCCATCTGTGCCCTGTGACATGATCTCGGGGGCTGATGGGTCACTAGGACAGTGAGGGCCCTGTGCCCGCTGTCTTGGTGCTCCTCTGGAGCTCATCTATATGCTGAGCTTCAAAGGAGACCGAGATTTAGGCTACCGTCCCACTATCAGTATTTGGTCCAATTTCACCACAAATGGATTTTTTTCCCCATTTTTAGTACATTGAATAGTAAAATGAATCATTCAAAACTACAAGTAACCCCAAAGTCATGCCAGTTTCCATGGCCCAGAAGATTCTCTGAAGGAAGAGTGTCATTGGGTGACTGCTTCTTTGGTAAATACCATAAACATTAGCACTTAAAAAGGTCCATATGTCTGGAACCGTATAGATGATTTCGAAAGAAGCAAAAAAAAGCTCAGTGATAAGAAACAGATGATGGTTATTAATGAAACACACTAACTGGGTCACATTTAAAAGTGGTGTACCCCAGGAGTCAGTATTGGGACTTCTATTTAATACAATTATTAATGACCTTTTGGGGGGTATACAGAGTAAAATTTCAATATTTTCAGATGATCGTAAACTCTGCAAGGTTATCAGTACATAGGAGGATAATGTAATATTACAGAGGGATTTATGTAAGCTTGAGGTTTGGGCTGAAAAATGGCAATTGAAGTTTAATGTAGATAAATGTTCTTGCTTGGGACAAATTACAATGTACAATTATGCACTAAACACTGGGAAAACCATCACTGGAAAAGACTTGGGTGTATGGGTGGACAGCAAACTCAACTTTAATAACCAGTGCTAGGCCGCTGCTGCCAAGGCAAATAGAACCATGGAAGCATTAAAAGAGGCATAGATGCTTATGATAAGAACATAGTTTTGTCTGTATACAAGTCACTAATTCAGCCACATTTAGAATACTGTGTATAATTTTGGTCTTTGGTGTATAAGACGGACATAGTTGAACTAGGACGTATGCAGACAAATGCAACCAAGGTTATTAAGGGAATTGGTGCACTGCAATTCCAAGACAGGTTATCAAAGTTAGGGTTATTCAGTTTGGAATAATGAAGGTTTAAGGGCGATCTTATTACAATGTACAAATATAAGAAGAAACAGTATAGAGATCTTATTAAGGAACTTTTTACATATAGACCTTCAACGATGACAAGGAGGCACCCTCTCCTACTAGAAGAAAGATGGTTTCTCAGTCATCATAGATGGCGATTCTTTACTCTAAGAATAGTGAAATTACGGGACTTTCGGGAACATAAACATCACAGTAAAAGATAATGCCTTACCAACACCAGGTCAGATTACCAGTGCACCGCAGGATGCAGCAAGCCTCCATGATAAAGGCGGGGGCAGCACATGTGCAAAATACTAATGCCGACAGCCACTCACTAACCTACCAATTCTTGGAGGGGGTGGCTGTGTAGTATTATGCATGCACACCGATGGAGTTGTGAGCTTGCGTATTTTGGCCAAAATATCGTCCAATACCTCATGTGGTGTACTTATCTTATATACTATTTTTCATCTTTTTTGCACATCTTTTTGCAGGATGCAGCCAGGCCTCTTTAGTGTTGGCTGGGTGAATTGGGGCGTCTGTCCTGTGGGGGTGCATGTATATAGTTCTGGGCAACCCGCCTGATCTAATACTATGGGCGTCATCAATACGCTGCAAGCAAGACATCAATAGGCTGCAAGCCAGACACTGTGTATCACACATATCTGTGTGACTGGCGCCCTATGCAGACTCCATCGGTGTGCATGTATAATACTACACAGCCACCCCCTCCATGAATTGGTAGGTTAGTGAGTGGCTGTCTGCATCAGTATTTTGCACATGTGCTGCCCCCGCCTTTATCATGGAGGCTTGCTGCATCCTGCAGTGCATTGGTAATCTGACCTGGTGTTGGTAAGGCATTATCTTTTACTGTGATGTTTTTTGAAATTATGTCCAATGTTCACCATTTTTAATATTCAGACTTTCGGGAACATCATATTGTAATTGTTGATTTACTAAACAAGTTCAAGTATGGCCCGGATGCTTTTGTTGAAAAATATATTACAGGTTATGGGAACTAGATTCTGTGATAGGACGTTCATCCAGGGAACTAGTCTAATTGCCATTAGTGGAGTTGGGAAGGATTTTTTCGTTAATAGGGGGCAATTAGCATCTGCCTCATGGGTCTTTTGCCTTCCTTTGTATCAACATGTTAGGTTATAGGTAGAACACAATGGATGTCTTCTTTCAATGTACTGTGTGGGGAAATGTATTGTCAGGGGGAATCATACTGTACATCATGCTGTGTGTAATAGGACCGTGGGGGCATCATATTGAGTGTGATAGCCACTGTGGGGCCATGAAAGTGGTATCATACTGTGTGTAGGCATATATGAGGAATTGGACTAGATTAGAATACTGGCATTCGAGAAAGAATGTCACACCGATTGTACTCCCGGGATTATGGTGTGCTGTGTAATAATATATGGTAGCAGGACCCCTCTAGTCTTCATTCCAGGTATACTAACTGCTCAGTGTTACATTGATTTGGTCGTGGAACCAGTGATATGGACATTTCTTAAACGTGCCTCAGTAACTATTTTTCAACATGGAAATGTTAAGCTACATGTTGCAGGTGCTACTGTGAGCAGCATGCTTGACTTAAACATGATACCATGGCCAGAAGCATCTCCGGATTTGACTCCCATCAAGCACTTCATTGGTCGAGCATTGCAAAAGGAGTTGCCGTCAGCAGATCTTGATGATTTGTGTGCCCAAGTGCATTCATTATTCCTCTCTGCTCTGCCTTGCTCACCGCTCCGGCGGTTCCTCTCTGCTCTGCCTTGTCCACCGCTCCGGCGGTTTCGCCCTGCTCTGCCTTGCTCACCGCTCTGGCGGTTCCTCCTGCTCTGCCTTGCCCACCGCTCCGGCGGTTTCGCCCTGCTCTGCCTTGCTCACCGCTCTGGCGGTATCTCTCTGCTCTGCCTAACCTGCCCGTTCCTGCATTCCCCGGTGTGGGTCAACAGCTGTGACCGGGGTCTAACCTGGAGTAGCACCTGGTCCCTCTGCTCGGTTCCTCCTTGGTTCACGGAGTCGTTAGCCTCCGTGCGACCTTGGTCGGATCGGGTAGATACTTAGTTATGCCCCTCCAGGCACTCCTCGGTTCATGGTACAGTGGGATCACTAATCACGCTCACGCCAGTCAGTCCAGGCACGAGTGTAACAGTTTTATTTATGTTGTATCGTGTTTGAAGGTTGCCTTTTCCTGATGGCAGGTTTCAGCTCTTTCCAAAGATGCTCAATAGGATTTAGGTCAGGGCTCATAGAAGGCCACTTCAGAATAGTTGAAAGTTTTCCTCTTAGCCGTTCTTGGGTGTTATAAGCTGTGTGTTTTGGGTCATTATCCTGTTGCAAGACCCATGACTGAGACCAAGCTTTCTGACAATGGGTAGCACATTTCTCTCTAGAATCCCTTGATAGTCTTGAGATTACATTTTACCCTGCACAGATTCAAGACACCCTGTGCCAGATGCAGCAAAGCAGCCCGAGAACATAACAGAGCTCCTCCATGTTTCACAGTAGGGACAGTGTTCTTTTCTTGATATGCTTCACTTTTCCGTCTGTGAACATAGTGCTGATGTGCCTTGCCAAAAACTTCAATGTTTGTCTCATCTGTCCATAGGACATTCTCCCAGAAGCTTTGTGGCTTGTCAACATGTAGTTTGGCAAATTCCAGTTTGGCTTTTTTATGAAATTTTTTTCAACAATGGTGTTCTCCTTGGTCGTCTCCCATGAAGTCCACTTTGGATCAAACAACAACGGATGGTGCGATCTGACACTGATGTTCCTTGAGCATGAAGCTCACCTTTAATCTCTTTAGAAGTTATCCTGGGCTCTTTTGTTACCATTCGAATTATCCGTCTCTTTGATTTGTCATCAATTTTCCTCCTGCTGCCACGTCCAGGGAGGTTGGCTACAGTCCCATGGATCTTAAATTTCTAAATAATATGTGCAACTGTAGTCACAGGAACATCAAGCTACTTGGAGATGGTCTTATAACCTTTACCCTTAACTTGCTTGTCTATAATTTTCTTTCTAATCTCCTGAGACAACTCTTTCCTTTGCTTCCTCTGGTCCATGTTGAGTGTGGTACACACCATGTCACCAAACAGCACAGTGAGTATCTGTAGCCCTATATACAGGCCCACTGACTGATTACAAGATTGTAGACACTTGTGATGCTAATTAGTGGACACAACTTGATTTAACATGTATCTGTTGTCACATTATTTTCAGGGGTACCATCATTTTTGTCCAGGCCTATATCATGAGTTACATTTTTTAAAAACTTCTGTGGAAGCAGGGTTGAAAAGCAATGTCTGACTTCCATTTGTTCATTTTCATAGATTTTTAATTTATTATTACTTTTGTCAGATTCAAATTATTTCTGTGACCATTGTGGGTTTTTCCTTTCATTAAACGAGGAGTACCAACAATTTTGACCACGTATGTATGTATGTACAAACACACACACACACATATGTATATATATATATATATATATATATATATATATATATATATATATACACATACACACATACATACATATATATATATATACACACACATATATATACACACACACATATATATACACACATACATATACATACATACACATATATATACACACACATACATATATATATAGTGATGTAGCAGACATCCCTTTAATGGTTTGGTGTGTTTTTGAATGACCATGTACCTTCCTCTTTAACGGACTGGTCACATGACTGTGACATCACACAGGTCCTTATGCACACAGAGGGTGTGGACACATGACTCTGACATCAGTTAAGGTCCTATCTGTGTGTGTGCTGCAGTATATATAAACCCTGTGTGATTTGTGACAGGTGTGTTCCGGTGTGTAGGAGTTCCTGGGTGTTGGGAGCTCCTGTGTGGGCACCGTGTGAGCGGCACGAGGCTGTTCCCTGTGTGTGGGGAACACCGCTCGTGGGAAGCCTGGTGAGGCCTGGTGGACTCCGGTGGAGGTGAAGCCTGGATCCCTGTGAGAGTGTGGGGGATGCCAGTAAGCCTCGGAGTGCCACACAAGCACCGCTCGTGTGAGGCCTGGTGAGGCCTGGTGGACTCCGGTGGAGGTGAAGCCTGGATCCCTGTGTGTGTGTGTGGGATGCCAGTAAGCCTCGGAGTGCCACACAAGCGTCCTGGAGGACAGAGCCTGGATCTGTGTGTGAGAGATGCCAGTGGTCTTGGACGGGTGGAGGTCTGGAGACCACGTGTGGTCAAGCCTTAGAGTCACAGTGGTGAAATGGACTAAAAGCAGCTGAAAGCCGATAAAGGTAATACTCTTTATGTTATGGACATTTTCATGGACATTGTTTTATTACCTTGCGGAAGGCTGTAATTAGAGCCAAGTGGGCCGGTGTGCCACTTGGGCTCGTGGACATTATGTATGTGAAATACGGTTTATGAAGTGTAATAAACTGTGGATTGTGAAACACGGCAAAGTAGTTGCTGGTGTGCAGTGATTGACGCAGCAAAGCGAGTATCCCCCAGGATAATAAGTAGTGCTGCCTTACAATATATATACACACACATATACATACATGTGTATATATATATATATATATATATATATATATATATATATGTGACACCCCAGGGGTCTGGTTGCCACAGTAATAGAGATATTATGTCTGAGAGCAAGTGGGAGGTTTCTCTGGTCAGGATCCCTAAACATGCAACACGGTCCGCCCAGACCTGGGAGGGGAGGAATCTGCCCTTTTAAACTGGGTCTGGGGCGGGATTAGAGTAGTCAGAGTGAAGCTGCAGACAGAGTCAGAGTCTGGAGAGGGAAAGTGAGATCAGGAGCTCTGGAGGAGCAGTAGCTGAAGTCCAGGGGCTGGAGCTGAGCAGAGCTCGCCCTGGACGAAGACACTAAAACCGGACACAGGAGTCCGAGGCTGTGGGGACTGATATACACCCAGCAGCAGAAACCAGCCGGCAGGGGATTCCAGGTCCTCTGGCCATAGAAGCCCGGAGGCTCAGTCACAAAGAAGGGACCAGCGCCGCCATCCAGGAGCGGAGGCTAACAGAAGGCCCCAAGTCACCAGCCATACGGGTGAGCACCACACGGTATACTCAGGGACGTGGGCTACTTGTAACCGCTGACAGCAAGGTAGCCAGGAAGAGTGCAGATAAACGGGGAGGCCTACAACTCCACCTGGCCAGGGGAACTCCTGCTTGCTCGCAGACTGACCAGGCCCCTTATACTAGCCAGTACTCCCGGGAGGGTCTGCCTTGTACCATCAGTAAAGACCCTAAACTGCACCTCCCGTCTCTGTGATTCCTTGCCGCTCCTGCACCATTAGCACTGGGACCCTCAGACCATCACTCCCATCATCTTCCACATTAGCTGCCCTGAGGCAATACTTCTCCCGTGGGGAGTCATCCCATACTCGGCTGCGCAAACAACATCAGCCTCAGCGGTCTGCAGCGCAGCGGCGGTCCCCAATGACCGCAATCCACGGGTGGCGTAGTCGGACACTTATTACAATACAAAAAGACTGCCACTGGTTTGACCACCCTGGGCACGGACCGGGTCACCGCCACACGGAGACTACAACCCCCAGCATTCTACAACAGGCCCGGTTCCGGGTTCCCCTGCACAACACAGGCCCAGGGGGTGCGTCAACTTTGGCGTAGTCGGCAGGATTTCGTGCCCGCAACCACCGGGTACTGCGTGCCTGAAAAAGAGACTTTTATACTTACCTGTGGTGAAGTTTCCCGCCGTCCGGAGTCGTTTCCCGCCATCCGGAGCCGATTCCCGCCATCGGACGCCATCTTGGACTGTTTCCCGCCGTCTTCTGCCTTCTTCCCGCCATCCACAGCTGCTTCCCGCTTTCGGACGCCATCTTCGGGACGCCGCACGGGAAGAAGAGGGGCGTGGACGCCGAAAGCGCGCGAGATCCGAAGCTCCGCCCCACGCTCTGACGCTGCGCAAGGTCCTGGAAGGGAGGAAGAGCGACGCTGACGTCATCGGAGCGCGACGCCAGGTCCTCAACCCCGACGATCGACTGCGGAGCCGCGGCCTACGGAAGAAGAGCATTGCAAGGTAGGCCACGGTCCACTAGGGGGGAGGAGGATGCCGGACACCGAGGGGAGCTCCACTGCCACAGCCACCGCCAGCGCAACCGCTGCAGCAGTCATGCCATTCACCATGCCCTATATCCCGGGGGCAACCTGGCTACCCCAGTACTCAGGGGAGTCACATACTCTAAATGACTTTAGAGAAAGACTGGATAGCCTCTTCCAGGTGTACCCCCTCACAGAAGAGCAAAAAGTGAGCATCCTGGTGGCCCAATTAATCGGGGCAGCCCAAAGGGAGGTAAAGTCCTGGCCACCTGGGAGGAAGAGGACTGTCAGAGAAATACTAGCCCGGCTGAAAGACACATTTGACACCCGCACCTCAGCCGAAATAAAACTAAGATTTTATGGGTGCAAACAACGGGCACATGAGAGTATAAGAGACTATGCTCTAAACCTACAAGAGGCCCTGAGAGCCATTAAGCAGGCAGACCCTGACAGCGTGGGAAATGAAGATAAGCTGTTGACTGAACAATTTATTGAGGGTCTACTGTGCAATGCCCACCGAACCCAGTTGCGGGCAATGGCCTTACAGGACCCTGACCTGGACTTTGCACAGTTCAAGGACAGAGCCATCCGGGTGCTCCGAGAACCGGCACCAGGTGGCGCTGTGACCCACAGGCGCCCTGCTATCACTTACCACCAGGAGACGGCGCCCTTGTCTGCAGGGCCTGTGGGAGCTGATGCGCAGGCTTTAAACAGTGACCCGGCTACTGACCTGCACCATCAGGTCCAAGAGCTGACTAAAAGCGTTGCCGCGCTAACCAGAACTGTGCAGTCTTTACAGGTCTCTTCTCCAGGAAAGATCCAGCTGGCATCCGGACCGGAGGACGTAACGTGGCGCCGACTGAGGAGGACCCCACCGGCCAGAGGAAGACCCAGCGACAGATACAACGAGGAAGGACGACCCATCTGCCGCCGCTGCAATCAACCCGGACATGTGGCAAGGTACTGTCATTTAAACGGGCACAACCTGGGGTAGAGGGCCAACCCCCAGGCATAAGACCATCAGGCCCATCAAACTGGCGTGATAAATACGTAGGGGGACGTCCAATCTTGCCTGTTGTACTGGATGGCATTCCTATGAGTGCCCTACTAGACACTGGGTCACAGGTGACCACCATCCCGTACGTGCTCTTTAAACAGTACTGGAATGACTCGGACATAACCCGCTACCCAGATGACGACCTGAGTATCATCGCCAGCAATGGTCAGCCCGTGCCGCAGGTGGGATTCAAAGAGGTGACCATTAAGATCGGTAAAGTCGAACTGGCGGCACAAGGACTGATTATAGTGGACATAGACCGTCATGAGAGTCACCCTAGAATAACCTTGGGAACTAATGTGATTGAAAATTGTCTTGCAGAGGTGATTCTCATTTTACAGCAGGTTGCCAAGAACGCCAGTTCCGGCCAGCAGCGTGTGCTCCAAAAAGAGATCCGGGCACTGATGAAGCGGCAACAGGTGGAACTATCTGGTGGTGAGATAGGTAGCGTGAGAATGTGTGACCCGTTCCCTATTGCCATGCCCCCAAAAAGTGAGATGATGATTTGGTGCCGGGCAGCTATTGGTCTAAGAGGTAGAGACTACCAAGCAATGGTAGAACCCGTCTACTCAGACAGTAGGCCCACCATTTTGACAGCACGGGGGGTGGTCGATGTACGCCATGGGAGGGTGCCCGTTCGCATCATAAATATCGGGGAGAGAGAAGTACACCTGCCCCGGTATGCCACGCTAGCCAAATTGTTCACCATAAACCAGAATTCTGTACAGGCCGTGGAACCCTTGCCTCCATCTCAACCAGAGGAAGGTAACGGCTCTAAGAAACCAATGGAGGACTGGTGTCAGCAACTGCATTTGGGTACTGACTCCACTCCCTCACACCAGAAACAGGGAGTCTATCGGGTGGTTCGAGAGTACGAGAGAGTGTTTAGTAAACACCCGCTAGACTTCGGGCGAGTAAAGGGGGTAGAACACCACATCCCCACGGGAGACCATCCTCCCATAAAGGAGAGATACCGACCCGTACCCCCGGCACACTACCAACACGCCAAGGGGATGCTTAGAGACATGAAGGAGGCTGGGGTAATCAGGGACAGCTGTAGCCCCTGGGCAGCTCCACTAGTCTTAGTGAAAAAGAAAGACAACACCTTGAGAATGTGTGTAGACTACAGGAAGGTCAACCGTATCACACACAAAGATGCGTACCCGTTACCAAGGATAGAAGAGTCCTTAGCTGCATTAAAATCTGCTAACTTCTTCTCTACTTTGGATCTCACTAGCGGGTACTGGCAGGTTCCTGTAGCAGAGGCGGACCGGGAGAAGACCGCATTCACCACCCCGATGGGTCTCAGTGAATTTAACTGTATGCCGTTCGGGCTCTGCAACGCACCAGGAACCTTCCAACGGTTGATGGAATGCTGTCTAGGACACCGGAACTTCGAGGCGGTCCTGTTATACCTGGACGATGTCATCGTCTATTCCAAGACCTACGAGGACCACCTGAAACACCTGGCAGAAGTGTTTGAAGCTCTGGCAAACTACGGCCTAAAGGTGAAACCCTCCAAGTGTCACCTCCTGAAACCAAAGGTGCAGTACCTGGGGCACGTAGTGAGTGCTGACGGAGTGGCTCCCGACCCTGATAAGATCACCGTAATTAAGGACTGGCCAAGACCCTCCAGCATAAAGGAAGTGCGGCAGTTCCTCGGGTTGGTAGGCTACTACCGAAGATTCATTCCCGGTTTCACCAAAATGGCAGCCCCTATGCAGGACCTCCTGATAGGTCAATCTCGGAAAGCCAAAAACCAGAAGCCGCCCTTCAGGTGGGAAAAGCTGGAAGAGGAGTCCTTTTGCCAGCTGAAGATGGCCCTCACGGGGGATGAAATCCTGGCATATCCAGACTACAGCCAGCCCTTTATCCTCCACACGGACGCAAGCAACATCGGGCTAGGAGCCGTACTGTCCCAGATCCAGCAAGGGAAAGAACGGGTAATCGCTTATGCCAGCCGAAAGCTACGGCCCACGGAGCGGAACCCTGAGAATTATAGCTCATTCAAGCTGGAGTTCCTGGCAGTAGTGTGGGCAGTGACCGAACGCTTCAAGCATTACCTTGCCTCCTCCAAATTCACCGTGTACACGGATAACAACCCGTTGACACACCTGGACACTGCAAGGCTCGGTGCCCTGGAACAGAGATGGATGGCCCGCCTGTCCAACTTTGAATTCACCATCAAATACCGGGCAGGACGATCAAATGCCAACGCGGATGCCCTGTCTAGAATGCCGAACTTACCGGACGTAGGGGAAGATCCAGAAGATCTGGAAGAAGTTGAGCTCCCTGCGTTCCACCGTCATGGGATTACCCTGTATTCCCACCGTGTGAAGGACAGGCGCTCCGTGACGTTCAATCCCTTGCCCCACTACAACTGGGCGGAGACGCAAGACAGTGATCCCGCAGTCCATTTGGTGAAGGAAATGCTGACCCAGGCCGATGCCCGTCTTGACCCAGATGCTCCGGAGGAGACCAAGCAACTGTGGAAGGAGAAAAGTAAGCTGTTCCTCTACAGGGAGAAGCTGTGCCGGAGAATGGTTAACTCTCGAACGCATGAGTTGACCTGGCAGGTAGTGGTCCCAAGACGAGACGCGGCTATGGTTCTGGAGGCATACCACAACGGAGCAGGGCATTTCGGATGGAAGAAGCTGGAGTTCTTGTTGCGTGAACGGTTCGACTGGGTAGGCATGAGAGGAGCCATCGAGAGGTGGTGCAGAGACTGTGGCCCGTGCCACCTGAGAAGAAAGGACCGTGCTAGCCAGAAGACTCCCTTGCAGCCCATCATCACCAGACAGCCACTGGAACTGGTAGCCCTGGACCATGTGAAACTGGCTCCAAGCAGATCTGGGTATGTCTACGCCCTCACAATCGTAGATCATTACTCCCGGTTCCTGATGGTAGTCCCGGTCAAGGACTTAACGGCTCAAACAGCAGCTAGAGCCTTCCAGCAGCACTTCTGCCGTCCACACGGGTACCCGGACCAAGTGTTGACAGACCAAGGACCAGCCTTCGAAGCGGAGGTCTTCCAGGAGTTCTGCAACCTGTATGGCTGCAAGAAGATAAGAACAACGCCCTATCACCCTCAAACCAATGGACTCTGCGAGAAGATGAACCAGGTGGTGATAGATCTGCTAAAAACATTGCCCCTGGAAGAACGCAGTCTGTGGCCTGAGAAACTGCCCGATCTGGTGGACCTGTATAACCACATCCCTGTAGGTTCCACCAACTGTACCCCGGCTTACTTAATGAGAGCAAGACCTGGTAAGCTGCCTATCGACCTGGATATGGGAGTCCTGACGCCTGAGGACACCTCGCCAGAGGCAGACTGGGATACAGAACGGCAGCAGCAGTATCGGAAAGTACAGGAGAGCGTCGAGCGAAGTCTGTCTCAAGCTAGAGAAAGGCAAGAGAAGGCTTATAACCAGTATGCTCCCGCTGTTCCCCTGGTACCTGGAGAGCAGGTCTTGAAGAGGAAGAGGCGGCTCCACAAGTTGGACGACCAGTGGGAGAAGGACCCGTACACCGTACTGCCATCAAGCCATGAGAACCCAAAAATCTGCGTAATCAGTAAGGATGGAGGAGAAACCACAGCCATTGTCTCCAGAGACCACCTGAAGAAGTGTCCCGAGCAGCTGCAAAGCCCTGAAGAAGATCAAGGAAACCCTCAACCCGCAGAGGAAAGGGAAGAAATGATCAGTACAGTACTCGGAGACTTCCCCCGGTCTTGGACACAAGTAAACGGCGCTGTCGTAGTACCCGTCCTCACCTTTCTCCAGCCAGCCCCGCAAGTGCCTACAGAGGAACCGGTGGAGCTGGAAGAGCAGCCGGCCCAAGGGGCAGAAGAGTCCACACCAGCAGTACAGGAGGATCAACCCTCTGCTAGTAGTGAGCCTGCTGTGTCCCTAGTGAGCCAAAGAGTGCGCAGAAAGCTGCCCAGCTTGCCCATAACACCTCCTACACCCTGTAGTGCAGAACCAGTTAGTGAGCTCCGTAGGTCCACTAGAGTCACTAGAGGTCAGATGCCCGCTCGCTGGAGAATCTAAACCAATGCACTGTAAAGTTGACTGTTTATTGAAAAATGTTTATGGTTTATGTTTGTTGCCTGTTACTAATTATGTTTCTCAGTTACCCTGCAGATTTATTTGGACTAACAGGTTATGGACACTGGATAACCGGAACAGTTTTGTAGATAGTTGCACGTTGGTGCCTCTTGCGAAAACGGTCGCAGAAGAGAAAACCTGTCTGGCGTGGCCTCCTTGCGGCCCAAAGTAGTTAGTATACCCTTGCAGCCACGCCCAAGGACAACGCAAGGGGTTTGCTTTGGACAGGTCCCCTATTCTGTGCCAAGACTTCGCCTTGTTGGGTGAAATGGACAGCCCCTTTGTTTCATAAATTTCACCTTGGGTGATATGGACACCCGGTCACGGAAACGCCGTGACCTCTACAGACTAAAGCTTCTTGTAAATATGTTGTCTTATTATTGTTATACCTTGTATTTATGTTTCTTTAAAAATGTGTTTAGTCCCGGAGTACTAAAATTTACTAGGGGGGAATGTGACACCCCAGGGGTCTGGTTGCCACAGTAATAGAGATATTATGTCTGAGAGCAAGTGGGAGGTTTCTCTGGTCAGGATCCCTAAACATGCAACACGGTCCGCCTAGACCTGGGAGGGGAGGAATCTGCCCTTTTAAACTGGGTCTGGGGCGGGATTAGAGTAGTCAGAGTGAAGCTGCAGACAGAGTCAGAGTCTGGAGAGGGAAAGTGAGATCAGGAGCTCTGGAGGAGCAGTAGCTGAAGTCCAGGGGCTGGAGCTGAGCAGAGCTCGCCCTGGACGAAGACACTAAAACCGGACACAGGAGTCCGAGGCTGTGGGGACTGATATACACCCAGCAGCAGAAACCAGCCGGCAGGGGATTCCAGGTCCTCTGGCCATAGAAGCCCGGAGGCTCAGTCACAAAGAAGGGACCAGCGCCGCCATCCAGGAGCGGAGGCTAACAGAAGGCCCCAAGTCACCAGCCATACGGGTGAGCACCACACGGTATACTCAGGGACGTGGGCTACTTGTAACCGCTGACAGCAAGGTAGCCAGGAAGAGTGCAGATAAACGGGGAGGCCTACAACTCCACCTGGCCAGGGGAACTCCTGCTTGCTCGCAGACTGACCAGGCCCCTTATACTAGCCAGTACTCCCGGGAGGGTCTGCCTTGTACCATCAGTAAAGACCCTAAACTGCACCTCCCGTCTCTGTGATTCCTTGCCGCTCCTGCACCATTAGCACTGGGACCCTCAGACCATCACTCCCATCATCTTCCACATTAGCTGCCCTGAGGCAATACTTCTCCCGTGGGGAGTCATCCCATACTCGGCTGCGCAAACAACATCAGCCTCAGCGGTCTGCAGCGCAGCGGCGGTCCCCACTGACCGCAATCCACGGGTGGCGTAGTCGGACACTTATTACAATGCAAATAGACTGCCACTGGTTTGACCACCCTGGGCACGGACCGGGTCACCGCCACACGGAGACTACAACCCCCAGCATTCTACAACAGGCCCGGTTCCGGGTTCCCCTGCACAACACAGGCCCAGAGGGTGCGTCATATATATATATATATTACACTACCGTTCAAAAGTTTGGGGGTCACCCCCAAAATTTTGTGTTTTCTATAATAACTCATACGTTTATTTATCAAATGAGTTGCAAAATGAATAGAAAATATTGTCCAGACATTGACAAGGTTAGAAATAATAATTTTTATTTGAAAGAATAATTTTCTCCTTCAAACTTTGCTTTTGTCAAAGAATGCTCCCTTTGCAGCAATTACAGCATTGCAGACCTGGCATTCTAGCTGTTAATTTGCTGAGGTAATCTTGAGAAATTTCCCCCCATGCTTCCTGAAGCCCCTCCCACAAGTTGGATTGGCTTGATGGGCACTTTTTGCGCACCATACGGTTAAGCTGCTCCCACAACACCTCAATGGGGTTGAGATCTGGTGACTGCGCTGGCCACTCCATTACAGATAGAAGACCAGCTGCCTGCTTCTTCCCTAAATAGGTCATGCATAATTTGGAGGTGTGCTGTTATAGGAAGAAATTGGCTCCAATCAAGCGCTGTCCACAGGGTATGGCATGGCGTTGCAAAATGGAGTGATAGCCTTCCTTATTCAAAATCCCATTTACCTTGTACAAATCTCCCACTTTACCAGCACCAAAGCAGCCCCAGACAAACACATTACCTCCACCAGGCTTGACAGATGGCGTCAGGCACTCTTCCAGAATCTTTTCAGTTGTTCTGCATCTCACAAATGTTCTTTTGTGTGATCCAAACACCTCAAACTTTGATGCGTCTGTCCATAAAACTTTTTTCCAATCTTCCTCTGTCCAATGTCTGTGTTCTTTTGCCCATATTAATCTTTTCCTTTTATTAGTCAGTCTCAGATATGGCTTTTTCTTTGCCACTTTGCCCTGAAGGCCAGTATACTCTTACATGCCAAGAGTGTGCAAAGCAGTCATCAAAGCAAAAGGTGGCTACTTTGAAGAACCTAGAATATAAGACATATTTTCAGTTGTTTCACACTTTTTTGTTAAGTATATAATTCCACATGTGTTAATTCATCGTTTTGATGCCTTCAGTGTGAATGTACAATTTTCAAAGTCATGAAAATACAGAAAAATCTTTAAATGAGAAGGTGTGTCCAAACTTTTGGTCTGTACTGTATATGTCCAGGAAGACATGCACATTTTCTCTTAATTTTTTCTTTTTCCTTTAAAAATGTATTCTTTTGATCTAAAGTAATGGACGGTATAGAGCCTGATGTTTTTTCATATACTGCTGAGGAAGAAGAACGGATCCTAGGTGCGCTGAAGGATGATGGGACTTTTTTAAGTACACCTTCCCTAGTGGATCTTAAACGTAAATATGAAAGTGATTCTAAAAGGATGATTATTCTACAACTGCATTTGGTTACTTTGGGACAGTATTATAAAGCTCGGAAAATACCACGGGGTTTACGTTCAAATATAAGACCCAATCTTTTTGGAAATAATGTGACTTTTTGCTCCCGTTTTTGTCAAATCTCCAATAGATATGCCTTGGATATAATTTTGTTGAATATTGACTTTTTACAACAGGAAATATTGAAAATGACAACTTACATTGTGAATACTGAGGAAAAATTGAAATCATTGCTCAAAATTGAGGAATGGGATTCCTTCAAGGATTTAATAATGACTAAGGTGCAGGGTTTGCGCATGGAATTTGAGGATGTAAAACGTCGTAAATGGAATCGAGATATGGAGGATTATCAAACTGGTCACATTTATAACTGGCAGAAGGGTGGATCTAATTCATCATGGAGTAAAAGAGGTTATTTAAGGACTGATAAAAGGCCTAACAAGCATGATATAAAAGGACATTTACAATTGTGTGATAATTTCTCCTTTAGACCTAGATCAGGAGCAACAGAGAGGATCCAACGGAAAAGAAGAGGGGGCAAACGGCACCGAAGACAACAGAAAAAAACAGGACAAAATCAAACCACGGCAGCAGAGACAAGTGATGACACGGAAAAAAGAAATGAACTCGTGGTAAATATCTCTAAAAAAAATTTGACCATATCACAGATGACTGTCTTGAATAAGGGTTTGTCATTTAGTATGAGCAAACATGTGGACTGGTTTCAGCTGGAGCTAGATCTCCAGAGATTTTTTTAGAAATGTCAAATTGAGAAATTGGTTTTCTGGTAGTGTGATTGTCCCTAAATGTATAACTAGTGAACTTAGTCTACAACAGGTTCAGGTGGCCAAAAGGGGTACCTTTACGCCACCTGTGAATCCTCCGGTAATTAATGCATTTATGGAAGCGGTACAGAGGGATGTGAAAGCATTGAGAGGGAACTCAAATAAAAGACTGAAATCTCCAAATTTGAGTACAGAGGAGATACGGGCTTTGCAGGACCATGTCCATGACAGCGACATCATTATAAAACCTGCCGATAAAGGTGGGGCTGTCGTCGTCATGGACAGGGTCATGTATATTGAAGAAATTAGAAGACAGTTGAGTGACAGTGAAGTTTATGTCAAGTTGGAAAAGGATCCAAAATTTCTATTTTTAAATTATTTGAAAGTTATTTTGGATGGGGATTTGGAAAATAATATAATTGATAAAGATCTTTATGATTATTTATACAGTATGTGGAGAATCCTACCACCCCTGTGATATATGTACTTCCTAAAATACATAAAAATCTTAATCATCCCCCGGGACGACCCATAGTCTCCGGGGTAAATTCATTAACGAGTAAAATTGGAATTTATCTTGATAGAATATTAAATCCATTGGCGAAAAATACTAAATCCTTTGTGAGAGATACCATGGATTTTTTATTAAAAATACAGGAAGTTGAATTAAAAAGTGAGGTCATTTTGGCCTCATTTGATGTGGTATCTCTATACACCTCCATTGATAATGGTAGGGGGGTGGAGGCGATTGAACGGAGACTGTTTTATACGGATCTTAGTGAAAATAATAGGAAATTTATTATTGAATTATTAGAGTCCATATTATATCATAATTATTTCCTATTTGGTGATGAATATTTCCTCCAGAAATGTGGAACCGCGATGGGGGCCAATATGGCCCCTGCTTCTGCAAATATTGTTATGGCTACATTGGAGGAGAACTTTGTCTATGTGTCCCACCACTTTAGACATGTCATGGCGTGGTGGCGATACATAGATGACGTCTTCCTCCTCTGGACAGGTACACAAGGGGAACTGGAGGATTTTTATGGATATTTGAATCAGGTCGATAGGACTGTCAAATTTACATTGGTGAGTTCATGTAAATCTATTCAGTTTTTGGATGTTTTTATCACACAGGAAAATGGAAAATTATTGACCTCCCTCTTCATTAAACCGACGGATCGAAATGATTTCCTGAGGTATAACAGTCACCACCCAAAACGCATGATAGAATCATTACCTTTTAGCCAATATTTAAGAATTAAAAGAATAAAGAGTAGTGAGGAGGGCCTGTATAAGAGTGCACAGAAACTTACGAAAAAACTTAGGTCAAGAGGTTACCCTCAGAGACTGTTAAATAAACAGGAAAAAAAAGTCAGTGGATTAAATAGGGATATTATTCTGAATAAAATGACCAAAAATAATAAGGATGATAGAATACCTATGGTATCGACATATGGTGAAGAGAGTGAACAGGTGGCAAATATAGACAGGAGTCATTGGAAAATGTTAAATAGATGTTTCCCGGATGTGCCAGAATTTAAAAATCCCCCTCTTTTTTCTTATAGAAGAAATAAAAATATTAAAGATGTACTAGTACATTCAGATATTGGCCCCTCTAAAACTGTGACTCAGACATTCATTAAGGGTAGAGGTAGAAAGGGTTGTTATCCATGTCTTTCATGTGTCAACTGCCCGTTTATGTTAAAAGGTGATCGGTTTCTTCATCCAAAAACTCAAAAAGTATACAACATAAAATTTTTTTTTACATGTGATTCTGACTATATAATATATCTGTTAGAGTGCCCCTGCTCACTTTGGTATATAGGAGAAACTATGTGCGATTTTAAAACTCGCATGAATAATCATAGACATTCCATTAGAAAAAAGAGGATGGACTTACCTGTATCAAAGCATTTTGTGGAGGCGGGACATACTGTGATACAATTAAGATTTAGAATTATAGATGCGGTCCCTTTACAAAGACGGGGTGGAGATAGAATACGATTATTAAAAAGAAAGGAACTTGAGTGGATCCATAACTTGAATACGTTGAAGCCAAATGGACTGAATGCTGAATTTATTACAGCAGGTATCACCTGAGGAGTATGTTCAGACATCAGCAGTGTATGAAATTTGGGGTATTTTAAATATAATTGGATTTTTATATTTTAATATATTTATATATGGATATTTTTGGTTTCTTGCAGATCAATCACTCTCACTATGATATTTTGTGGAGTCGACGCGACCTGCTGCAACATGCGTATAAAGAAAGGGAGACTTCCTCTGGGAATGGATTTTTTCTTAAAAAAATGTTTTCTTTATATATATAGTAGTTGAAAATATTCAAGTTTCCACCTAATGAAGTTATAAAAATATATTTCTACATTATGAAATGGTATTCCTGTTTATGGAGAGAATTGAACTATAATGTATTCCCAATTATTGCCTGAGATTGGGAAAGGGGTGGGGACCTGAGGAAGGTTCCTCCTCTGACCTCTTAATTTCACTCCATGGATGAACCTAGGGATAGGGAATTCCATGGAAGGGTGTTTGGGTTATGTATTAATATATTATCTCTCCGTTCATTTATGGACATAGGAATTACCGTATGGATACTGTTATTATAATATAAATAAATTGAGAAATTATGAATAGGATGGTGTCCCTGATAATGAAAAGTGGGCGCGTTCTTGCAGTTAATAGAGGATAGGATTAATTATTTGAGTGCACATTTTGTTCATATTTGAAAATAATCTTCTGGTGGAGTTTGCCAATTAAAAAGATAGCGACCGTAGTGTTAGAAGTGTAAAGCGCTTGCCCGGTGATGTCACGATATGGGCGGACTAGGTTTGCCCCGGTCATGTGACAAAACAATGTGGGTCCCATGGGAGACATGCGCAGATTGGATTCTGAGACGCCGAGAACAGCGTGGAGGAAGTAGGATGTGTGGTTATGCATGATTGCTGCGGGGTGAGTCGCACCCTCATATGTATTATTTACAATGTACACCTGGCACTAATAATTATCAATCAAAGCACTTGTCACTTTATGAGGGTTATGGATCATGATATTGATGATAATAATGTATCACTATGTATGTAATTTTAATATTATTTTGAGATATGCACTTTTGCACTTTCTTTGTGAAATCATGGTTTTGTATAAATTAATTGTAATTATGGAATCACTGTTTGTAACTATATATATTGCACCATATGCATTTGAACTCTGCTTGAAAAAGGTTCTATGAACCGAAACGTTGCTTCTTGGGCTCATTAAAGTCCATTTTTTCTAACGAATTTTTGGAGTGCTGCCTTTTGATATACTTTCCATTGATATGCAACAGTTTGGACAGACTGCTTGGAGGCCTGGCACCTGCTAGTGAGTAATGATTAAATAGTGCTGTCTTATATATATATATATATACAGTACAGACCAAAAGTTTGGACGCACCTTCTCATTTAAAGATTTTTCTGTATTTTCATGACTTTGAAAACTGTACATTCACACTGAAGGCATCAAAACTATGAAATAACACATGTGGAATTATATACTTAACAAAAAAGTGTCAAACAACTGAAAATATGTCTTATATTCTAGGTTCTTCAAAGTAGCCACCTTTTGCTTTGATGACAGCTTTGCACACTCTTGGCATTCTCTTGATGAGCTTCAAGAGGTTGTCTAGATTTAAAAATCTTTAAATGAGAAGGTGTGTCCAAACTTTTGGTCTGCACTATATATATATATATATATATATGTATATTATATACACACACATACACACTTGCATATTTTATTTATATAAGTAAATATAAAAATCTATATATATGTAACTATTTATATATTGTGACAGGATTAGAGAATAAGTTCAAGCGATCACCGTCCCCTGGACCAGACATGTGCTTCAGGTATTCCAAGGCACAATTCATACGAGGCAGGTTTGGTACTACTGGTTACAACCAATTTTACAAAGTCCTGACTCACCAGAGCTCGGCCTCGTTCACAGCTCTTAACCCAAACAATTGCTTTACTCACAGCAGTTTTCCCAGGAGCAGAGAGAGCCTCTTCTTGTGGACTCTCAGCCCTATTATACCAGACCTGAACATTGCAGGTGATTAGCCAGAAAATACACTGTTCTCATGAGCGGATCGAAGGTGACATGCACACACCACACGTTTCCTCCGCTCATGTTACATATCCTCCCATCTGTTTCTGTGGCACCCCAGGGGTTTGGTTTCCACAGTAACAGCAATGTTATGTCTGAGAGCAGGTGGGAGGTCTCTTGGTCAGGAATCCTATGCATGCCGCACCTCCTGCCCAGTCCTGGGAGGGGAAGAACTTCCCCTATATAAACCTGGGGCTGAGGCAGGGTTAGTGAGTAGAGAAGAAGTAGAGACAGAGAAGCAGATATAGGAAAAGAACATCAGGAGCTCTGTGGGAGCAGTGCTACAAGGAGTCAGGGGCTGGCAGCTGCAGAGCTCGTCCTGACTGAGAAGTTATCACCGGACCCGGAGTCCGAGGCTGTGGGGACTAACTCCTATCCAGCAGCAGAAACCGACCGGCAGGGGATTGCAGGTCCTCTGGCCCAGAAACCCGAAGGCACGGTCACACGCGTGGGACCAGCACCACCGTCGTGGAGCGGAAGCTACTAGAAGGCCCCGAGTCACCGGCCATACGGGTGAGCACCACACGGTACACTCAGGGACGTGGGCTACTTATACCCGCCTCTAGCAAGGTAGCCAGAAGAGTATCGTTAGTTTGGGAGGCCTACAACTCCGCCTGGCCAGGGGAGATCCCATCTGCTCAAGGACTGACCAGGCCCCAATCGCTAGCCAGTACTCCGGGAGGGTCTATCTTTGTCACCAGTAAAGACCCTGAACTACACCGTACCGTCTCCGAGTGGTTCCTGCTACCCCCATCATCCACGTCGGCTGCCCTGAGGCCATACCCCTCCCGTTGGGGGTTATACTATCACGCTGCACAATCCTACCACCGGCCTCAGCGGTCTGCCCTGCAGCAGCAGCTCCTTAGCTGTACTCAACGGGTGGCGTAGTCGTCCAACATCTACCGCTAATACAGCGCCACTTAGTCTGACTCCCTGGGCACGGACCGGATCACCGCCACGAGACTACAACCCTCAACAGATCCGGCTCCGGGTAAGCTCCCGCGTGCGCAACGCTGCGCGACACAGGCCCAGGGGCGCGTCAACTTTTGGCGTAGTCGGCAGGATTTCGTGCCCGCAACCACCGGGTACTGCGTGCCTGAAAAAGACTGTTCAAACTTACCTGTGGTGAAGATTCCCGCCATCCGGCGCCATCTTCCGCTTCCTTCCCGCCATCGGTGGAGTTTTCCCGCCATCCGGCGCCATCTTCAGCCTTCTTCCCGCCATACATGGAGTTTTCCCGCCATTGGACGCCATCTTGAGGACGCCGCGCGGGAAGAAGAGGGGCGTGGACTCCGAAAGCGCGCGAGAACTGAGGCCCCGCCTCACGTCCGGACGTTGCGTAAGGTCCTGGAAGGAGCCCAGCAGACGCCGACGTCACAGGAGCGCGACGGAAGGTCCTCAACCCTGACGATCCACTGCGGAGCCGCGGCCTACGGAAGAGGATCATCGCAAGGTAGGCCACGGTCCACTAGGGGGGAGAAGGATGTCGGATACGGAGGAGAGCTTCACCGCGTCAACCCCCGCCAGCGCCACCGCTGTTGCGGTTATGCCTTTCACCATGCCCTATATCCCGGGGGCAGCCTGGCTACCCCGGTACTCAGGGGAGTCACATACCCTGCATGACTTTAGAGAAAAGCTGGATAGCCTCTTCCAGGTGTACCCCCTCACAGAGGAGCAAAAAGTGAGCATCCTGGTG
Organism: Phyllobates terribilis; assembly: GCF_046119375.1. Taxonomy (NCBI): domain Eukaryota; kingdom Metazoa; phylum Chordata; class Amphibia; order Anura; family Dendrobatidae; genus Phyllobates; species Phyllobates terribilis. The sequence continues at coordinate 1,747,117 of NW_027362833.1, forward strand.
GCCCAATTAACCGGGGCAGCCCAAAGGGAGGTAAAGTCCTGGCCACCTGGGGGGAGGACTGTCGCAGGGATACTAACCCGGCTGAGGGACACCTTTGATACCCGCACCTCAGCCGAGATCAAGCTTAGATTCTACGGGTGCAAACAGCGGGCACATGAGAGTATAAGGGACTATGCCCTGAACCTACAAGAGGCCCTGAGAGCCATTAAGCAGACCGACCCTGACGGCGTGGGAGACGAGGACAGGCTGTTGACTGAACAATTTATAGAGGGTTTATATTGCAATGCCCACCGAACCCAGTTGCGGGCAATGGCCTTACAGGACCCTCATCTGGGATTTGCACAGTTCAAGGACAGAGCCATCCGGGTGCTTCGAGAACCGGCACCAGGTGGCGTTGTGACCCCCAGACGCCCCACTACCACTTACCACCAGGAGGCAGCGCCCTTGTCGGCAGGGCCTGTGGGAGCTGATGCGCAGGCTTTGAACAATGACCCGGCTCCAGACCTGCACCATCAGGTCCAAGAGCTAGCTAAAAGCGTTGCTGCGCTAACCCGAACTGTGCAGTCTTTACAGGTTTCCACTCCAGGGAAGATCCAGCTGGCATCCGGACCGGAGGACATCCCGTGGCGTCGACCAAGGAGGACCCCACCGGCCAGAGGAAGACCCAGCGACCGATACAACGAGGACGGACGACCCATCTGCCGCCGCTGCAATCAACCCGGACATATGGCAAGGTACTGTCCTTTAAACTGGCACAACCTGGGGTAGAGGGCCAACCCCCAGGAAAAAGATCACCAGGCCCATCGAACTGGCGCGACAAATATGTGGGAGGACGTCCAGTCTTACCCGTGGTACTGGATGGCATTCCTATGAGTGCCCTACTGGACACCAGGTCACAGGTCACCACCATCCCGTACGTGCTCTTCAAGCAGTACTGGAATGACTCGGATATCACCCGCTACCTTGACGACGACTTGAGTATCATCGCCAGCAATGGTCAGCCCGTGCCACAGATTGGATTTAAAGAGGTGACCATTAAAATCGGTAGAGTCGAACTGGCAGCACAGGGACTGATCATTGTAGACATTGACAAACACGAGAGTCACCCAAAGATAACTCTAGGAACTAATGTAATTGAAAATTGTCTTGCAGAGGTGATTTTCCTTTTACAGCAGGTTGCCAAGAACACCAGCTCCGGCCAGCAGCGAGTGCTCCAGAAAGAGATCCGGGCACTGATGCGACGGCAACAGCTAGAACTCTCCGGTGGTGAGATTGGTAGCGTGCGAATGTGTGACCCTTTCCCTATTGCCATGCCCCCGAAAAGTGAAATGATGATTTGGTGCCGGGCAGCTATTGGTCTGAGAGGTAGAGATTACCAGGCAATGGTAGAACCAGTTTACTCAGACAGTAGGCCCACCATTTTGACAGCACGGGGGGTGGTCAATGTACGCCATGGGAGGGTGCCCGTTCGCATAATAAATATCGGGAAGAGGGAAGTGTACCTGCCCCGGTATGCCACGCTAGCCAAATTGTATACCATCAATCAAGATTCCATACAGTCCGTAGAACCCTTGCCTCCATCTTCCCCGGAGGAAGGTAACGGCTCTAAGAAAACAATGGAGGACTGGTGTCAGCAACTACATTTGGGTACTGACTCCACTCCCTCACACCAGAAACAGGGAGTCTATCGGGTGGTTCAAGAGTACGAGAGAGTGTTTAGTAAACACCCGTTAGACTTCGGGCGAGTCAAGGGGGTAGAACACCACATCCCCACGGGAGACCATCCTCCCATAAAAGAGAGGTATCGACCCGTACCCCCTGCACACTACCAACACGCCAAGGGGATGCTTAGAGACATGAAGGAGGCTGGGGTGATCAGGGATAGCTGTAGCCCCTGGGCAGCTCCACTAGTCTTAGTCAAAAAGAAAGACAACACCATGAGGATGTGTGTAGATTACCGGAAAATCAACCGTATCACACACAAGGATGCGTACCCCTTACCAAGGATAGAGGAGTCTTTGGCTGCTTTAAGATCTGCTAACTTCTTCTCTACCTTGGATCTCACTAGTGGGTACTGGCAGGTTCCTGTAGCAGAGGCGGACCGGGAGAAGACCGCATTCACCACCCCGATGGGACTTAGCGAGTTTACCTGCATGCCGTTCGGACTCTGCAACGCACCAGGAACCTTCCAACGATTAATGGAGTGCTGTCTGGGCCACAGAAACTTCGAGACGGTCCTGTTGTACCTGGACGATGTCATCGTATATTCCAAGACGTATGAGGACCACCTGAAACACCTGGCGGAAGTGTTCGAAGCTCTGGCAAGCTACGGCCTAAAGGTGAAACCCTCCAAGTGTCACCTCCTGAAACCAAAGGTGCAGTACCTGGGACACGTGGTGAGCGCTGATGGAGTGGCTCCCGACCCTGATAAGATCACCGCAATTAAGGAATGGCCAAGTCCCTCCAGTGTAAAGGAAGTGCGGCAGTTCCTCGGGTTGGTAGGCTATTACCGCAGATTCATCCCCGGTTTCACCAAAAAGGCAGCTCCTATGCAGGACCTCCTGATAGGCCAGTCCCGGAAGGCCAAGAACCAGAAGCCACCCTTCAGATGGGAGAAGTTAGAAGAAGAGTCCTTCCGCCAGCTGAAGATGGCCCTCAAGGGGGATGAAATCCTGGCGTACCCTGATTACAGCCAGCCCTTTATCCTCTACACCGACGCAAGTAACATCGGGCTAGGAGCCGTGCTGTCCCAGATCCAGCAGGGGAAAGAACGAGTAATCGCTTACGCCAGCCGAAAACTGCGACCCACCGAGAGAAACCCTGAGAATTACAGCTCATTTAAGCTAGAGTTCCTGGCAGTGGTGTGGGCAGTCACCGAACGCTTTAAGCACTACCTCGCTTCCCCCCGGTTCACCGTGTACACGGATAACAACCCGTTGACACACCTGGACACAGCAAGACTCGGTGCCCTAGAGCAGAGATGGATGGCCCGTCTGTCCAACTACGAGTTCACAATCAAATACCGGGCAGGACGCTCCAATACCAACGCGGACGCCCTGTCCAGGATGCCAAACCTACCGGACGTAGGAGAAGATCCAGAGGGACTGGAAGAAGTCGAACTCCCCGCGTTCCACCGTCATGGGACTATCCAGTATTCCCACCGGGTAAGGAGTAAGCAAGCTGCTACGTTTAATCCCTTGCCTCACTACAACTGGGCGGAAACGCAAGACAGTGACCCTGCCGTCCGACTGGTGAAGGAGATGCTGACTCGGCCAGAGGCTCGCCTTGACCCAGACGCTCCGGAGGAAGCCAAGCAACTGTGGGCTGAGAAGAGTCGACTGTTCCTTTATAAGGGGAAGTTGTGCCGCCGAATGGTTAACTCCCGGACGCATGAACTAATTTGGCAAGTAGTGGTGCCACGAAGAGACGCAGCCATGGTGATGGAGGCATACCACGACGGGGCTGGATACTTCGGATGGAAGAAGCTGGAGTTCCTGCTGCGCGGGCAGTTCCACTGGGTAGGCATGAGGGGAACCATCGAGAGGTGGTGCAGAGACTGTGGCCCGTGCAACCTAAGAAGGAAGGACCGTGCCAGCCAGAAGACTCCCCTGCAGTCCATCGTCACCCGGCAGCCGTTGGAACTGGTAGCCTTGGATCATGTAAAACTGACCCCAAGCAGAAGTGGCTACGTCTACGCACTAACCATCGTGGATCACTACTCCCGGTTCTTGGTTGTCGTCCCCGTCAAGGACTTAACAGCTCGAACAGCAGCTAGAGCCTTCCAGCAGCATTTCTGCCGTCCACACGGGTACCCGGACCAAGTTTTGACAGACCAGGGACCTGCCTTTGAAGCGGAGGTCTTCCAAGAATTCTGCACTCTGTATGGCTGCCGGAAGATAAGGACGACACCCTATCATCCGCAAACTAATGGACTTTGTGAGAAAATGAACCAGGTGGTGATAGATCTTCTGAAAACATTGCCCCTGGAAGAACGCAGTCTGTGGCCCGAGAGGCTGCCCGACCTAGTGGACCTATACAACCACATCCCGGTAGGTTCCACCAACTGTACCCCGGCTTACCTGATGAGGGCAAGACCTGGTAAGCTACCTGTTGACCTGGAGATGGGAGTCCTGACACCCGAGGACACTTCACCAGAAGCAGACTGGGACACAGAGAGGCAGCAGCAGTACCGGAAAGTACAGGAGAGCGTGGAGCGAAGTCTCTGTCAAGCTAGGGAAAGACAAGAGAAAACTTACAACCAGTATGCTCCCGCTGTTCCCCTGGTACCCGGAGAGCAGGTCTTGAAGAGGAAAAGGCGGCTCCACAAGTTGGACGACCAGTGGGAGAAGGACCCGTACATCGTACTGCCCTCAAGCCACGACAACCCAAAGGTCTGTACCATCAGTAAAGACGGAGGGGAAACCACAACCATTGTATCCCGGGATCACCTGAAGAAGTGTCCCGAACAGCTACGGAACCCTGAAGAGGAACAAGAAGACCCTCGACCCGTAGAGGAAAGGGAAGACATGGTTAGTACTGTGTTCGGAGACTTCCCTCGGTCTTGGACTCAAGTCAATGGCGCAGTTGTGGTACCTGTACTCACCTTCCTCCAACCAGCATCCCAAGCACCTACGGAGCAACAGGTAGAGCTGGAAGAACAGCCGGTCCAGGAGGCAGAAGACCCCACACAGGCAGACCAGGAGGATCAACCCTCTGCTTATAGTGAACCTGCCATACCTCTAGTGAGCCAAAGGGCCCGTGGACAGCTGCCCAGTTTACCCTTGACAGCTCCTACACCCTGTAGTTCAGGGCTAGACAGTCAGCTCCGTAGGTCCACTAGGGCCACTAGAGGCCAGTTACCCGCACGTTGGAGGATTTGAAGTGTTTAAATTGTTTTATTTGTGGTCACCTGTCTGTTACTTGTGTATAATTATGTGTTTCTAGTTATTTATAGGAGTCCTTGGTGGATTTACCGGGAATCCTTTATACATGGTTGGAGCGTAACCTAGGGATGGACTAAAGACTGTTAAGGACTCGGGGCAGGACAGACCCCTACCTGGTTACGTCTCCCTGTTTTGGTGAAATGGACACCTTGCTTTTCTTCAAAAACTGCACCCGGTTGCGGACACGCCGTGACCATTCTAATATGTTTTTTTTTATTGTACCGTTTCTGTTTGTATTGGTTATGTTTTTCTAAAATATGTTTAGTCCCGGAGTACTAAATTTCACTAGGGGGGAATGTGGCACCCCAGGGGTCTGGTTTCCACAGTAACAGCAATGTTATGTCTGAGAGCAGGTGGGAGGTCTCTTGGTCAGGAATCCTATGCATGCCGCACCTCCTGCCCAGTCCTGGGAGGGGAACAACTTCCCCTATATAAACCTGGGGCTGAGGCAGGGTTAGTGAGTAGAGAAGAAGTAGAGACAGAGAAGCAGATATAGGAAAAGAACATCAGGAGCTCTGTGGGAGCAGTGCTACAAGGAGTCAGGGGCTGGCAGCTGCAGAGCTCGCCCTGACTGAGAAGTTATCACCGGACCCGGAGTCCGAGGCTGTGGGGACTAACTCCTATCCAGCAGCAGAAACCGACCGGCAGGGGATTGCAGGTCCTCTGGCCCAGAAACCCGAAGGCACGGTCACACGTGTGGGACCAGCACCGCCGTCGTGGAGCGGAAGCTACTAGAAGGCCCCGAGTCACCGGCCATACGGGTGAGCACCACACGGTACACTCAGGGACGTGGGCTACTTATACCCGCCTCTAGCAAGGTAGCCAGAAGAGTATCGTTAGTTTGGGAGGCCTACAACTCCGCCTGGCCAGGGGAGATCCCATCTGCTCAAGGACTGACCAGGCCCCAATCGCTAGCCAGTACTCCGGGAGGGTCTATCTTTGTCACCAGTAAAGACCCTGAACTACACCGTACCGTCTCCGAGTGGTTCCTGCTACCCCCATCATCCACGTCGGCTGCCCTGAGGCCATACCCCTCCCGTTGGGGGTTATACTATCACGCTGCACAATCCTACCACCGGCCTCAGCGGTCTGCCCTGCAGCAGCAGCTCCTTAGCTGTACTCAACGGGTGGCGTAGTCGTTCAACATCTACCGCTAATACAGCGCCACTTAGTCTGACTCCCTGGGCACGGACCGGATCACCGCCACGAGACTACAACCCTCAACAGATCCGGCTCCGGGTAAGCTCCCGCGTGCGCAACGCTGCGCGACACAGGCCCAGGGGCGCGTCATTTCTACCTCAGCACCGGAATATTCTTAGCTCTTAAATCATTAAACCAAAACTAGGACCCTGGACAGGGCACCTGTATTGGCCAGCTGACGTCCGGGTCTATGCTCTACAGAAAAACTAAAATATTTTATTACGTTTCTATGATCTGGGATCTCAGAAAACATATCCCTATTGTCATGGCCAGCTCCAGGTTTTTCTGGGCCCTGGGCAAAAGAGTCTCAGTGGGCCCCCTTAACACATACCACGATTCATATATATATATATATATATATATATATATATATATATATATAATACAATGCAAAGATTTCACTTCTTACAGTACATGAGATATATCTATTGTAAATTCTACAAAAGCTCAAAAAACGGCGAATTGCTCCACACAGGATACTGGCCCCCATAAAATGCTCCATACAGAATACTGGCCCCCATATAAAGCTGCATACGGAATACTGGCCCCCATATAACGCTCCATACGGAATACTGGCCCTCACATAACGATCCATACAGAATACTAGCCCCCATATAACGCTCCATACAGGATATTGGCCCCCATATAACGGTCCGTACAGGATACTGGTCCCCTTATAACGCTCTATACAGGATACTGGCCCCCTTATAACGCTCTATACAGGATACTGGCCCCCATATAATGCCCCATGCAGGATGTCCCTTTCCCACCCATATAATGCTCCATGCAGGATGTCCCTTTCCCCCCATATAATGCCCCATGCAGGATATCCCTCTTCCCCACCATATAATGCCCCATGCAGGATGTTATCCCCCCTCTTTATAATGCCCCATGCAGGATGTCTCCCCCCCCTATATAATGCCCCATGCAGGATGTCTCCCCCCCTCTTTATAATACCCCATGCAGGATGTCTCCCCCCTTATATAATGCCCCATGCAGGATGTCTCCCCCCCCTCTTTATAATGCCCCATGCAGGAAGTCTCCCCCCTATATAATGCCACATGCAGGATGTCACCCCCCCTCTTTATAATGCCCCATGCAGGATGTCACCCCCATATAATGCCCCATGCAGGATGTCACCCCCCCATATAATGCCCCATGCAGGATGTCACCCCCCCATATAATGCCCCATGCAGGATGTCACCCCCCCCCATATAATGCCCCATGCTTCTGTTATAGCAGAAGCTGGAGTCCCTCAAGTTTAAAGGCCCCATCTATGCTATATAAGTCTGACAGTTATTTTAGGTGAAAACAACAGCTATGAATGTTCCTTCTTGTATCAATAGCGTGTCCTTGGGAGAAGATAAAGTGATTCTCCCTGGCCAGATGTTTCTTCTAGTGTAGCAATAATGTGTTCTTGCAGAAAGATGAAATGACCTTGCTAACTAGATAAGTCTAATTAAATATTTTAAAGCATACAGAAACTAGCTTTTTTCGCTTGTTCAGCTAAACTGTATAATCGAACCATATGTGGCAAATCCGTTTCCTGCCTTTAGGGTGTATATTAGCCCTGTGTTTTGTAATAAAGTTTTTAGAGTATGTTTAGACACAAACATCCTGTCCTGTTTCTTCATTCTCTCCGAGCTCGTAATCCAAAGGATAGAAGACCCAAATTTCAGTGACGACAGCTGGCGCCTCGAACAGGGACCTTGAGTTAATCTACCCAAGGGTGCTCGACCGGTCCGAGACGTGGGACGAGTGAAGCTCTCTGTTGGTGATATATACAGTGCTGAGGTAAGAATAACTGTTATATTCTACCTAATTATATCACTGCATAGAAGAGACTCCCTCACCCCCGAGCGGTCGGCTCCCCAGGTAATTCAACAGATTGTTGTCTGGCTCAGGTCCCTTTGAACCAGTAGAATCCCTCAGATAAATTGACAGTCCTGCCTTCTATCCTTTGGAGAATTTAAGAATGAAAGTATGGATCCGATGATTGTGTTGTGGATGTGTCCCGGGATTGATGTTTTTGGTCTGTTTTTCTGGTTGGCGTATAAGTCCTAGAGAGGCTAGTAGTGGAATGGTTCAGAAACCTTTGTGGCCCATTGTCTAAGTGACCATTGTCTAAGTGACTGAGGAGTCTCTTCTAGGTGAGGAGAACCGAAAAAATGGGGAACCAAAATGCCAAGGAAGGCATTATAGCCAAAGACTTAGTGGTACGCAGAGAAGGGAAACAGGCACTGATTGGAATTGACAAAATATTGTGTAAAGCGGGAATGAATGAGAATGGAGAGATGAATGGAGAGAAATGGAAATCCTTCTTTAACTCCTATCATGGATGGCTGAAAGATAAGGGTCTGTTAGGGACAGTAGATGTATGGATGAATGCATGCGCTTATTTTGAAGGAGAGATTGAAGAATTAGGAGACGGACGTTACAGACTGACAAAAACTGGAATGACAGATTTTCCTCCCTGTCCGCTCCCGACGTCACCCCCACCCCAGTACCAGAATTCCCAGGAACCTAAATGTTGGGTTTGCCCCAGATGTGGACAGCAGAATCCCTTGACAGTAGACATCTGTGTGGCATGTGGAGGACCGAGACCCCACCCAGCTAGTCTATTCCCAATGAGGACGGTAGTTGTGCCAGGAGCACCAGCAGCAGCAGCAGCAGCAGGGGGGGATGCAGTGGTTCCAGGTCAGGAAGCTCGTACAATGTTAATGTATAGACCATGGAGCCCTTCAGAGCAGTTGGCACTGATCTCCCAGCTGCCAGATCCGTCCCAGTCCCCTATGGGTTTTGCTAGAATGATCACCACCATACAGGATACGTATCATGCCACTAGAATAGATCTGCAGGGGGTAATTAAGGGAAAATTGGCAGATGAAGCCCGCTATGATAGGTTGATAGATGAGACAAAAAAAACAGTATGCCAATAGGACCGGACCCGTAGATGCAGAATCTAATGATGCAGCAGCTGGAGTCCTATTCGCAGCAGCGTTGGTAAAAGCATGTCAAGACAGGCAAGCAGAAAAGCAAGTTACACTAGAAGATAGAGTGCAGGGAAAGGAGGAAGATCCTAAGGATTATTTCTATGCACTAAAGAAAACCTGGTCAGAAATGGGGTTCAACCCCGGGAATAAGACTAGTGAGAGGGTATTAGCAAGTGCTTTCATGAATGGGCTAAAGAAAGAGATTGCAGAGAAGGTAAAAGCAAGTAGACCGGACTGGAGATCAGTGAAGGCAGAAGATTTAGCTAGAATAGCTCAGGGGGCACAGCATGACATAGCGCAGGCAAAAAGAGCTGCCAGAATACATATAGTAGAGACGACCCCCAGAAACAACAGAGGCAGAGGACGGACTGAAGGAGGAGGACAGAAACTGTGTTACGGATGTAAAAAGCCAGGACATTTTAGAAAGAACTGTAGGACCAACCCGTATCCAAATGCTCAGAGTACGGGTCCTCCAGCCGACCAAACAACGCCCCCATAGGATGAGGGTAGCTTGCACATGAACCCCCTCATCTCCTTACCCCCAACTCCCAGTTGTATAGTGCAGGTGAACCTACCAGGGGGACATGAAATCGATTTCCAAATAGATACGGGGGCCGACAATTCAGTAATTACGCAAGGTGATTGGCCATATGTAGCGCCCCAAGGACTTGGTCACTACAGAGGTATTGCACCTCATCCAGAGGTGTGATATCCCACTCCCGGGTAAGGATGGAGTATGGATCAAGGCTCAGTAGGCTGCATACAGCACACACACCCCATTTCCGAGGGACAGCTCAACGGTGCTCCCACTAGACAGAAGTGCAGGCACGACAGCATCTGTCCCTGGCTGGAGTGGGGAGGGGGGTGGAATACCCAGTGCTATAGGGGCAGATAGGGGTTGGGTCCGGAGCATAGGAAGGAGCCCATTGGTTGCTAGTCACCTGGGCTCATGGTCAGAGGGAGGTATATAAGGTGGGCACTATCTTAGAACAGTGTTCAGTCTGAGAGAGGAAGTGACAGAGCAGGGCCTCTGTGGAGCTCTGCTCCGGAGGCGGGCCTAGCCTGTGAGGCCCAGCCAGCACTGAAAGAGAAAGAAGAAGAAGTTCAGTCTGTGAGGAGAAGTGGAGAAGGCAGGGAGCAGGGCTGCTGCATGGGCTCTGCTCCCTGGGCAAGCCTAGCACAGAGGCCGGGGCCAGAGAGAGAGAGAGGAGAAGGAACAGTGGAAAGGAAAAGGAAACAAGACCAGAACAGAAGTAACAAGTGAAACAGAAAGGCTCAGGAACGAGAAGGAAGAGAGAACCCTAAGGACCCAGGATATTGCGGGTGACGGGTTGGCAGAACAGGGTACCGGATCCCAAATTGGTGGAAGCGAATCATCTTCAGCCAAGAACCGGAGGTCGTGACCAGCCCTTGGTGCGACCCCTCGTTACACCTTGCTAGGAAGGCATACCATATAGGGTCAGGGACATGGGCACGTAGCCCTCCCAAGAGAAGGCCCGCGGGAGCTGGACATAAGCTTGGTCACTGGTGGGGCACGAGCCAGAGAAAGGACGGAAGGGAGCTTTGAGACATACTCCAGAAAGACCTGGGAGTTTACCGAGTCCCTTGCCTGGTGGACGCAGCACGGCTTGGGTGGTCACTGCTTCGCGAGAGTGACCTGGAGAATACAAACTGTGAGTAAAGGACATTGGATTGCAACACGTTGTCTGTGACTTCTTGCTCCTCCGGCACTATTGGTACTGGTACTATCTCCACCATCACTCCCATCATCCACGCTAACTGCCCTGAGGCTGTACTCCTCCTGTGGGGAGTCATCCCATTCTTAGCTGCACATATAACACGGGCCTCAGCGGTCTGCCTTGCAGCGGCGGTCTCCATTGACCGCAATCCACGGGTGGCGTAGTCGGACACTTGTTATTACACTAAGACTGCCACTGAATTGACCACCCTGGGCACGGACCGGGTCACCGCCACGGAGACTACAACCCCCAGCGATCCGGCTCCGGGTATTCCCTGCACAACACAGGCCCAGGGGGCGCGTCACATACATTGACACTGATTTTTCACATCATGTCATTGCCACCCCCTTCAATTCCCCGTCTGTCCTGCTTCCTGTCACTAAAAGAATTCCCCTGCAAATTCAAGGAGCCACTGTACATAGCAAGCTCATGGTATCGCCCCGAGGCCAATGTAACCTTTTGGGAAATGATGTGTTGTCCCAATTACAAGCACATATTGAGTATCATCCCGATGGCACTGTCACCATGACCCCAGGTTTAAAACCAAGTACCCTTTGCAAAATTATGTCACTAGATATTGCCAGCATAGAAGAGACAAATGAGTTTCCCCCGATATTGGAGCAGGCTGTACCACATGATTTTTGGGCCTCAGACAAAACAGATGTTGGTAGGTTAAGAGTTCAACCAGTAATGGTGAAATTAAAACCAGGAGCCATCTTGCCTCAACAGAGGCAGTATCCCCTTAGCTCGGCTCAGGAGAATGCCATAGCCCAGCAGGTCCAAAAATTACTACAGAGAGGAGTCCTAGTCAAAACCCAGTCCCCTTGCAACACTCCCCTGTTCCCAGTAAAGAAAAAGAGTGTGCCAGGACAACCAGCCGCATATAGAATGGTCCATGACCTCCGGTTGGTTAACAAAGCCACAGAACTTCTAACACCAGTTGTGCCCAACCCGCATACTCTTCTGTCACAGATACCTTCTAACTCTCTTTGTTTTTCAGTGGTCGATTTGGCAAATGCATTTTTCAGTGTACCATTACATCCTGACTGCCAGTACCTGTTTGCTTTCACATTCCAGGGCAGTCAATATACATGGACAGTGTTGCCACAGGGTGCCCAGAATTCACCCACAATGTACACTGCAAGTCTGCAGGAAATACTGGAGGGATGGTCTGAACCACATATCGTTGTTTTGCAATATGTCGATGACCTGCTCATTTGTGCCCCCTCCAGGAAACAATGTCATAGTGCAACTATATCGCTTATGTTGTTTCTCTATCACGCTGGCTGCAAGGCATCGAAAGATAAGCTTCAGTTTTGTAAATCTTCAGTCACCTTTTTGGGACATTGCATTACACCAGGAGCTCGTCATTTAACAAATGCACGTAAACTAGCAGTACAGGCATTCACCGTCCCCATTAATGTTGCAGCCCTCAGAACTTTTCTTGGACTTGTTTCCTATTGCAGACAGTGGATTCATGCCGCCTCTGTTTTAATGCAGCCCCTCTATGACTGTCTTACCCCAACACCTTTTGTACTAACATCAGAGGCAATAGACTGTTTTTATTCTCTCAAGAACCGTATTTTGGCCGCTTCAGCTTTGGGTACACCTAATTATGAGCTCCCATTTACTCTGTACCTTCATGAACAAGCTGGACATGCAGCAGGAGTTTTAACTCAAACACACGGTGATAATCAGAGACCTGTTGCCTATTTTAGTGTCAGATTGGATGCGGTAGCCAGAGGTGCACCATCCTGCGTACGTGCTCTGCATGCTGTTGGACTATTACTCCATAAATCCGCAGACATTGTTCTTGACCACCCGCTCACCGTTCTAACACCTCATGATGTCTACACTATATTGAATCAAGTGCAACCCGCTCACCTCTCAGCAGCACGTCATCTCAGGTTACAATGTGCACTGTTAATGCCTCCCAATGTTTCTTTACAGAGGTGTACTACCCTGAATCCAGCAACTTTGTTACCTCTCTCGGATCTAAAGGAGGAGTCAGGTACTGTGCTTTTTAAGGAAGATCCAAGAGAGGAAGTTCCTCATGACTGTGTACAAATGATGGCACAAGAAACGGCAGGTTTACCTACTGTATTTGAACATGAATTACAAAATGCAGATTTTGAATTTTTTGTAGATGGATCCCGTCATCAGGACGATTCAGGTACCTTCCATACTGGATATGCAGTTGTCTCCCTCAATGCAGTAATCAAGGCAGAACCAATGCTCCCACACCAGTCGGCTCAAGAAGCTGAACTTAGGGCCCTAACCGAGGCCTGTAAACTAGCGGAAGGTAGTATTGTTAACATTTACACAGATTCTAGGTACGCATTCGGTATATCGCATGATTTTGGTCCAATATGGAAGTCAAGAGGTTTCCTGACGGCAGCAGGACACCCCATTAAGAATGCTGATGCGGTCCAGCAGTTAATTAATTGATGCGCTACAACTACCTAAACAAGTAGCTGTCATAAAGGTAATAGCACATACCAGACGCACCGACCAGGTAAGCAGAGGAAACGCGATGGCAGATGCAGCAGCAAAAACAGCAGCCTGTAAGCCGCAACAAGGGTCAACAGTACGTCAGTTAAGTGCCCCTAAAAACCCCTTTGTGTCGGAGGACATCTTATCCCAAATGCAGGCGCAGGCTCAAAAGGAGGAGGTTGATAAGTGGTTAAAGGAAGGTGCATGCCTGAATGAAGCAAATGGGGTATGGGGGAAAGGGACACGACGATGCCTTCCAAGGGCACTGTACCCAGCAGCTGCCCAGGTACTACATGGGCCGACACACCAATCTAAAACGGGTGTGATGAGTGTGATGCAGAAACATTGGGTGGCACCAGGATTCTCCACCTGTATTGAAAACCTGGTACAAGGGTGCATGATATGTGCTACACATAATCAGGGTAGAGTAGTTAAAACACCACCCAAACACACCCCCCGGCCCCTCTATCCATTCCAGAGACTGCAAATTGATTATATTCAGCTGCCAAAGTCAGGATCATGGGAATATGTGTTGGTCTGTATTGATTTGTTCTCAGGATGGCCAGAGGCTTTCCCGATTGCCAAAGCCACGGCTACGGCAACCGCAAAGAAACTGCTTGCGGAGGTGGTCTGCAGGTATGGGGTACCAGAGGTAATTGAGAGTGACAGAGGTACACACTTCACAGGTGAAATAATGAATGAAGTCATGTCAGCTCTAGGAATTCAACAAGCATTCCATACCCCATATCACCCACAAAGTAGTGGTACAGTGGAAAGACTGAATGGGACATTGAAATTAAAAATTCAGAAAGCCATGGCTGAGACAGGAAAACCATGGCCGGACTGTTTACCACTTGCTCTGTTTTCAGTAAGATACACGCCTAATAGAAAGACTGGACTCTCTCCATATGAGATATTGTTTGGCAACGTACCCGGCCTAGGGTGTTTCTATCCGCAAGCATTAGAAATGAACAACCATGTGCTAAGTTCCTATGTGAGGGCTTTACACAAAAAGATTAAGCAAGTACATGATAATGTCTTCAGTTCTCTTCCAGATCCAGATCAAGACTCTAGCAGCCATACGCTGCAACCTGGAGACTGGGTGGTTATAAAAAGACACGTGAGGAAAAGCCTAGATCCACGGTTTGACGGACCCTTTCAAGTTCTGCTGACCACAAGTACAGCCGTTAAGCTAGAGGGAAAAGAGACCTGGATCCACGCGTCCCATTGCAAAAAGATACTAGGAGAACCAGCGGACAAAGAATGATGACATTGTTTATACTTACCTGCATACTTGCGACCACAGGTGCATGGACTAGGTTAGGCACCATGGATGGAGACGACAATAGATTCATTAGACACCATCTTGCTCTAATCGATGGACTAAAGGAGCAAAACCAGACCATTGCTAATTGTTGGATATGTACACATGCCCCTGTGACGTCCACTAGCATACCCTTTCTCGCTGTCCCGGTCTCATGGGAAGAGATAAACTTTTGAGTGAACTGTTCAGATACTTTGGCCAATAATTCCACACAGAGATTTTCATTTCTAAATCCCGCAAATTGGTTTAAAGGTATTGGTGGGTGGTTGGCTGGTATAGTACAAGCTATTTTACAGGTTTTGCTAATGTGTCTTGCGGTTTATTTGGTTTTTAAGTTTTTTTTAATGTGTATTCAGCGTTGTACTAAAAGAAAACATAGAAATTCATATTGATAAATGAAGGAACAAAAGGATGGAATGTTATAGCAGAAGATGGAGTCCCTCAAGTTTAAAGGCCCCATCTATGCTATATAAGTCTGACAGTTATTTTAGGTGAAAACAACAGCTATGAATGTTCCTTCTTGTATCAATAGCGTGTCCTTTTGAGAAGATAAAGTGATTTTCCCTGGCCAGATGTTTCTTCTAGTGTAGCAATAATGTGTTCTTGCAGAAAGATGAAATGACCTTGCTAACTAGATAAGTCTAATTAAATATTTTAAAGCATACAGAAACTAGCTTTTTTCGCTTGTTCAGCTAAACTGTATAATCGAACCATATATGGCAAATCCGTTTCCTGCCTTTAGGGTGTATATTAGCCCTGTGTTTTGTAATAAAGTTTTTAGAGTATGTTTAGACACAAACATCCTGTCCTGTGTCTTCATTCTCTCCGAGCTCGTAATCCAAAGGATAGAAGACCCAAAATTCAGTGACGACACCTCCATACATTAAAAAAAAAAAATCAAATACTCACCCTCACCTCACTCCTCCTCACCTGCTGCCGCTGCTCAGGTCCGGACTCCATTGCTGGCATCTTCCCGCTCTGCGCTGCCTGTGATGGCTCCTGGGAGGGTGCGGTGGAAAGACGTCACCGCGCCCTCTAACCTGAGACATCACAGGGAGCGCAAAGCGGGAAGACAGCGGAGCTGCGGAGGCATGGGGAGAGGTAAGTATCCGGCTGCCGGGGCCCTGAGCAAGTGGGGGAGAAGGGCGGGCGCTGGCACCGCTCTCCTTCGCCCATAGCCCGGCGTGGTGCCCGACCGCAAGTGGGCCCTCTCGCCTGCTCAGGGCCCTGGCACTTGCCCGGGTGCTGACGCCGGCCCTGCCTATTGTTCTGTACAGACTCCTGTACTTCTAGTACCTGAGCACCTGACATGTCTGACATTTTTACCTCAGATCAAGCTGCGTTTTACAGTATCAGCAAAAGATTTGAGATTTTAGAAATTTCACTCATATGCTTGATTTTTTTTCCTGACTGAATTTGACAAATGCAGCGTTTTTAAAATCCACAGCGTGTCAATTCTCTCAGTGTTTTTGTAGCTTTTTTTTTACAAAGAAATGAAAGGGGGAAAAAATGCTGTAAAAAATGCAAGTTTTTTACAGCGTTTTGACAGCGGTTGTGGTGAATGAAACTAACTTTATTAAAAATGTACTGTAGACAAAGCTCATATGTAATCCACACCCAAAAAAGGCTACAAAAAAGTGACAAAAATGCAGGGAACATGAGGAAAACCAGGGGTTTTGAACACAGTGTTTTTACTGCCAAGACAAGTTTTTATTGTTGCAGTAAAAAACACAGAAAAACGCTATGTATGAGGGTCACTAACATGGGCCCTTCAAAGTTAAGCTTAAATAATATTCTAGATATGACTCTATTATACCAACTGAGCTAAACTGCAAGGGTCCCCGCAGGGCCTGACTGTCCATCTGGAAGTTCCAACAAATACCAGATGGGCCGGTGTGGACACTTGTTGACAGTATCCACTTTCTGAGGATGTGGATATCATTAACCATTAACAACTGAGGTGGAGCAGAGAGCCATGGACTCCCTGCTCTGCCACTTGCTCAGAAAAGCCGTAGACTGCTTATGTCTTATGAACTCAAAGAGGTCAGCACCACATGAGGGACATCAGGCGATGCAATGACCTCACTTCAACATCTGCTGCACCTAGACTGTAGTGAGGAGGAGAATATCACCCCTCAGCGTGGGAGAGAGGGGGTGATAAGTATTAGCATATGTTTCTGGTTTCCTAGGACACAATTATTACATAAGAAGGCCCGGGGGGCATTATAAGGATACACAGGGCACCACTGTCATGAGACATTATTATTATTATTAGTCAGTATAGGGGGCATTATTATTATAACGTAGCCCAGTGAATATAAGTATTATTATAAGGAAAAAGAGGACACCATTATTGATAGCAATAAATTTAGATTTTCTTCAAGTATTTGCAATTTGAGGAGATCTGAGTTGCTGCAAATCTATTTTTTTTAATTTGTCAAACTAGGTGAAAACATTGTCTGCTCTCTGTTACTGATAGAGGAGACTAGATTACTCAACGTGCTCTCCTCACACACTGAGCAGCACTTATGTCCATAAAATGGCCGCTGGGGGAGGATCATGTGACCAGATCAGCCTATCGTATCAGCCTCCTCCAACAGACAAGCAGCTCTCCTATGTGAGGAGTTTTAGTATTGGAGGCTGAGGACAGGTCTGGTCACTGCTCCTCCACCAGCGGCCATTGTATGGACAGAATGCTGCTCAGTGTGTGAGGAAAGCTGCACTAATAAGTGTAAATGGCCGCCCCCTTTAATATACGTGCTTAAATATTTAAGGGGTGCAGTGAAAAATTTATATGCGAGCAAGTAAGGTTCAAATTTCGGTGTTAATTTCACTTAATATCATTGTGGCAGTGTAAAAAAAATGTTAATGCTCATTGATTAGTTGACGCCGACCCATGCACCAAAGAAGATGCCACATCTGTCGCTCACTAGATTGTTTTATGTTTAGGCTGCCCTCTACTGACAACTAGAGGAATCATTTGCAGGTCAAGTATGTAAATCTGCATGGTATAGCATTAGTACATGAAATTGGCCCACTAAGGGTCTTCTCTATGCAATTATAGCCTATTGTGAACTCCCATGCCCAATATATTTGAGTGTCGCTTGTACTATTTATTTGAGAAGCCTTATGAGTATAGTATGCCCTTATCAGAATGACAATGTTTGCAATAGGCATATACATTGTATGATATGTCATGGAACGCACTCAGCTGTAAAGTTCCAGGATTGACTGTGCATTGAAATCTAGGTGACAGCGGCGAGGCGGCTTCACTGTGTCCATGATCACATGATCCCGGTGCTGGTCACATGCTCTGACTGGGAGAATGGCGGCCAGGTGGTTCCGGCGTGTGGAACGCATACTGACTCTCCGGTCACGTGCTTCCTGTCACGTGTTTCCGGTGACCACGGATATCCGGTTGTGCTTGGAGCGCATGGGGCGTGCAAAAGAGACGGTTGCATCTAGTTTGGAATTGATTATTTGTGGTCCTCAAACAATCAACTCCATTCTAGCTGATTCACCATTGAGCCGTCTAGTTTGGAGTTGATTTTTTGAGGGCTCATTTTATCAGCTCCACTCTAGACGGCTCACTACTGAAGTGACTGGATCGGGGGGATATTTTGTGGATCTCATTCCAGCATCTCCACTCTAGCTGATTCACTGGTGAGGTGACTGGATCGGAGTGGATATTTTGAGGATCTCATTCCAGCATCTCCACTCTAGCTGATTCACTGGTGAAGTGACTGGATCGGGGGGATATTTTGTGGATCTCATTCCAGCATCTCCACTCTAGCTGATTCACTGGTGAGGTGACTGGATCGGGGGGATATTTTGTGGTCCTCATTCCAACATCTCCACTCTAGCTGATTCACTGGTGAGGTGACTGGATCGGAGTTGATCTTTTGATGATCTCTCTGCAGCTTCTCCATTCTAGACAGTTCAGTTTCTACACTGAAGTTCCTCAAAAAATCACTTCCAATGTCCAGAATGGAGCAGATTCCCGGATCCTCATAGCCTGCAATGTAGTGGAATTGGAATGTACACACATTGTAGATATATATCAGCCTTATAATTCTAATGATTTCATGTTTTTATTTTTTAAGTACTTGCTCAAACTGTTATATTTATTACGTATTTCCAAAGGGCAAAATTTTATTTTTTTCATGATTAATCAAACTTGCATTTTATTATCGCTTTTTGTAATATAAATAATCACACACAGCGCTGATCGTTCAGTTTTCCGTGGGGAAAAACGTAACAAAGCGCAGCGACAGAGTCCTCATAATTTACAACATTGTATTGGAGTGGATTTTTTGAGGACCTCATTTTAGTAACTCCATTCTAGCTGATTCACCAGTGAGCCGTCTAGATAGGAGTAGATTTTTTGAGGACCTCATTTTAGTAACTCCATTCTAGCTGATTCACTAGTGAGCCGTCTAGATCGGAGTGGATTTTTTGAGGACCTCATTTTAGGAACTCCATTCTAGCTGATTCACTACTGAGCCGTCTAGATCGGAGTAGATTTTTTGAGGACCTTCCTATAGCCTTCACTCTGTACAGTTTGGTGCTGAGGTGACTGGAATCGAGTTTTCTCAAAGAGTGAGCGGAGCCTCGTGGGGAGTAACGTAACAAAGCGCAGCAACACAGTCCTCATAATTTACAACATTGTATTGGTGTGGATTTTTTGAGGACCTCATTTGAGCAACTCCATTCTAGCTGATTCACTAGTGAGCCGTCTAGATCGGAGTGGGTATGTTGAGGATTTCCCTGTAGCCTCCAAACTGTACAGGTGCTGAGGTGACTGGAATTGAGTTTTCTCAAAGAGTGAGCGGAGCCTCGTGGGGAGTAACGTAACAAAGCGCAGCAACACAGTCCTCATAATTTACAACATTGCATTGGTGTGGATTTTTGGAGGACCTCATTTGAGCAACTCCATTCTAGCTGATTCACTAGTGAGCCGTCTAGATCGGAGTGGGTATGTTGAGGATCTCCCTGTAGCCTCCAAACTGTACAGTTGCTGAGGTGACTGGAATCGAATTTTCTCAAAGAGTGAGCGGAGCCTCGTGGGGAGTAACGTAACAAAGCGCAGCAACACAGTCCTCATAATTTACAACATTGTATTGGTGTGGATTTTTTGAGGACCTCATTTGAGCAACTCCATTCTAGCTGATTCACTAGTGAGCCGTCTAGATCGGAGTGGGTATGTTGAGGATCTCCCCGTAGCCTCCAAACTGTACAGGTGCTGAGGTGACTGGAATTGAGTTTTTCAAAGAGAAGGTGTAGCCTCGCGGGGAAAAACATAGCAGAGTGCAGCCGACAGTCCTCATAATTTACAACATTGTATTGGAGTGGATTTTTTGAGGACCTCATTTGAGCAACTCCATTCTAGCTGATTCACTAGTGAGCCGTCTAGATCGGAGTGGGTATGTTGAGGATCTCCCTGTAGCCTCCAAACTGTACAGGTGCTGAAGTGACTGTGACTCGCCCCCTGGGCCGTGGGGCACTCGGATCCGGGCAATAGGGAGCGATGGGGGTAGTAGTGGCAACCCGGTTCCGTGGCTCAGGGTGGTCAGGCCAGTGGTAGTCCGTTATGTGCTATTGATTATGTCCGACTACGCCACCCGTGGATTTGCGGTCATTAGGAACCGCCGCTGCAGGGCAGACCGCTGGGGCTGATGATATATGCAGCTGGGATGGTGTGACTCCCCACGGGAAGAGTGCGGTCCCAGGGCAGTGTGGTGGATGGTGGGAGTGATGGTAGTGAGAGTCCCGGTGCCGATAGTGCTGGAGGAGCAAGGAGCACACAGACAACAAGTTGCAGTCCAGGGTCTTTACTAAAACAGGTAAACTGACCCATAAACAGTCCCGGCTAGGAGGGGACCTGGATGTCTGAGAGCAACGGGGAAATTGGCCCTGGTCAGGGTGAGGGTGTAGGCCTACTGTGCTTTCTGCGCTCCTTCTGGCTATCTCCTCGTTATAGGGTAACAGCCCACGTTTCCGAGCTTTCCGTGTATTCTCGCCTGTATGGCCTGCGACGTGGGTTCCTTTCTGCTCCCAGCCTTGTACGGCTTTACTGGTCCCTTCGGTTGTGGCAGGGCCTCCAGGCTTCTTAGGCCAAGGAATATACAGTCCCTTGCGAACTGGTTATCTGCTGGAGAATGTGGAATCCTCCCAGCCTCAGACACCAAAGTCTGGTAAAGTAAGTCTTTTATCTGCCAAGACAGGCTCTCTTCGCCTCTTGTCTCTGGCTTGTGGCTCTCCTCCTGCCACACTTCCTCTTAGGTGCAGTGCAACTGTCTGTCCCTGCTCTGCTCTGGGACAAGTCTCAGTGCTGAGACAGGCCATCAAGTTCTCTCAAACCCTGCCCCCAGTACCCGCTTTTATAGGGGCAGCCTGCTCCCCCTACTGGCCTGAGACAGGAGGCATTGCATGCTAATGTTCCCCTGACCAGAGAACCTCCCCCTTGCTCTCAGACACAGCTTTAATTACACTTGTGGCATCCAGGCCAGGGTGACACAACTGGAATTGAGTTTTTCAAAGAGTGAGCGGAGCTTCGCAGGGAGAAACATAACAGAGCGCAGCAACACAGTCCTCATAATTTACAACATTGTATTGGAGTGGATTTTTTGAGGACCTCATTTGAGCAACTCCATTCTAGCTGTTTCACTAGTGAGCTGTGTAGATCGGAGTGGATTTTTTGTGGACCTCATTTTAGTAACTCCATTCTAGCTGATTCACTAGTGAGCCTTCTAGATCGGAGTGGATTTTTTGAGGACCTCATTTTAGTAACTCCATTCTAGCTGATTCACTAGTGAACCATCTAGATCGGAGTGGGTATTTTGAGGATCTCCCTGTAGCCTCCAAACTGTACTGTTTGGTGCTGAGGTGACTGGAATCGAGTTTTTCAAAGAGTGAGCGGAGCTTCGCAGGGAGAAACATAACAGAGCGCAGCAACAGATTCCTCATAATTTAGAACATTGTATTGGAGTGGATTTTTTGAGGACCTCATTTTAGCAACTCCATTCTAGCTGATTCACTAGTGAGCTGACGCGCCCCCTGGGCCAGTGCTGTTTGGGGATACCCGGAGCCGGATCAGATGGGGGTTGTAGTCTCCGAGTGGCGGTGACCCGGTCCGTGCCCAGGGTGTCAAACTCAGTGTGTGGCAGTCCTTACAGATGTTGTTGGATGTTCTTTGTGTCGACTACGCCACCCGTTGATTTGCGGTCAAAAGGCCGCCGCTGCAGAAGGGTCCGCTGAGGCTGGTGGTGTGTGTGCAGCTGTGGTAGTATAACCCCCAACGGGAGGGGTATGGCCTCAGGGGGTCAGATGTAGAGGATGGTGGTTGTGGAGGTGCAGTGTGGATGGTAAGAAGACTCAGAGTCGGGCTGTGCAGTTCAGGGTTTTTACTTACTGCTGTTCTTTTGGTCACTCTGGCCTTGAGTGACCACCCGAGCCGTGCTGCGTCCACCAGGTCCTGGACTCGTCCAACCCCCCAGCAATTCTGGAGCGTGATCCTGAGCTCCCTTTCTGACTTTCCTTTCTACGGCCGTTCCCACCAGGGATCCACTTATGTCCGGCTTCCTCGGGTCTCTTGTTGGTTAAACCCTTTTCTCTGGGTTCCCTGACCCTATACTCGGTGTGCCTTCTCAGTGGATTTAGTGAGGGTCGTGGCATATCCTGCCCACGACCTCCGGTTCCTGGCTAAGGTGTGCTTTGCCTCTGCCAGCTTGGGATCCGGTACCCTTGTGCCAACCCTTCACCCTTCTGGTCTGATTTTAGGTTCTTGGGGTTCCTTCTTCTTTTCCCCTCTGGGTCTTTCTTTTCTCCTCTCTCTCTCTTGGCCTTGGAGCTGGCTGAGCCTCTCTGCTCTACTCCTCTACAAAGACTGACTGTCTGACCCTGTTCTAAGATGGTTCCCACCTTATATACTCCCTCTATGTGTGAGCTCAGGTGACCAGCACCCAATGAGCTCCTATCTTTACCCAGACTGCTCCCTCTATCTGCCCCTACACTACTGGGATGTTCCACCCCCCTCCCACTCCAGCCAGGGACAGACGCTGTCGTACCTGCACATGTATCTGGTGGGAGTACAGTAGTTCTGTCCCTCGGTAATGGGATGTATGTAGTGTATGCAGCTAGCTGAGCTCAGTCCCACACTCCATCCTTACCCGGGAGTGGAATACCACACCTCTGGGTTGAGGTGCAATACCCCTGTAGCAGCCGAGTCCTCAGGGTGCTACATTCCCCCCTGGTAAATCACAGCACGTCCTCGGGCTGTAAGAGAATAAAAACATCCACAAACATACAATTTTTTCATAAAACATAAACATATAAAACATCATATATATTAGCAGCAATAAACTTTTTTTTTTTTTTTTCTTGTTCCTCCGGCCACGGTGCGACTTGTGACCGGGTAAAGTGCAACAGTCTATTCTTGAAAAACAGTTTTCCTATAAAACCAGTAGGGGGCGCCTTAGAAAGCGCAACTATATACAAGGGGAAATGGCCGCTCTCAGTCCTCGGTCAGTGGGAATAGGGACACACGGGTTGCAGTTCACACTTGTCCCAACGGGGAACATCTTTAAATCAGCAACAGTTCACTGTACCCCGACGGGTAACTATATACAGTCTCTCTTTACCGTACTTTAATGACGGCGTCCTCCTGCTCCTTCTTTGTATTCTTCAGACCCGTCCGGGTCCTCTTGCTCCTCCCCACACCGCAGCTCCTCCTCCGTCAGCCGGTGTACATGGAGGGCGTAGGGTCCTTTGGCACACTTGTGCCGGGTAAAGGTGACCTCATCCCCTACATATAGGTCACGACCTCTGTGTCCCTCCGGCAGATGGCTTTCTACGTCTCTGCGGGTGACAAAGACGTCGCCGGGGGTATGATGGTCTCTTATGAAACCCCAACCGTGCTGCATATGAAATTTAATCGCAGTCCCGGTGGTACGGGGACCATGAACTGAACGGGGGTCTCTCCTGGTCCGGCTCTTCTGCTCCGCGCTCCGCACCTGCATCTGTTTCTCACGGACCCGCCTCTCTCTTCGTTCTCGTTCGAAGACTGCCAACTGCTGGCGGCAGCACTCCACACGCTCCGCTGCGGCTGCCCGTGTTTCTTGAGTGAACCCCATGAGGTCTTCTCCGGTGGGGTCCCACTCGAACTGTGCTTCTTCCAGCGGGAGCGGGGTTCTCCTGACGGGCTTCGGAGCCGGAATCAGGGGCTCGCACAGGGGCCTTGCTTTTTGGAGTTCCAGTTGGTAGTACTCCTGTGGCCATATAAAAGGCTGCCCATCCGGGCACGTGTGCTGGGCAAATAGATCTTCACCCAGGTGCGGCACTCGAGATGTTGAGGGCGCGGTGATAGTAGCAGCGCCCGGGTTGACCAGGCCTTGCGACCAGGCTTGGGGCACCCTAAAGGTAAAGGGCACCGTAAGGACGGCGGCGCCCGGGGTTACTCGGCCCTGCGACCAGGCCGGTGGCTCCGCGGAGGTAGGGGGCGCTGTTGGAATTGCGGCGCCCGGGGGTACTAGACCTTGCGACCAGGCCGGTGGTGTTTCCTGCTTTGCCGCGCTCAGGGTTGAGGCGCGTGACGTCACAGGGGTCGCTGCCGCGGCTTCTGCTTGAGGCCTAGTCTGGAGCGGTGACGGTGCAGCGACGGGCACGGCAGGGGGAATTTCGGGCTCTGCGACGGGGAGCTGGGGCAGGCTCACGGTTTCTCGGGTCGGGGTAGTGACGTCCCCTTTACCTGCCTCCGTCTGTTCAGCTCCCTCCTCGGCGCCGTCTCCGGCCTTCACTCCTCCTGCACCATCCTCAGAGGCGGTCTGTCTCCTCGTCTCGGGTGGCGTGCTCCGCTGACGGGTTCCGGTCTGCTGGGCCATCTCTCGGCTCCACTCCGCCAGCGTGTCTCGCTGCACCTGGGCCATCCTCCGTGCGAGGCCCTCCAGCGCGGTCTGTGCACACTCCCGGTCTCGGGGGAGCTGTGCCAGGATCTCCACCAGACCTAGTGGGGTGGTTGCTTGCAGCAGGCTCCTGACCACTGGGTCGGTGCTGCCTGACTCTCCCTCCATCTCCGGGTGTGCTTTCTCCATACTCCTCTCCAGACTTCTTGTCTCCGGGTGCGCTCTCTCCAGACTCCTCCAGGCTGCACCCATCTTCGCTCTTTTGTTCTGTCTCCGCCCACATTGAGGGTGGTCCCGGGGCAACTTGGTGATTGTCAGTTCCAGGGGCAGTTCCCTCACGCTGATGGACATCTCTAGCATCACAGTCTCTGTTGGTGGGGGCGGTTTCCGCTTTTGGCGCCATTCTTCGACCTGGCCCACGATGGGAGGTGGCCTCCTGCCACCCTCTGGCACGCCCATAATGGCGTCCGCTCTTCCAAGGCGGGAAATCTTCTGAAATGGCGGGAATCGTCTCCCAGTGGCGGGAAACTCCGTGGATGGCGGGAAAAAGCTGCAGATGGCGGGCAACCGGCGGGAAACGATCCGTGATGGCGTCCGATGGCGGGGACCCTCCGGAACCGGCGGGAGACTTCTTTTTGAGGTAAAGGTGAACTTTTCTTCAGGCACGCAGTACCCGGTTGTTGCGGGCACGTTATCCTGCCGACTACGCCAAAGTTGACGCGCCCCCTGGGCCAGTGCTGTTTGGGGATACCCGGAGCCGGATCAGATGGGGGTTGTAGTCTCCGAGTGGCGGTGACCCGGTCCGTGCCCAGGGTGTCAAACTCAGTGTGTGGCAGTCCTTACAGATGTTGTTGGATGTTCTTTGTGTCGACTACGCCACCCGTTGATTTGCGGTTAAAAGGCCGCCGCTGCAGAAGGGTCCGCTGAGGCTGGTGGTGTGTGTGCAGCTGTGGTAGTATAACCCCCAACGGGAGGGGTATGGCCTCAGGGGGTCAGATGTAGAGGATAGTGGTTGTGGAGGTGCAGTGTGGATGGTAAGAAGACTCAGAGTCGGGCTGTGCAGTTCAGGGATTTTACTTACTGCTGTTCTTTTGGTCACTCTGGCCTTGAGTGACCACCCGAGCCGTGCTGCGTCCACCAGGTCCTGGACTCGGCCAACCCCCAAGCAATTCTGGAGCGTGATCCTGAGCTCCCTTTCTGACTTTCCTTTCTACGGCCGTTCCCACCAGGGATCCACTTATGTCCGGCTTCCTCGGGTCTCTTGTTGGTTAAACCCTTTTCTCTGGGTTCCCTGACCCTATACTCGGTGTGCCTTCTCAGTGGATTTAGTGAGGGTCGTGGCATATCCTGCCCACGACCTCCGGTCCTGGCTAAGGTGTGCTTTGCCTCTGCCAGCTTGGGATCCGGTACCCTTGTGCCAACCCTTCACCCTTCTGGTCTGATTTTAGGTTCTTGGGGTTCCTTCTTCTTTTCCCCTCTGGGTCTTTCTTTTCTCCTCTCTCTCTCTTGGCCTTGGAGCTGGCTGAGCCTCTCTGCTCTACTCCTCTACAAAGACTGACTGTCTGACCCTGTTCTAAGATGGTTCCCACCTTATATACTCCCTCTATGTGTGAGCTCAGGTGACCAGCACCCAATGAGCTCCTACCTTTACCCAGACTGCTCCCCCTATCTGCCCCTACACTACTGGGATGTTCCACCCCCCTCCCACTCCAGCCAGGGACAGACGCTGTCGTACCTGCACATGTATCTGGTGGGAGTACAGTAGTTCTGTCCCTCGGAAATGGGATGTATGTAGTGTATGCAGCTAGCTGAGCTCAGTCCCACACTCCATCCTTACCCGGGAGTGGAATACCACACCTCTGGGTTGAGGTGCAATACCCCTGTAGCAGTCGAGTCCTCAGGGTGCTACAGAACCGTATAGATCGGAGTGGATTTCTTGAGGATCTCCCTGTAGCCTCCAAACTGTACTGTTTGGTGCTGAGGTGACTGGAATCGAGTTTTTCAAAGAGTGAGCGGAGCTTCGCAGGGAGAAACATAACAGAGCGCAGCAACAGAGTCCTCATAATTTACAACATTGTATTGGAGTGGATTTGTTGAGGACCTCATTTGAGCAACTCCATTCTAGCTGATTCACTAGTGAGCCGTATAGATCGGAGTGGATTTTTTGAGGACCTCATTTGAGCAACTCCATTGTAGCTGATTCACTAGTGAGCCGTATAGATTGGAGTGGATTTTTGAGGACCTCATTTGAGCAACTCCATTCTATCTGATTCACTAGTGAGCCGTCTAGATCGGTGTGGATTTTTAGATGATCTCCCTGTAGCCTCTATTCTGTACAGTTCATTGGTGACCTGAGTAGAATGGAGTTGCTGGAGTGATGTCCTCATAAGATCAAATCCAATCTAGACGCCTCATGACTGAAACCTCCAGAATGGAGTTAATTCCAGGAGCTCCTCATAGATTCCAATCTCATGGCATAGGAATTATAAATGTATGTATGCATTGTCACTTTTTGTGACATACATAATTACACACAGCACTGATTGTTCAGTTTTGCTCAAATTTGACTTTTACTGTATTTCCACCAGTCCCAGCCACAGCAGCGACATTTCTGAAGAGTGGGCGGAGCTAGACAACATTTATGTGATCATTTCTGCCACATTTGTGATATAAATTATGATAATGTCCAGCCGCTCTTCATAATGCTGGTGCTGACCAGGACTGGTGGACAAACAAGAAAAGTAAAATTTTATCAAACATGAACAATCAGAGCTTTGTGTAAGTTTTTAAACTATGAAAAGTGATAATATAAAAAACAAACAAATTTTTTAATTTAACAAAAAAAAAGCTTTCTGCCTCTCACATTTTATTAAATACTGGCATGCAAAATTTGTTTCTTCATGAATTGTGGTTGTAATCTTGTATAATGTCTGCCAAGAAATAATAAAACACCCTGCAGCAACTCCAATCTATATTTTTTTTGTTTTCTTTTACATTTTAGCCCCTTTTTGTAATACAATCTTACTATTAGCGCCATATAGTAGTTTTGGCCAACATCTTGTAGTAATGTCCCCATCATGGTTCCTATCTTGTGCTTATGTCCCCCATCATGGTACTCATCTTGTTTTATTGTCTCCCATCATGGCCATCTTGTAGAAATATCCTCCTACCTGGTCCCCTTTTTGTAGCAATCTCACCATTCGGCTCCCTATCTCACAGTAACGTGTCCCTTCCTGGTCCCCTTTTTGTAGTAATGTCTCTTTGCAGTAATGTCAAGATCCTGATCCTCATCTTCTAGTACTGTTCCCATCCTGGTCCCCTGCAGACATTAGCTGCTGGCCTGTGATTGACCCACACTTGGCATTGGTATAGCTGAGCAAAGAGCTTGTCTGTGCACGGCGCCTGCAATATGTTCCACTGAAAAAGTGCTGACGTGCCACAATCCTCAAGGTGTATGGTGCCTGCGGCCTGCATGAAGCAGCCTCTGTGGCCAAATGTTTGAGACCCCCACTCGAGTCTATAAAGCTACAGCTGCCAATCAAGATACAGGGTGCCATGATATACTGAGGGGCTGCGATTGGCTTGATTAGTTATTCTGTGATGACAGATTCTCTTTACACCCCGAGTGATTTCAGACCAATCACCTATTCTGTGTAGAAGTGATACAGATTTACAAGACAGTGACTTGAAGGGTCAACGTGATATTTGAAATTTTTTCTCAACATTTTATTTCAGTTATATTTTCAAGCAGATCAGGGGGTGTTCATATCCTGAGCCGACCATAAGCTGCCCCCAAAAAACTCACTGTCTTCACCGAGGGGTGCGCAGTTCAGGCAAAAGAAACGTATACACAGTCCATAATATGGATATCCATGGAAAATGGAGGGCTTGTAGTGATCGATGGGTTATTGCATTGTGGGGTGGCTAGGTTCTGCTTGAAAGTATAAGGACATTCACAAATGAAAAAGATATCATACAAGGTTTACTTAAGTCTTGCAAATAAGAAAACAGGTGTACTGGTGTGATAATTCTAAAAATACAGGTGCATCTCACTAAATTAGAATATCATCAAAAAGTTAATTTATTTCAGTTCTTCAATACAAAAAGTGAAACTCATATAGAGTCATTACAGACAGAGTCATCTATTTCAAGTGTTTATTTCTGTTAATGTTGATGATTATGGCTTACAGCCAATGAAAACACAAAAGTCATTATCTCAGTAAATTAGAATAATTAACAAAAAACACCTGCAAAGGCTTCCTAAGCATTTAACAAGGTCCCTTAGTCTGTTTCAGTAGGCTCCACAATCATGGGAAAAACTGCTGGCTTGACAGATGTCCAGAAGGCAGTCACTGACACACTCCACAAGGTATCAGAGTCTGGAGGAAGAGTGGAGAGGCCACAATCCAAGCTGCTGGAGGTCTAGTGTGAAGTTTCCACAATCAGTGATGGTTTGAGGAGCCATGACATCTTCTGGTGTAGGTCCACTCTGTTTTATCAAGACCAAAGTCAGCGCAGCCGTCTACCAGGACATTTTACAGCACTTCATGCTTCCCTCTGCCGACAAGCTTTTTGGAGATGGAAATGTCATTCTCAAGCAGGACTTGGCCCCTGTCCACACGGCCAAAAGTACCAGTACCTGGTTTACACACAACAGTATCACTGTGCTTGATTGGCAGAAAACTCACCTGACCATAACCCCATAGAGAATCTATTATAGAGAATCTATGGGGTATTGTCGAGAGGAAGACTAGAGACACCAGACCCAACAATGCAGACGAGCTGAAGGCTGCTATCAAAGCCATCTGGGCTTCCATAACACCTCAGCAGTGCCACAGGCTGATCGCCTCCATGCCACATTGCCGCATTGATGCAGTAATTGATGCAAAAGGATCCCAGACCAACTATTGAGGGCATTTACTGACCATACATTTCAGTAGGATAACATTTCAGATTTTAAAATAATTTTTCAAGCTGTTATAAAGTATTCTAATTTACTGAGATAATGACTTTTGTGTTTTCATTGGCTGTAAGCCATAATCATCAACATTAACAGAAATAAACACTTGAAATAGATCACTCTGTGTGTAATGACTCTATTAGACAACCAACAGAAGATTAGACCCCTAAAATATAACTTTTATTCGAATATGCTAAAAAGGACTCAGTAGTCACCATAACAACAAACACAAAAACAAGACAAAATGCCAGGGAACAGGGATAAGTCACACATCAGTCAGGAAGGATTACGGGCTCTATCTGTCCCTATTTTGTCCCTAAATTCTCTCCCTTCCTGACAGCGGAGGTTGGCACCCTAATTTTTGCTCCGTGGCGCCCCCGCTCAACGTTGGTGTCCCTTATATCCCTGGTAAATATCTATCTTTATATTTAAAAAACCACAATCGTGAATAAAAGATAGAGAAAAGTGAACGTACAGATTAAGAAGCCGACAATTCATCATAGATATGCATTTAAGGAGACCCAAGGGAGAGAATTTAGGGACAAAATAGGGACAGATAGAGCCCGTAATCCTTCCTGACTGATGTGTGACTTATCCCTGTTCCCTGGCATTTTGTCTTGTTTTTGTGTTTGTTGTTATGGTGACTACTGAGTCCTTTTTAGCATATTCGAATAAAAGTTATATTTTAGGGGTCTAATCTTCTGTTGCTTGTCTAGTCTTGCAATTGGGCCCCGCTTATACATCCCTTGTTCAGGTGTGTAATGACTCTATATAATATGACTTTCACTTTTTGTATTGAAGAACTGAAATAAATTAACTTTTTGATGATATTCTAATTTAGTGAGATGCACCTGTAGATAAAAGGGTTTAACTTGAATTGACGTCATAGCACAGACCTGCATCAACTCAGCTTAAACAGAACAAAACCCATAGGACCCTATTCATCATAGTTTTTACTCCAGAATTCTGTTATAAAATGCTCAATCGTATAATTTGGATGCAACTGAAGACTATGTAAAAATGTTGCAACTTTTTCCTTTCTAATGGCATTTTTATCGGTAAGTAGGCAGGGTTGTGATGACTGCTGTTTGGCAACTTCATCATGAGCAACGGTGGTCGCTACAAATCTTCCTCCAGTAAGTGGCATAGCGCATGGAGGCGCTGTCCAGCCATCAGACGCTTCTGATGAATATGTCTCTTAATGAATCAGGAGCTGCGTCCTTCACCTCCGCCCTCTCATCAAGACATTAATCAGGTGCATAGTTCTTTAAGGTGACAATGCAGCAATTTAGCTCGAGTAGTTAATATTTTGTATGCATTTATGTACATAAATGACATAGCCGAGTGCTGTGATGGCCTATTTTTATTAGTCCTATACAGAATCCATAAATGGACGGACCGACCTGTGCTAAGCATACGTGAAAATTATTTTATCAAACATGGACATAGTCTTTCCTAAGTAACATTGGGGTCCCTGGTGGTCCTAACCTCAGCAACTTATATTTTTTCCAATATGACAGTAACAGTGTGTCCCTCCCCAGCCTGTGTTTATGTACTCTATGTAATGTAACCTGCTTTAGTGTAAGGGGTGTAAGGCTATGTGCCCACGATGCAGAAATGCTCAGTTTCCGCATCTCCCTGGCAGAAAAAACGCATGCGGATTGCACATGCGGATTGCACATGCGGATGTGAAGCGTTCTTCACTTGCATTTCCGCATGCGGGTTGACAAGCGCTTTCCAAGCGACTTTAACATCACTTGGAAAGTGCTTGACAACTTGGTCACACTATATAAATCCATGCAACCGGCATGGATTTTTATAGTGTGACCGAAAGAATGGTAAAAAATAAATCTATACTTACCTTCTGATGGCCCCCGCTGTCTTGCTTCGCTCCGTCCTGGCTGCCGGCAGCGCGCGGTACACTGAAGGACCTGCCGTCATATGACTGACGTCAGCGCAGGTCCTTCAGTCCACAGCACGCTGCCGGCAAGTGAAGAAAGGGGCACCGCGAGCCATCAGAAGGCAAGAATAATATTTATTTTTTATTTTATTCTTTTTTTCACAGGTTCTATGGTACCCAGGTCCGGAAGAGAGTCTCCTGTCCTCCACACCCGGGTGCCATCCGCACATAGAAACGCATATTATCCATGTGTGCAAATGTGCGGACACAGATGATATGCGTTTCAATGCAAGTCAATGGCGGCAATTACGCTGCGTGTCCGCAAAATTAATGGACATGCTGCGGATTATCATTCCGGAAAAATACGCAGCATGTGCACAGCACGGATTATCATTGGGGAACATGGCAGGCCTTCTACCATGCATTTAAGCGTTTCTGCAGCGTTTTTGCTGGTGCTTAAATGCATCGTGGGCACACAGCCTAACAGCGTGTCCCTCCCCTGTGTTCATGGACTGTAATGTTATCAGGCCTAGGTCAACATCTCTTGTTGCATCTAGAGGGTGTGAACCCTTCCCCCATCCAGGGGCTGATCCCAGTAGACAGAACAATAGACTCATGTTTGGCCCAGTCAGTTGCGTGGGGCCTCCCGATGCTGGAGGGTCTCAGGCTGCGGCCAGATCCTCCTGGCGTGTGTGGATTGATAGAAGCCGCCACGTGGGACTGTGTTGTGTCCCTCATCTGCTGGATCCATTGAACTTATCCAAGGACTATTTCTATATTTTCCCTGGCCGGAGGCGCCCCTGGACTTGTTTCTGCTGTTATATAGCAAAAAGGAACCAAATACAGAGTATATGGCAAAGAATCAAAAAACTTTATTGTAAACAATATACAGAAAAGACATACATGATTAAAAAGGACGACACACAGACAACCAAACTGGGTGACACATATACAACATAATAATAGATGTTAAATATCTATTGGGATAAAGTACAAGAAGTGCTAGTATTCAAGTCATTTATGCACTGGTACAAAATTATGGCACATTTCATCACTATGGATATGTACCACGTGCCATATGGCCTATAGTGCCCTATGAAAAAAAGCTAAAGAAATATATTGCACTCTTACCCATATTAGATCAGTACCCAGAATAAACAAGGACCTCAATGCGTGTTTCGCGTGGTATATCCTATGGATTCCTCGGGGGGGATTGTTTAATAGGACATTCCATGTCTTTTTAAATATACTTTTGGTCCGTTCCAGTCACGTGACCGCAGGCCCTAATCATCTCCTGGACCATCAGCGCATGCACGCTGAACCGCCCGAGCCAGATACGTCACGCACGGCCATCAAGGTGAACCACGCATGACAGGGAACCAGGACTCGTTGCCATGGCCACCCTCACACCGGCCACGCAGCCCCCCTGGATGCCCCTCTACCCAGCCCATGCCCCCCTCACACCAGCCACGCAGCACCCCTGGATGCCCCTCTACCTAGCCCATGCCCCCCTCACACCAGCCACGCTGCCCCCTGGAGGCCTCTACAACATTTATTCACATGGTCAGCTCTCCCCACCTCAGTCCACTCCGGATCAGCATCAGTCCTCACAGCAGAACGCTGAACACGAGCTCCTCAGCAGAGCCATAGCCAGGGCACAGGTTGTTACACAGCTCAGTACAGGAACCTCAGCCGAGTCCTGGAACTCTTTTTATTAGAAAAGTATAAAACAAACCATAAAACACACTGCACAAAGAACAAATTGCAAAACACAAACAAGTCCAAATTATAATGTCCAGTATGAATTAAAAGGCAAAAATGTCCTGCAATGTTCATGGAACATAAAACGTCATTTCCAAAAGTCCCCCCCAGCAAGGGAAGACCTTAACCCTTTTTTTCCAAAAATATCCCCTTCCAACATTCACTCCACATTCATACCTAAACCTCCAAAACAAAACAACAAACTGGCCCAGTTTTTTTTTTTTGTTCCCACTCCCAACACCCAAGGTCCCACGATAGTCTGTGGCCTCATCACACCAGGGTCCCACTAAAGTTTGTGGCCCACAAAGATACCAGGTCCTTTTGCCTTTTTTCCCATCCATTTTAGGATGTCCAAACCACCAACCCATCCACCAAAACCCCTCCCCCCCTCCCCCCTGAAACCCCCCACCCAACCTACACTAAACCCCCCCCAAACACACATCATAATACACAGACATATAAAAAATAATATACGCAACTTTATAACACTACAATAAACCTAAAAAACTTAATCACATTACCATATACAACAACCATGAACCAAAATCAGACCCAAGTTCGGTGCTTGCAAGCCCTATATACGGGTTCCAATACCATAAAACAAAAAACTACACGTGAGGGTAACAGCCCACCACCGGGAACTGGAGACTACAGAGGCTCTCACCCTAATCTATCACACAGAATCCTATCCCTCTCTAATAAAGAAAAAGAAAAATCTGTCCCTACCACCCTACCAATCTTTCCCTACCTGTCCCTACCTGTCCCTCACTACCAACCTAATACTAACTACCTGTCCCTAAAGACTGTCCCTACGTGTCCCTCCCTGACCCTACACATCTATCTGACCCTACAAATAAATATAAAATATAGAAAGGGACTAAACTAACCCTATCACAGACACACATTCCCTAACTCTCCCTAGGGCACATTAAATGAGAACCCCCTCCATAGAAGGGAAGCCCTCCCTGCACCCAGCCTCTCATACTCCAGCGAGCGCACTTTTGCCAGGTCACCCAGGATGTTCCTAATCACCTCTTCCCATGGGAGGACTTTCTGCTGGGTGGACACTAAACACCGTGCGTTCCACGTGTAAAACCTAGTCACTAAGCTAACTAAGAAAACAGTGCCCCGATCTCGGCCACCAAGGGATCTGAATGCCCCATAGGCCCACTCCGCATAGGAAAGGCCTGCCAGCCTGGGCCAGCCAATGGAAGCACCCACCCTCTTGTAGACCTCTGTATTAAAAGGACACCGAAGCAGGAAGTGCTCCATGCTTTCAAGCATGCCGCCACACTCCTCGCGGGGACAATCCCGGTCATCAGAGTTCCTGTACTTCAGGTTGTCCCTCACATACAGTCTCCCATGGAAGCAGCGCCAAGCCAAGTCCCAAAACTTCAAGGGGATCCGCTTAGAGTTTAATAACCCGAGCCCCACCTCCAGATCCCGGCTTGGGCAATCCTTGAGGGCCAGGGGCTTCTGGAAGTGGGTCAACAGAACCCTATTGTCAAGTAACCTCTTTGACAAGGTCCTGATCTCCCACACTCCCAGACCCCACCGGCGGATCACCTTCACAACCAGGGTAGCATAAGCCGGAAGATGCCCATGAGGCGTGCGAAGGTCCTTCACCCGCCCTCCTGTCTCCCATTGCTGGAAGAAAGGCCGAAACCACCCCCTACAGGAGAATACCCACGGAGGAGCCCTCTCTAACCAGAGGTTGGCGATGTTTGCCTTAAGAAAGGTGTTTACTAGAAACACCACTGGGTTGACCATACCCAACCCTCCTAGTCTCCTCGTGCGGTACGTGACCTCCCTCTTTATTAGGTTCAGCCTATTCCCCCATAATAGTTGGAAGAACAGGCTGTAGACCCGTATCCAAAGAGGTTCTGGCAAGATGCAGACGCTGCCCAGGTATATTAATAAAGGGAGCAAATACCCCTTGGCCAGGTTAACCCTTTCCCTCAGGGTCAAAGACCAACCCTTCCACTGATCCACCTTCTGGGCGGCAATCTTAAGTCTGCCCTCCCAGTTTTGCTGGGGATAGTCCCCCGGGCCGAAACTGATGCCTAAAATTTTTGCTGTGGCCTGAGGCCCTGGAAGGGTGTCCGGGAGATCAAAACTAGGAGCTCCCCCTCCCAGCCAGAGACTCTCACACTTATCCCGGTTGATCATGGACCCAGATGCCACAGAGTAGCGCTCAACCTCAGACATGACCCAGTCTGCCTCCTCTCTCGAGGATACAAAAAGGGAAACGTCGTCGGCGTACGCCACTACCCTCAAGGTGGTCTCTGGCTCCGCCCGGTCCATCCCGACTCCCACCAACGGTCCGCGTTCCACTCTCCTTAAAAAGGGGTCGATCACGAACACGTATAACAGTGGGCTCAGAGGACAGCCCTGGAGGACACCAGACTTCACCTCAAAAGGGGGTCCGAACGAACCGTTCACAAGCGGAAAAGTCTCTGCCCCATTGTATAATACTCTCAACCAATCAACAAACCTCCCAGGCAGACCGTACCTCAAAAGGACGGACCAGAGGTACTCATGGTTAACCCGGTCAAAGGCCTTCGCCTGGTCTAAGGACAGCAAGTACCCCTTCCAGTGACCTGCCCTGCTCTGCTCCACTGCCTCCCGGACACCGAGCACAGCACTAAAAGTACTGCGGCCTCGAACAGAGCAGTGCTGGGCCCCTGAAAGGAGCCGGGGTGCAAACTTCACCAACCGATTGAAAAGCACCTTTGCCAGAACCTTTCGGTCCGTATTGAGAAGTGCTATGGGACGCCAATTCTCAATACGGGACGAGTCTTTACCCTTTGACAGAATAATCAGGGCGGACTTCCTCATTGAACCGGGCAGAAAGTCCGAGGAGAGACATTCATTAAAAACCTCAGTCATGAGGGGGACCAAAGAGTCCCTAAAAGTCCTGTAAATCTCGGATGTTAAGCCATCCGGACCGGGCGATTTTTTGGGCCGGAGCCCATCAATGGCCCGTCTCACTTCCTCTTCCCTGATTGCTTCTGCCAAAACATGAAGAGAGGGGTCATCCCCTGGCTCAGGGATGGTTTCAGCCAGGAAAGCCGACATCTCATCCCGATCTGGATTCCTCCTTCCCAAGAGGTGCGAGTAGAAGGATCTGACCACCTCCAGGATCCCTGATTTGGATCTGTTCAGGGAACCCGTACTGTCAATCAATCCTGTTACCATCTTACCAATATTGCTGATTGGTCGCGGCCGTCGACCGCTACCAATCAGCAGAGCGGGGTTTACATTTGGCGCCAAAATTGCTGATTGGCGCGTCCACCAGGTGTGAACAATTAGCAGAGCGGGGTTTAAATGTGGAACCAAGATCGGTGATTGGTCGCGGCCGATATTTAAAATTGGCGCCCAAATTGGTGATTGGTCGCGGGCAGCGCCCGCGACCAATCAGCGATTTTTAACACAAATGGACCTTTGTAACACCATGCGGATACTGTGGGGACATCAGCGGCTAGGGTGTGAAAGGAGACCGGGGAGCGGCGCTGCGGGTCAGGACACTTCTGCTCCGAGCGCCCGCTCATGTCCCGGGTTCTCCGAGCGGAAGTACCCGCACAGGCAGCGCCGCTGACATCCATGCGGCTAGGGTGTGAAGGGAGGACCGTGGAGCGGCGCTGACATCCAATTGGTCGCGGCCGCTATTTAAATCTGCTGCTCAAATCGGTGATTGGTCGCTGTCTTGGCCCGCGACCAATCACTGATCTTGGCGCCAAAGTTAAACACTATTGTGCTGATTGGTCGTGGACGCTGCCCGCGACCAATCACCGATTTGGGCGCCAAATTTAAATATCGGCGCCGACCAATCACCGATCTTGGCTCCAGATTTAAACACCGCTGTGCTGATTGATCGCGGCCGATATTTAAATTTGGCGCCCAAATCGGTGATTGGTCACGGTCAGCGCCCGCGTCCAATCAGCACAGCGGTGCTTAAGTTTTGCGCTAAGATCAGTGATTGGTCGGGTCCGAAGACCGCGACCAATCATCGAATCGTCTTGGTGAGGACCGGGGAGCTGCGCTGCCTGTGCGGCTACTTACGTTGCGAGACCCCGGGACATAGCGGGCGCTCGCAGCAGAAGTATCCCGACCCCCAGCGCCGCTCCCCGGTCCTCCCTTCCGCATGGAGGTCAGCGGCGCCGGCGGTCCTTCCGCTGCTACCGGCCGGTAGATAAGCGCCTCGTGCTGCTCATCTCCTGGCTGCATCTCCGTCCCGCAGATGGGTCCAGCGGTAGGGTTCTTTCTGCTGTTGCCGGCCGGGAGATGAGCGCCTCGCGGCGCTCATCTCCCGGCTGGATCGCCGCTCCGCTCCGTCCCGCAGATGAGCCGCTAACGGCCGCCATCTTTTTTCAGAAATCCCGCGGCGCTGATTGGCCGCTGCCGGACCAATGAGCGACGCGGGATTTCCTGGACAGACAGACAGACAGATGGGATAAGACGATTATATAGTAGATTATTTAATTATATAGTGCCATTGATTCCATGGTGCTGGTGCATATAAATGATGTTATAATGATGATATAAATGATGAAAGAGGCTTGTTGCGATAGTGTAGAACACGCCGCTCTTTATTTTTTCTATATTAATGCGACATTTGGAGGAATCGCACAGAAAATGCTTTAAATGTATTTATTTTTTAATTTGATTTTTCTCATGTCCATGATTCACATTGCGTTAAATGAGGCATAATGAAGATTAAGAATGTTTCAGCTGTATCCTTCATCAGACAGGATAATGTAGCTTAAGGGGACCCACTTGGTTAAATATAGGGGTCAGTTCTGGTCTTCCCAAAAAGCAGATTAAGTAGTCACCACACGGGAATCTGGTGATTACTGGGTTTGCTTTTGGGGACCCCAGATTTCTTCATATAACCGACTGGGCCTTCTGCCTAATGAAGGCTACATTATCTGAAATTCTGGTACCATTCATTATGCCTCACTTAAAGGGGTTGTCTGGCACTTTAATATTGATGATCTATCCTAAGGATATTCCATTAGTATTAAAGTGGTGGACAACCCCTTTTAATGCCGTGTGAATCATAAAAAATATTTGAAGCATTTTCTGTGAGCAGTTACTCCAAGTGTCAGATTTAATGTATGAGACGTCTGGAGCTACACAGTAACTTCTAGTTGGCCACATATCAAGATAAAAGTTTAGATTTTTGTGCACTTGTTGGTTACAACTTTCTTTCCCGTACAGAAGCATTCAGCGACATAAGCGTTGTTACCACGCTGGTCTTCTCTTTACAGTCTTCTGCTAGATCTCGTGTTGGACTTGGGTGAAGACAGAATAGTCTTAGTCGGACGTCTCGATTTGTATCATCTAGACGTCTTCATTCCTTACAATATCATCCAAGAACAAAGTGGAGCTCAGTTCAACAAGGACAGTAAGGTGAGACAATAAAGCAAAGTTGGACATGTCTTATAGCCCATTCTGAAATCTCCTTCTTAAAGAGGTTCTCTGAGAAAATGTATAAAATAAAATTTTAAAAAATGTATACATTTATTTAGCAAAAATAAATTGTTTTAATTAGGGGATAATTCTATGTGAATACTTTTATGCCCAAGAATGGCAAAAGTATTCTCGGAGTGATACCTTTACTGGCTAACCAGAAAAAAAATATATATATGCAAGCTTTCAGAGCACAGAGGCTCCTTCTTCAGGCGATATTACAAATGAATTCATAACATTTGTAATCCTGCCTGAAGAAGGAGCCTGTGTGCTCTGTAAGGAGATTTTTGTGTACTCATCGTCAAATCTCTTTCTCTTAGCCTCTAATTGGGGGACACAGGACCTTGGGTGTTATGCTGCTGTCCACTAGGAGGCGACACTAGGCTTAATCTGAAAAAGATTAACGGTGGCTCCTCCTCTGCAGTATACACCCCCTGACGGCATCAGCCATGTTCAGTTTTGTGCAAAAGCAGTAGGAGGAACGTAACATGAATAACATAATTATGCCTATAAGAAGGCTACCGCCCAGTGGAGAATGTGTGCCACTTCTCGCATCGCCTGGGCACTGCGGGTCCCCCCTTGGTGATTTACGTATGCCACAGCCGTGGCATTGTCTGACTGTACTCTGATGTGAGTGGCTGCCAGTAAATGATGGAAGGTTCTCAACGCCAGGAGAATGGCACGAATATCCAAGATGTTGATGGGCATGGTCGCTTCTGTTGGGGACCACTTGCCCTGTGCTCTGTGGTGCAGGTGTACCGCATCCCAACCCATCAGGCTCGCATTGGTGGTCAGAACCTTCCATTGACTCGTGAGAAAGGATTTCCCCTTTGTTAGCGAGGTTGGTTTGAGCCACCAGTGCAGGGATCTCTTGGTTGATGACGTCAACTGAAACTCCCTGTCGAGGGAAAAAGGATTCCTGTCCCATGACTTGAGGATGGCTAGTTGGAGAGGCCTGAGGTGAAGCTGGGCAAATGGGACCGCTTCTATTGCCGCCACCATCCTACCAAGGACTCTCATGGCAAACCGGAGAGACTGAGGGGGTTTGCGAAGTAGGATGCGGACCCCTATTCGGAGAGGCAGTGCTTTGTCCTTGGGGAGGAGTACTAGACCCTTGAGGGTGTTGGATAACATTCCCAAAAAGGTCATAGATTGACTCGGGGTTGGTGATGACTTTTTTAAGTTGAGCCGGTGCAATTGGTATGTGGAGGCATGCGTCTTGAAAGTCTATGGAGGCGAGAAATTCTCCCGTCTCCATGGACGCAATGATGGACCGAAGGGACTCCATGCGAAAGTGACGTACCCGTACTTATTTGTTGAGCTGTTTTAGATCCAATATGGGCCGTACGCTGCCTCCTTTTTTGGGGACTACGAATAGATTTGAGCAGAACCCTTGGAAGCGCTTGGCCGTAGGGACCGTTACTATGACACCTGCTTGGAGAAGTAATGAAACCGCGTGGTGGAAGGCACGAGCCTTGGCTGGCGGTTTTGGGGGAACAGACAGGAAGAATCTGTTTGGCGGGTTGGAAGTGAACTCTATCTTGTATCCTGAAGACACTAGTTCCCTGACCCACCTGTCTTCTGTAATAGGCAGCCAGAGCTGGTGAAAGAGCAAAAGACGGCCGCCTACAGGTGGGGTGTCTTCCAGAGTTCGTGAGTCATGATGAGGAGGAAGTGCAAGACTTTCCTCCCTTAAATTTTGACTGGCCTGCCTTTGTTTGCCAGGGTTTGTCCGACTTTTGCGTCGACCTCGAGTTGTCCCAGCGTGGAGCGCGGCTGTTATTCTTTGCTGGTCGCGAGACGGATCAGCCGGAAGAGTTCCGAAAGGATCGGTAACGTGCCTGATTGCGCTTTTTGTAAGTGTGTTTGGGCTTCAGTTGGGGGAGAGAGATACTTTTACCCCCGGTGGCGTTGGATATCATTGTGTCCAACTGTTCACCGAAAAGCCGACCACTGAGGTACGGGAGGTGAGTGAGGGACTTCTTTGAAGCTGCATCTGCTTTCCATTCCTGCAGCCAGAGGATACACCGAATTGTGATGAAGCTATCCCGGCTGCACCCATTGCAGAATCCAGAGCTGCATGGAGCTTGTAATCTACCACGACTGCTATTTGGGCCGCTTGGTCCGACAGTTCAGGGGTAGGTATTTTGTAGGCCAGTTTGTAAATTTTGGGCCCAGGCCAGGATTGCCTTGGCAGCCCAAAAAAACTGAGGCGAACGTGAGAGCCAGGGAGGCCCCTGCGGCCTCGAAAATTGAACGGGCCATGCATTCCACCTGCCGGTCTGCTGTGTCCCTGAGGGTTGAGCTATCTGGCAGAGAAAGTGCTGCTAGTCTGGAGACTGGAGGATCCACTTCAGGTGGATCTGTCCACTTTTTGGTGACCTCCTGTGGAAAGGGGTACCGCGCCTCCAGATATTTGCGATTAGTAAACTTTTTCTCAGGTTGTGAGAACTGCTTTTTAAGGATCGCATTAAACTCTGGGTGGTCAAAGAACACCTTAGGCGGTTTCAGGACTCCTTCAAAGGAAATTTTATGTCCTGGTGTCTCCAGGGGTGGATCGGAGATGTCCAGCACCCAATGGATAGATGAGATTAAATCATCAACTAGCACTGTATTGCCCGGGCGAATAGGGATCAGGGACCCTTCGGTTTCCTTGTCTGAGTCTGAATCACAGATGTCTTCCGAATCCTGTATCTCGCTAAGGCGACTCCTGCTGGGAGAACCGGAGCGGAGACCTTCTCTGGTCGGGGATGGCTGTGGGGATCTGCGTTGTCTGTCCCTGTCAGGGGACGGTCTAGATGAGCTGTGAGTACGGTGTCTCACACTGGAAGGGGATGACCGTGTGGTATGGGATGATGCAGATGGGGCCAGCGATGCAGAGTGGCTTTGCAGAGGGGGCCAGCAATGCAGAGAAAGTTATAGACTTCACAGCCGAGTCGAGACTGTAGCTGTAATTTTATCCCACCTTAGTGTGCTGTAGTACAGCGCCGGTAAAATCCAAGATCCTGTGCTCCCCAGAGACCAGCTGGCGACCGGTATGTGAAGCGTTAACTTCCTTCCGTTCTCCCTCTGCTGGTTAATGGCCGCCGGAGTGTGGAGAAGAAAGGGGGCGGAGCGCTGGAAAGGCGGCCGTATTGCTAGAAAGCGCGCCCTTTCAGTTCGTCTCCGCCCCCTGTATGACACTGTGTAGTGTCATATTGGTCATCCGGGGGGCGGGGCGCGGAGAGTGGGCGGCGGCTTCAGCTAGGCGGTATAAATTTAGAATGTATGCCCAAAAGGGCTGCAGGCCGGCGCGGTAGTCCGAGGGGGTACCGGATCTGAATCTGACCCCCCCCCCCGGTTTTTAATGGCAGGAAAGGCGGTGGGATACTATATTAAAAGGGAGCCCTTAAAGGGTTCCTCTGAGGCACTGTAGCGCTGGTGCCGGCAGAGAGACAGAGCTGAAGCCAGCCTGTGTCTCTGTGTGCCCTTCTGCCAGTACTGTCCCCCGGTCCATCAGGAGTCTGCAGTGGAGCTGCGATTCCTGAACGTTGGTGCAGAGCGACAGCTACTGGGAGCTATATATTGCTGTCTGCACAAATCCTACCTGCGGTGTCTAAACCTAATGCCCCCATGAGGGGGATTGGGGAGTGTCAGGCAAAATGTATTTTTGTCCAAGTTTTAAAAATGAGAGATGTCTTAAATCTCCATCCCCTGCTCATTTAGAATGGTCCTACATAGAATTCACTCTTGCTTTCCCCAAACAAGGAATTTTTATTACCGCCATAAAACCTCAGCCAGAGCAAGCATACTGGTGTAAACTGGAAATTCCCTCCAAAATCCTATTGTCTAACTGTACAAACTTTTAATGTCGAGTTTAATAATGCACATGACTGTCACAAACACAGGGACCACATTTTTGGGATGTTCACCTTTTTCCAATTATGCCGGTATATCTTACATAACTGGGAAACCACCAGAAACCCAGGAAATGGGTTCTGATATTTGATATCCATCTTCATGAATATTGGTGACGGCAAACATGATGTATCCATCTTGGATGTGAGACCCCCCCATACCAAGATATGAAATCTGAAGGCTTTTTATGTCTTAGGCAGCTGGGTGGGTTCACAAAACCGTGTGAGGTAAACAACATGGGTGTCTCCTAGTGTTTTGGCCCCTTACTAAAAACCAGAACGGACATTTTACTTCATTCTTAACCAGGGACGTCAGACGCAAG
The DNA here is from genome assembly GCF_046119375.1 of Phyllobates terribilis. NCBI lineage: Eukaryota > Metazoa > Chordata > Amphibia > Anura > Dendrobatidae > Phyllobates > Phyllobates terribilis. Next base: position 1,790,020 of record NW_027362833.1, read on the forward strand.
CACTCTTCGCTGCGTGGAGGAATCACACCTAGTTTCCGGGGAGCCGTGCCCCCCACACAATCTGAGACCATCACCTCGTGGCGCAGGTTTTGCTATTATTTACCCCTTGTATTTTAATAACTGTTTTATGCATATATGTAAATTGTCTCTTTTATAATATCTTGTATATCTTTTGTAAACACTGCCCACTTTCGGGAGTATTTCATTATTATTTACCAGCTTCGTTCTTCTTGTCCTATGTCGAGCAAACACGTTCCTCACCCGCTAATTCACGTTACCTAACAGGTACCCGATCAACCTGTTAAGCGATCGGTGGTGGCAGTATACCGGTATTTGTGATATTGTGGTTTGAGGGTGGCTGGACGGAGGTATATATACGTTCCTGGAAGGAACTGGTGGTATATATACGTCCTGTCACATCACGTGCCACAATAGTCGACATAAATTAGAGCAGCTGCGCCCGTGCTTATCCTCGGTCAATACCGTGGTTGACCAGCAGGATAAGGGGGCGCCAGAGGGCTGCAAGGTCTGACCAAGTGTTTTTCGTGACAGGGAGGGTGCTGCCTTCACAGTCAGGAGGCTGCAATCCTCCCTCGACCTCAACCCAAGACCAAAAGGATTTGGGGAAGGAGGGGGGGTCTCAACTTCGAACCAACACCCGAGGGGCTGGGGAAAGAGCGACATGGTAAGGAGATGTCTCGACTTCAACTGTGCACCCCTAGAAGGGGGCAGAGGAGGAGCCATGCCGGGGGTCTCTCCAGAGACCCACTTATCTTCATTTGTAACTCCATGGAAAAAGAAAAAATCAGAAAAAAATGGAGTAAAAATCTTTAGGTGTGCCTTCTTGCGACACTAAGCAAAAAACTGAACATGGCTGACGCCGTCAGGGGGTGTTTACTGCCGAGGAGGAGCCACCGTTAATCTTTTTCAGATTAAGCCTAGTGTCGCCTCCTAGTGGACAGCAACATAACACCCAAGGTCCTGTGTCCCCCAATGAGGCGACAGAGTAATATATTTTTTTCTGGTTAGCCAATAAAGGTATCACTCCGAGAATACCTTTGCCATTTTTGGGCATAAATGTATTTACATCAAATTTTCTGGCTAGCACGGTACCACAATATAAATTTGTACTGTACATCGCAATTACAGGATAATAATTGCTTATGGACATAATGGCCAACGATGTCAGCAGCCATCCATCCTAGATGGGTGAAGGTAAACTGTTTGAGACGGACATCTCTGACCTACCTGTGGGAATCAAGAATTTGCATCTATGTCATCGATTGACTGACTGATCACGTCCATGAGTCAACATGCTGTAAACCTGTCATGATGAGTGAGCAGATAGATAAGTTCCTGTCAGGGTGAGGGGCAGCATCCTATCACAACATATAGTTGCCCAGAGACATCTGAATGCATCGGCTTTCCTTTATGCCATTCATCAAACATGTCGTATATTTTGTGTATAGCGAGTCACAAGCCTCGCACTGCTCTGCGTCTTATCATTGGTTCTATGAGCTGCAGTAAAACGTGACGTATATTCCAGGTGCTGACGATCACAATGCCGGTCCAGCCAGCATAGCGGTGGGCTCAGAAGATCAGCTTTGGAAAACGTTCCTCTTATATAGATCCTGTGGATCCTACTTACATTCGCTGCTGTTTACATTGTATGCTTACAATTCTATTTAGACTTCAATATGACTCCAGAATAAATTTTTGTCTTTCTTATACTTGCCGTATATTTTTCCCAAGGAGGGGGTTTAGGTATTGTGCTTTTTTCTTTTTTTTTTTTATTTCTACTGTAATATTTCATAATATCTGTGAATAAGTCTTGAAAATAATTTGCATTGAAAAGGTTGAGATCCTCTGAATCTACATGGATTTTTAGGAATTAAAAATCTACAGCAGTAAATCTGCAGCAGAATTTAAATTTTGCACCATGTCTGGATTTAGTAGCAGCTGCCCCTTTAAATGGAATATGTCAGCAGGTTTTTGCTACCCCATTTGAGAGCAGCATAATCCGAGGCCCTGATTCCAACGATGTATCACTTACTGGGCTGCTTGGTGTTATTTTGATAAAATTACAGTTTTTTTTTCTCATGCAGATCTCTGAATGCTGAGCTCTGTATAATAACCCCACCCACACCACTGATTGGCAGTTTATATACAGTGTACACAGAAAGCTGTCAATCAGTGGTGGGGGGCGTGGTTGGACTACGTGGCAGCAGGTTTACTAGTCCTCTAGTGATAATCTTCTGCTGATAAAAGTGTGATTTTTATCAAAACTACAACAAGCAGCCCTGTAAGTGAGACGTCCCTAGAATCAGGGTCTTTGTCTCTACATCATGTTGCTCTCAACAACAACCAATATATAGTACATCCGACAAGGGGTCAATGTGTTAAAAAAGACCTTTATTATAACAATTTGGGTACATGGCGGCAAAAGAAAAGAGCACACACACATATATATAGTAATACCATATAATAGTGAGGAGGTATAATGTAAATATTTGAATTGCAGAGACATCAGGGCTGGATAGTAGTAGCTCCAATTGTGCTAATGCATACTGATAGTATATCCTAGGTCACATAGTAAAAGGATATAATCCTAAATAATAAAAGCCAATATAGGCATTCCCAAGATAATGACCTTTTGGTATATACATATATCAAGGGTTGTATTATATCCAAGTAGGTTAATTCCCAAGTAACAATAATGTTGCATTGGATTCATTCATACCTGGTATATATTGTCTGCACGTCTTGCAATAGCTCTGGGCTCAATGGTCCTACTCCTAGTGTGGCGCTCACCCCATCATGCTGTCTCAGAATAGCCAAGAAAAACCTGCTGACAGATTCCCTTTACAAATAGCTGAAATGGCTCCTAGATACCAGAGAAGGAAAACTTTATTAAAACGGTTTTGTTTCCTAAATAGAAAAGCAAATTAAACACCACTGGATAATGTGGTGTGTGAAACCGTCCATTGGATTGCTGTTTCGGGTGGGCTCAGGAGCAGAGCCCCCATCCTACACAGCCGACATCTTGCTGTAACAGCAGCGGCCAGAGCGGAGCGTGAATCACTGCTGTTTAACCATTTATATGCCGTCAATCACTGATGACAAGTTAAATAGCGCAATCGCCGGTACGCTATGCAATGTTACTAGAATTTTTTTTTTTACTTTTCCATCTCCTTGAATTACTTGTTGTGGTTTGCGGATCCATTGACTGGCCAAGTGGAAGGGCTGCAGCCGATCATTCATGTACGTAGCAGATACACATTTCCATGTGTAAATAGGCCCTTATAGAAATCAATCAATAGAACGTATACCTGGATATCTAGGTTTATTTTTTGCATACATTTAAAGAGGTATAAGTCATGGCATATTACTAGGATGTCATTCTTGGGGGTCTGACAGCCTAATTTAGAAAGAAGTGGATGCATTATTTTCCCCTCACCCATTACAACACACCTTGAGAGAGGGATCCGCCCCACCAAGGACAGGAAACCGTCTGAAATAAAAGGGCGGTACCTCTCCCTTGCTTCAGTTGGTTTCCTGTCCTTGATGGGAACCTGTCTGAAGAAGGGTGTCTTCTTACCTGGGCCCGTTCCGGTGTGGAAGTGCGGGCACCTGCCTGTGCACCGGGTTCCGGGTCCCAGAAGCGCCGTTCGCGGTTCCCTGGAGCCGTGTTCGAGCAGGCGCATGCGGTTATGAGGGCTCCGGCTCCCCGCAGACCGCTGCGCTGTCCTCTCCCTGCCGCAGGCTCCTGGGTGGTCGCACGCTGGGAGCAGTGTCTTCCGGGTATGACGCGCCTGACGTCACGGCGCGGTGCACGCTTGGAGAGGCGTGCCCGATGACGTCGGGGGCTGCACCCGGAACCAAGATGGCGGCGCCCTGTAAACGCTTGCCGGCCGTTTTTTTTCAAAGATCGGCCGGTGGGTGTCAGGAGGGGGGAGGACACATGGACCGGAGGAGGTCCGGATGTGCCCTATTTAAGGTGGGGGCCTCCTGACAAGCGCTGCTTATACTCAAGCTCGGGTGTAGCAGCTATGGCAGACCAGGACAGCTAGGTGCAGCAGCAGCTGACCCCTCCACCGCATCAACGCCAGCGGAAGAAGCAGTCGGACACCTCGCACACGGACGGCCGCTCCAGCAACCGCAGCGGCAGCAGGAGGAGTAAGGTGTCGGACGCTTCAGGGCCATCCAGAAGGGATTCATCTTATGTCCCGCCACAGCCTCAAAATCCGGTACCCTTTTGTGACTTCAGGGGTGAGTGATCTTCGTGAATGTCACTTAATAGTAATGGAAAGTTATTATGTCCTTCATTCCTTAGGAAGAAGAGTAGCGGCAAAAAGAACCCACTGGGTTTGTTCCTTATGCCAGGCCCCCCTTTCCATAGATTGGCAGAAACAGCTTTGTGCAAGCTGTATTAACCAAACGATAGCGGAGAGCACCCCGGATTTCGCTTCTAATTTGAGGTCCGTAATCCGTTCAGAGGTGCAGGATTCCCTGTAAGGCTTACTAAAGTGGAAAAAGAGATCCCATAAAGATATCTCCTCTGACTATGATTTATCCTCCCAGTCAGAGGATCTTTGCCTCGGCATCCTCCTCTTCATCAGACAGTGGTAGGCCCTGTTTCCCTATTGAGGATACTGACAAGTTGGTCAGAGCGGTCAGATCTACCATGGGGTTGAGGGAGGAGAAGGCAGCCAGGTCCCTGGAAGATATGTTCGCAGGCCTGGAGGAAAAAAAGACGCTCCTTTCCAGTGAATCCCCAAATTCAGACCCTTATAGACCTGGAATGGAGGAAGCCGGAGAAATCAGGAGTATTGTCCTCATCCTCTAAAAGGAGGTACCCCTTCGAGGATAATGTCTCTGAGTCCTGGGACAAAATTCCTAAAGTTGGCGGGTCTGTCGCCCGATTATCCTAAAGATCGTCCCTACCCCTGGAAGATTCGGGCAGTCTAAAGGATGCTCTGGATAAGAAGGCAGATTCCTTCCTGCGTCACACCTGTGAAGCAGCAGCAGGGGGCCTGAAGCCAGCGGTAGCAGGCACTTGTGTCGCTAGGTCACTTATGGTGTGGCTTCAGCAATTAGGAGACCAGCTAAAGGATAAAAAGATGTCCAGAGATAAAATCCTCTCCAATCTGCCTTTGCTACAAGCAGCATCTGCTTTTTTGGCCGACTCCTCAGTGGATTCAGTTAAACTCGCTGCCAGGTCTGCAAATTTGTCTAATGCTGCCAGACGAGCCCTGTGGCTCAAGGGTTGCCCGGGAGACCTACAATCTAAGCATAAGCTTTGTTTTCTTCCTTGTGATGGTAAACTTTAGTTTGGCCAAAAACTGGACGAGTTTTTGGAGAAGGCTGGCGACAGAAAGAGAGGTTTCCCAGGGTTCACGGGGGAAACAAAAAGGTCCTATTTTCGGAAGAAGAGATTTAACCAAGGTCGCCCTCCGGGATAAAGGAAAAGATGGGAGCCCAGATCTAAAAAGGACTCTGGTTACATGCTTGGAGGACCATCCTCCAGTTCCAAAAAATCTCCCCAATGACGCGAGGTTAGAGGTCGGGGGAAGGCTTTCCCATTTTATCCCAGCTTGGGAAGCCATCACTTCAAATCCCTGGGTGTTGGATATCATAAAGAACGGCCTAAAGATACGCTTCTGTCAGGTCCCTCACCGAACCTTCATGATCACCTCCAGGAGGAAGTCCAGGGAGGAGCAGATGGCTCTAGAATCAGAGGTATTAGACTTAGTCAACAAGCAGGTCCTTCACGAAGTTCCAGTTTCACAATGGGGAGGGGATTTTATTCCCCCCTGTTTGTGATAAAAAAAACCAAATGGGTCCTTAAGGACCATTGTCAACCTCAAAAGTCTAAATCAGCTGATAATCAACCAGACTTTCAATATGGAATCAGTGAACTCTGCAGTGAAACTCTTACACCACAATTGTTTCATGGCAGTCATCTACCTAAAAGATGCCTACTATCACGTCCCAATCCATCCAGACTACCGGAAGTACCTAAGGGTAGCCCTGTTCATCCAAGGTCAATTGAGACATTTCCAATTCACTGCCCTACCTTTTGGACTCTCGATAGCACCGAGAGTATTTACAAAGGTTATAGCGGAGGTGACAGCTTTTCTCCGAATCAAGAACGTGGTGATTGTTCCCTATCTGGACGACTTTCTGATAATAGGGAAATCGGAGGACCACTGTTCCTCTCAACTTTTAGAGGTCCGGACAGCTTTATATCACCTGGGGTGGTTAATAAATATTCAAAAATCAAAGCTATCCCCCTCAAGGACTCAGATCTTTCTGGATTTGACCCTAGATTCCCAACGCCAATCCTGTTTCCTCCCGAAAGACAAGGTTTGCAAAATAATCAGCCTGGTCTCAAGGGCAATAAGGTCTCCCGTGATTTCCTTGAGAGAAGCAATGTCCCTACTAGGCTCCATGACTTCCTGTCTCCCGGCAGTCAAATGGGCCCAGAGTCATATGAGGCTTCTTCAGTGGGAGGTCCTGTCGGCTCAGAAATCCTTCAACGGACATATAGGAAAAAAAACTCTCCGTCTTTGGAGACAGTAAACTCCCTCTCCTGGTGGACAAACAGGGAGAATCTGACCGCAGGCTTACAATGGTCCAAACCAGTCGACCACACAATTACAACAGATGCAAGTGGCTCCTGCTGGGGGTGTCATCTGGCAGAGTTCTCAGTTCAGGGGCTCTTACTACGTCACGAAAAAGAAGCGTCATCAAACCTAAAAGAGCTTTTGGCCGTGGAGAAATCCTTGATAAGCTTCCTTCCCCACATACAGGGTCGCCATGTCCAGATCAGGTCCGACAATCGGACGACAGTGGCATATATAAATCACCAGGGAGGAACAAGATTTCACTCCCTTATGGTAGTGGCAAACAGGATCCTGCATCTAGCAGAACAACATCTCCCATCCCTCAGTGCTCTTTTCATCCGGGGGTATAAAATTCAAGAGCAGATTTCCTCAGTCGCCACACTTTAAGACAAGGAGAGTGGCCTCTAAACCCGATAGTCTTCCAAAAGATTATCCAGATATGGGGGTCACCGGACATATATTTGTTCGCCACCAGGGCGAACAGGAAGGTGGAGAGATTCTGTTCACTAAATCCAACAGAGAATCCCTATGCTGTAGACGCTCTCCACATTCCCTGGAAGTTCAGGAAGGCCTACGCCTTTCCACCGATAGTGATGATCCCGGCAGTTGTGAGGAAAATTCGGGAGGAGGGGGCGAGGATAATCAGATCCCTGGGTCCTGCCTGACAGGCCGGACCTTCTCATCCAGGGGCCAATATTCCATGCACAAGCCAAAGGTTTCCATCTGGCGGCTTGGAATTTGAGAGGTTGTTACTGAGCAATAGGGGGTTTTCACCAGGCCTAGTTTCTACCCTGTTGGGTAGTTGAAAGCCCATAACAACTAAAATTTATTCCAGAATCTGTTGAAAATTCCTGGATTTTATAGACTCCCCATTGTCGGATAAACCTCCAGTTAGAGAAGTCCTAGAGTTTTTACAAAAGGGACGTGACCTAGGGTTGGCTACGGGAACACTTAAAGTTCAGGTGTCCGCCCTAGGGGCGATCTATAATTGTAACCTGGCAGGGAACAGATGGGTCTCTAGATTCATTAAATCCTGTTCCAGAGCTAAGCCAGTTCGGGCTCTTCCTCCCTGGGACCTGAATTTGGTTTTAAATGCACTCTCTGGCGACCCATTTGAACCCCTGCAGGTTATCTCTCCAAAGATCCTCACCCTCAAAACCATCCTCTTTGTGGCCCTAACGTCGGCCCGTAGGGTGAGTGACCTGCAGGCCCTTTCTGTTGATCCCCCATACACCCAAATTCATGATGACCGGGTCGTCCTGCGTACAGATCCATCGTACCTTCCAAAAGTTGTATCCAGATTCCACTGTAATCAGGAGATTGTACTTCCCTCTTTCTGCAGTAACCCTAAAAACCCTGGGGAGGTTAGGTTCCAAAATCTAGATGTTAGAAGGGCATTACTACAGTACATAGACATGACTAGTCAGTGGAGGAAGGACAAGTCCTTGTTTCTGGCCTTTCAGGGGAGTAGGAAAGGTCCCGGGGTATCAAAGGGAACTATTGCTAGGTGGCTTAGGGAGGCCATTTGTCTAGCTTATACATCTACAGGTGTTCCGGCACCGGACGGTATTAAAGCTCATTCCACCGGAGCTGTTGCAACCTCCTGGGCAGAGAGAGCAGATGTCTCGATTGACCAGATATGTAAAGCTGCTACTTGGTCTGCACCATCCACCTTCTATAAGCACTATCAGTTGGATCTATCCTCCTCTGACCTTACCTTTGGGAGAAGGGTACTTCAGGCGGTGGTCCCTCCCTAGGGTGCTCATATTTTCCAAAATTCTCTCAAGGTGTACTGGCATGGGTGAGGGGAAAACACCAAGGTTACTTACCGGTAGCCAATCTTTCCTGAACCCATGACAGCACCCGTAGTCATCCCCCCCCCCCCTGTCTTTCTCACGCCCTGGTGAAGCACTTTACATTTTGGGTGATATATATATATAGTAGGTGTTGGTTATGTGTCTAACCTTTTCTGGAGGTCCTCTCAATGCTCTGTAATCCAACTGAAGCGAGGGAGAGGTACCGCCCTTTTATTTCAGACGGTTTCCTGTCCTTGGTGGGGCGGATCCCTCTCTCAAGGTGTGTTGTCATGGGTTCAGGAAAAACCGGCTACCGGTAAGTAACCTTGGTGTTTTTTTTCACGCTCCCAATTTAACAATTTGAGTACAGTTGGATCTATTGGGTTTTTTTGCACTATGGGTGGGTGGTTGGGAGCACAGCTGTGCAGGAAAAAAAAAAGCTTATAGGTTCTCAATTCGTTCATTCTTGGGATCGGTGGCGGAACCAGAGGTCGGACCATCACCAATCAAGATATTATATCCCTTCACACTCATCATTGCTCCCAATTAACAATTTGAGTACGTGCATATTTTTTTAGGGTATTTTTGTGCAATGGGTGGGAGCACAACTGTGCAGGAAAAAAAAGCTGATAGGTTCCCCATTCCTTCATTCTCAGAATCAGTGGATGGAACATCGCCAATCACAATATTATATCCTTCTCACTAATCGTTGCTCCCAATTATCAATTTGATTACGGTTATACCTATTGTTTTTTTAGGGTTTTTTTTTTTGCACTGTGGGTGGGTGGTTGGGAGCACAGCTGTGCAGAAAAAAAAAAGCTGATAGGTTCCCCATGCCTTCATTCTCAGGATCAGTGGTGGAACCAGAGTGTGGATCATCTCCAATCAAAATATTATATCCTTCACATTCATCGTTGCTCCCAGTTAACAATTTGAGTACGGTTGAACCCATTGTGGTTTTTTAGGGTTTTTTTTTTTTTTGCACTATGGGTGGGTGGTTGGAAGCACAGCTGTGCAGGAAAAAAAAAAGCTGATAGGTTCCCCATTCCTTCATTCTAAGGATCGGTGGTCAGACCATCGCCAATCACAATATTATATCCTGGCAATATGCCATAATATTATATACGGAGTTGTCCTCCTGGCAGTTGCCGTGATCCTCTATTCCTTACCTGCTACCTCTATACTGTATATGAAATGACAATATGTGAGAAATATTAATAATGTTGCTCTCATTTTCTAAAAAAAACAGGTTGGAACACAAACTCTCAATTAGTTGTTTTTTTATTTGTTTACCAATCTAAAATGTCCACTTTGAGGCACCAGAGATAAATGCTGGCATATAATGTACAATGCTCCCATCCCTAGCAGTTGGCGTGTATCAGGCGACATCGCAGGATCTTCAAGTAGCTGTCAATCTTGTGGGAATCTCTGCGGAAACACTGAAGCAAGTGGTAGACGGGGAACACGTAGGAATCGCCCTGTGGTGCCGTTACATCGATTGGTCCAAACCACTGGGGGTAAACGTGTTCTAGATCAGTCAGCATCTGCAATAAACAATGGGTGAATGTGGGTGTAGAATTTGGTTGGAGTAAAGGTACAATCTAACACTACAATTATCCAAACGTTGTGCCTATTACAGCATTACCACCAGTCACAAGCAAACTCAATATCTTCCTAAAAGGAAAAATATTGTGGATGGACATGCTTTCTAAAAGGGAATCTGTCAGCAATATGATGTAGGTGCTGAGACCCTGATTCCAGCGATGTGTCACTTACTAGTCTGTTTTTAGCTGTTTCGATACAATAAGTGTTTTATCAGAAGGAGATTATCACTACAGGACTAGGGGTCTTGTGCTTCCTAGTCAACCTGCTCTAATACAATCAACAGTGATCGTATCAAAATGACAGCATGCAGACCAACAAGTGACATATCGCTGGAATCAGAATTTCTGCCCCTACGTCATGCTGCTCTTGGATTACATAAAAACCTGTTGACAGATTCCATTTAAAGAGAATTTATTGTTACACTTATTGCCGCTTCTCAGCAACTCTACTTTTTACTTAGTCAGTTCCGCTTTGGTTTATACTCGTACCATATAGCCTAAATTCATGACCTACGTGAAGGAAGAGAGGATGTGTGTGATAATAATGCTGCTTACTCTCCAGAGATCCTGTCTATTCCTCCTTGAAGAATCCTGGTGTGCTCCTCAGCTTCTGTCACTTTTTTCTCCATGTTATTTGGCGCCCCCATGGACAAGTACTGCAGGGGTTGGGTCCAAGAGCGCAATCATTTCTTTCTAAGGCTCAGCAAGTCTTCGTGCTGTGGAAGCAGTAGACATCAGTTAGGAGGGATATCAGGCTGAGAACATATAGAAAATCATATGCCGAAAAGGGAATGTACCAGAAGTTGTGGATGCAAGAAAGTGCCCATGATTCCACTCCTCCGGGTCACACGAAGTGATGCAATACCCAGTGGTTGGTTAAGAATCCATTTATTTAGAAGCTAAAATAAGAGGCGTTTCCTGGACGTCCTGTCCACTTCATCAGTGCATAGCTTGTGTCCGGTATAGCAAGGAGTGGACATATATATACAAAAAATGTGAAAACAACTGGCGCCAAAACAATGTGGCCGTTAAGGCAGAAAAATACAATCAATAAAAAGGCAGAAATTTGAGTATCCATCAATGTATATATGCATCGGGAATAAAATATTGCTAGCATGATTAAAAATTAATTAAAAACCGATATAGTTCAATGCAAAAAAAATATAATAAATAATTAAAATATATAGATAATTCCTGAAGCAGGAATTGAACCTGGTGTATTGCAATCAAATGGATCATGTTTAGATCTTAATCATGGTACAACCCTCTAAGCCACGGGTGCTCATGTATATTGTGATTGATCTTGTTCTGATAGGAGGTAATAAACGGATATTAGACGATATATCTAACTTATACCTACATGCTAAACAAAATAATTTTAATTCTTCTTATAATAGAATATGTGATCGTATCGGCAACATGAATAATTTCTTTAGGAGTGTGTCCGTATTATCGGTGTAGTACTAGAGAATAGTCGTGCGCATTAATGTCCACTAGGTGGTATGATGAGCACTGAAAGTGTCCTAGGGAATAGTGCAGACTACTGGGAACAGAACGCAATGATCATAAGAAGAAAGGAAACTGAACTCAGTGAAACCCTGGATCGGGACAGTGGATCAAGAACAAGCCAAGACACATGTTCCTGACCATGTAGAGGTCAATTATATTTGTCAGTGCTTTCAAATAAAAACCTCTGATATTTCATTGAGACCCCAAGGTTTCCAAGTATTTAGTTGATCTATCCAGTATATCTCTTTCCTATTGAGACCCTGAATTCTATTGGGAGTGGTGCATGGAATATGCTCTATGGGCAGGATTTTAAGACACCCAAAGTCTTTATTGTGATGGATTGCCATATGTCGTGATAAACCATGTTTTAAAAAACCTGTAGCGACATTATGCCTATGAGAATTTAGTCTTTTATGAAAGGGTTGCATAGTTCTACCGCCATATTGCTTGGGACCTGTGCATTCAATCAGATATATGACAGAATCAGTGTCACAGGACATATTACTATTTATTGTGAAGCGTTCATTGCTTGATGTGGATGCAGAAGTGTCGGCTCCATGAGTAATATTCATGCCGCACATGCCGTTCTTTTTGCCACATCTGGTGATGGTTTTATTCTTATTATTGATCTTGCTACAATCTAGAGTAGAAAGGGTGTGTATCCTACGGGGGGCTCAAATGTTCCTTAGAGTGGGGGCTCTCCTATACACAATGGAGGGTTTTTCTGGGATAATCTTCTTGAGTATCGGATCATTTAACAGAATATGCCAATTCTTCTGCAGAATATCTCTAAATGATTTATGCTGAAAATTCTATGTAGTGATGAATTTTACACAGCGCTCATAGGACATTTTATCTGAATTAGATTTTAATAGAAGTGAATTCTGGCTACAGGTGTCCCTTACCCTTTCACATGATTCGCCAACAAGATTTTTGGGATAGCCCTGTTGTAGAACTTTCTGTTTCAGCATACCTGATTGCTCTGAAAAATCATTTTCAGAAGTGCAATTCCTTCTGATCCTCTGAAATTGATTAAAAGGAATATTACGCAGCCATTTCTGGTAGTGGCCACTGCTGTAGTGGATGGAACTATTCGCATCCACTTGTTTAAAATAAGTCTTGGAGCAAATCCTATTGTTCTCTATAAATAAGGTCAGATCCAGAAAATGAATACTGGTGTTATTTGTATCGGAATTGAAGGAAATACCCCAGCAGTTGTTATTTAGAAAACTGGCAAGGGCTGAGGGTTCTGCGATGTCCTTATTAAGAATGAAAATTAAGTCGTCAATGTATCTTTTGTAAAATATAATGCCTTCCCAAAATGGACCCCCATAGATGAACACCAGTTCAAATATGCCCATGAAAATATTAGTGAACGTAGCTGCGACCTTTGACCCCATCGCGGTCCCTTTGATCTGATGGTAAGTGTGTTGGAGGAAAGTGAAATAATTGTTATTAAGGATGAAAGATAACCCAGATAGAATAAATGATTTGTGGGAGGATGACAGGCCGGTGTCTTTGGAGATCATATGTTCAACACATAATAAACCAATTTCCCAATCAATATTGGTGTAAAGGGATGTAACATCAAGGCTTAAAAATACAAATGATTCTTCCCATTGGATGTCCTTAGTAAGGTTGATGAGGTGGCTGGAGTCACGAAGGTAACTCCTCAACCTTTTAACATGGGGCTGAAGGAGAACATCAATGTACTCTGCATGTGTTGTAGATTGGCCATGCAATACACCAATAATATCACATGATCACGTTCTGTACGTGGACCGGAAATACATGTCCCACTGAGCACAATTCCCAGTATGTTGTATAGGGGGCGCTGTGCCAGGCCAGGATTTCCCCTCCTCGATGCAGTGTCCTACAGTGTCCTACATCTTCTCCAGTACAGCTGCTCACAGATTAACCTTGGAATAAACCCGCAGCGTCCCTAATCCCTCCCCACTCACAATGTCGCTGATTACTGGACACACGGCCCCGGGATGGACGTCGTGACTTACCAGGGTCAAGAATCAATGGAGAAAAGACGACTTCATGGGAATGGGACCTGTTGTTAATTAAGTGCCAGGTTTTTATGTTTTGTTTGTTTGTTTTTTTTACGTATTATTATCTATATTAAAGTCTTGCAAATTTTCACACTGGCAATCATTGTACAGGAGGAGGAGGAGAAGGTGAGCTGTGACATCACCTATTGTGAATGGTGGATCCTGTGTTATCTACTGTATATAGAGGTGTTATCAGTCATTGTACAGGAGGAGGTGAGCTGTGACATCCTCTACTGTGAATGGTGGATCCTGTGTTACCTATGTGTGAGTGTGACGCTGACCGGCCGTGACGCTACTTCTGGTTTGCCGGCGGGAATGCCGCCGCATTCAAACCGCTGCCACGACTGAACTTGCACAACTATAAAAAGACCACATCTCCCCCTGCCACTATATTTAACCCCCTGGAATAAGCTAAATTGCAAAACGCGCGTCAGGGCCTGTACCACATCTTCAGGTAGTATCTCTTACTCTCTGCACTATGCAGCTATGTATTAATCTGTTTTAATTTCTACCCTGCCCTTTACCTTTCTGCACTATATTCAGCACGTTTTTCTTAAAGCTATTGGTCTCGCGACCTATTCTTATGAATTTACAGTATATATTGCTCAGACCTTATTTGTGTCTAGCAGGATTGTTTTCCGCTTAAGTACATTGCTATGTCCTCAATATATGTGCAGTCTGGGTACTCCACTGTGTAATTATCACACGATGTTAAGCACTTTTCTATCCTTCTACTTGTAGTTCTAAAAATGTAATTATTGTAATTTATGCTCATTATTGAATCATTGGTTGCATACCATTTCTTTGCAGGAATTTTTCCCCACTCTTACTGGACTTGTTCTCCGTGAAATACGTCTTAGGGCAGCTTATACATGCAAACTTTAATAGGAGTTGTTAATAGAAAATGAATTAATCTGTGCTGCTATAACTATACACAAATAGTGCTTTGGCTCCTCCATGTGGATCAGTTTGGTACTGCCAGTGGATGTGATTAATCCTGCTTGGTTTCCCCTTGTTTTAAGTATGTTTTATACATCTTGGTTTTGATTAATAAAATACTGTGTATGTTGATTCTGGGTGGCATTTGTTTCCATTCCTTTATAGGTTTTTGCAATTATTTGGAGGTGCCATGACAATATGGGCCGTTTCTAGGTTAAATCTATTTGGAAGAGAAGCCATTGAGGTGACCATATCAGTTGTCACCCAGCTTTCCCAGGACCTGATAAATCCAATGTCCACTGAAAGATTACATGTGCTGAAGATTATAGATGTATAATGGCAGCATCTAGTGGTCAAAGGCGGTATTGCCATTATCATATACTTAAGCCTCATTTACACTTTGCAGTTCAGGACGATCAGGTTACGTGTAGATTTGATTACATTATTCCGAAAGTGACCACTCACCCGTTGCTGGATTCTTAGTAGCGTACGTCTGCCTTCCATTCGGTTTTATCCATTTGCCACCGATAAAATGACCAAAGCTTCGTTCGTGACTGTCAAGCCAGGCCTAGAGAGGGAAAAAAACAAATAAAACCATAAGTATAAAAAGATAAAAATAAAATCATAAAATCAGGGAAAAAAAAAAAAAAGACTGATAATGAGAAATCAGGCCTCGCTCGAGAGGCGGCGCGCACTCACCATTCGAGAGGCGGCGCGCACTCACCGCTCGAGAGGCACTTACGGCCAGTGGTGTTGTCACGCCACTGATTCCAGCTGTGCTCTTCCCCATACTGGAGGAAAGAGCTTGTAAGCGCTGCTCTCTTTGCCTTGGAGATCAGTCACCAACGATAGACTGCAGCGGTATCCGGTATCTTAGACAATGAGCCATTAACTATAGAATTAAAAATCCAAGGGTATTTAGCAAAGTTACCCGTTATCAAGAGGACTTTGACATTTTTTGGCCATTGATCATGATGAGAAAAAGCGTTTATTGCCCGCCTTTTGATGGAAACCACGCTTAGAAATGACCAGAGAGGGATTGTTTGGTTTAAAATCTTCTATTGTAAAAGTCGTCTCAAAAATCAGTAATCCACAAGTGAACCCCATGGCAAGTGCTCACTTTTCCTGCAGCGCCACCACAAGCAAAGTGAAGAATTGCAAGTGCTATGTGCAAATGCATATAAATCAATCACATTAGACAAGGTATAGTGCACAGGATTACACATCCAATATAGTCACAAAGAATATAAAGTGCTTATAGTGAAATAGGGAGCAGCAGGTATGACCTGAGTTTGAAAATAATGGCCCCAACGCGCGTTTCACACGATGCCTCTTCCAGGGGGATGGGTATCCTCCCATTTATTTTGAATGATGCTATTGTGGACTTGCTAGCTTTATATGTATAGACGCTAATACCATTTGGAATTACTTAGAACTACTGGCCTATGCATACGCTGCTAACATATGGAGCTTACTCTTGATTTTCACTATAAACTATAACTACTAGTGAACATCAGCTCCCTCCAGTGGTATAGTTTGATATGATCTTTTTTTTTTTTTTTTTAAATTTTGCTAGTTATTTTCCCTTTTAAAAAATATGTTAGCTTTTTTTGGTAATAAAGATTATTATTTCTATGCTACTGGCTGTTTGCTTCCATTAAATTTGTAGGTTGTTGTTGTTTATAGGGAGGTGCCGTATATACTAATTGTGCCTGTAAGTAGGCTTAATGCTCTTAAAATGAACAGGCTGAGCAAGTGACGCACCATGTACTTGACAGTATTACAGCTCCTAGATACGTGGAGCCATCATGTGGGACAGATAGATTGTGGATTACAGCCTCCAGTGATATGGGGGACACGCGCGGCTCGGTCTTATCTTTAGGTCTCTTACACTCTGCAATCACCGAAAATCCACCAGACTGTGAAGGTCAGTGATGAAATACCATGAAGTGCAAACAGATTTTCAACTCCTTCATTCTGATGTTCTTGGGGGTGATGACCCACCGGACTGCGGGGGAGTGACCCCATATAATGAGAGGACAAGGCCAAGGAGGAAGACACAGTGTGTACAGATCATGGGGACTTATCAATGATACCGGGGAGAAAAAACATGGACCAGGGAGCAAGATTGTGACCACTGTAAAAGTCAGCATATATGCAGAGTTAGAAAAAGTTTATTTTTTCAGTAGGAAAAGTTATAAAACTTTTTAAATCACTTTATCAGGGAATTTGTCCTCATTCCTGTAAAAAAAAAAACCATGCTGGACAAAATAAATGAAAAAAAAAATTGTATTTAAATTACTATTTAAAGGGAATCAGAGCAGCATGATGTAGGGGCAGAGAGTCTGGTTCCAGCGATGTGTCACTTATTAGGCTGTTTGCTGTAGTTTCAATTCAATCTGTTTTATCACTTGCACAGCAGTCCAGTTAATTTGTAACTCCACCACTGATTGGCAGTTTGCTGACAGTGTACACAGGAAGCAGCCAATCAGAGGTGTGGGCGGGGTTATATACGGCTCAGCATTCCGAGATCTACAGCAGAGAAAACAGGGATTCTATCATAACTGCACCAAGCAGCTCAGTAAGTGACATCACCGGAATCAGGGTCTCTGCTCCTATATGATGCAGTCCTCAGATTACATAGTAAAACCTGCTGACAGATTCCCTTTAAGGGTAATCTAACAAAAAAAATCTTCATTGTGGCTGCACTGGGACAAGCATATTCATAAAATATTTGCCTTAAAGAACTGAAGATTTTTTTTTTTTTTTAGCTTTGAAGCTGCAGATCAACTTCAGACAAAGGGTTACAAGATGACGCTGGGCTCCTGGAGGCACGAGGATCCTGTTAAAATGTAGCCTGCACTGACTAACAAGAAAGGAACCTTTGTCCATTCCCGGTCATTGTGATGTATAGGGAGCCATGTACACAGGGGAGGCCGCGGCTCCCAGCCAATCCCTGCAGACCTGGGGGGCGAACGCTCTCAAGTCGCCTCCGTCACGCACTGCTATACAATACAGGAGCAACAGCGTTAACTATTTGTGGACGGATTTCAAAATTTTGAAAAACTTGATCAATTCAGGGCCCCATAGAAGGTAAAATCATTATACACTCGCCTCCCGCAGCCGCACCGCTTCAGCATTGTCAGCGCTGCTGCTACCAGTAGTGTCAAGTGACCACTGCAGCCAATGAGCCGTTGCTGATCAGCTGCAGCGCATCAATATTCCGTAAAATCGAACAAAATAGCAAAGGCTGCAGCCAGTCAATGGCCACTGATTGACAGTGTGGTGCCATGTAACTGCTGCTGCCAATCAAAGAGAACAGCAGCGCCGACAATCAGTGATGGAGGCATGGTTGGACCAGGAGGCACGAGACACCTCGTCCTGTAGTGATAATCTCCTGCTGATAAATCACTGATTTTAATGAAAAGGCAAAACACAGCCTAGTAAGTGACACATCGGTGGAATCAGGGTCTCTCCACCCTCATAGTGCTCTCAGATTACATAGCAAAACCTACTGACAAATTACCCTTTAAGAAAAGAGTGGCGATACAAAGTACCTATAAGACAAAACTAGAACTCTTCCAAAATGAAGAGAAACCCGTCAGCTGTTTTGGCATTCTCGTCAGTACAGGGCAAGGCTTTAAATTGGATCTTAGGGGGTACTGCAGACACCACTAGATTGTGAAGAGAAACATGCCAGCAATACTGAAGCAGCCGCCTATAAATGGTGCTTCAATCTTTTTTGAGGAGGCTTTAGCTGTACTTTATACTACATTCACTCACAGTGCACCCGTCTCCAACCAGTGGCAGTATTTTTGCCTTTTGGTGTATACCTTTTTTATCCCCAGGGAGCATTGCCTCGCTTTAAGACTCGGTGCATCAGCTGCTGTTGTCCACACCTTCACCACAAAAGACCCCTGTCCTGGAAAAATAAAGGGGCTCAGTTCCCTCCCCTTCTTTTTTTGACTTCCAAAATGCAATGATCTTGATTGGCCATTTTTTGTTTTTGGAATTAAGGAAGGAAAAGAGCTCACTGATACCAGAGCGGTCCTGTAATAAGAGTCCAGACCTCCTCTGGTATTAATATGAGCACAAACACTGCGCCCCTGCCGGAAGCTTCATGCAGCCGTATATCACCAAGCACAATGCAGAGTGTCGGATGGAGTGGTGTAAAGCCATCACCACTGGACTCTGGAGGAGACGTGTTCTGTGCAGTGACGGATCACACTTCTCTATCTACGTCTGATGGAGGAGTCTGGGTTTGGTGATTCCAGGAGAACACGACGGCTCCTTTCTGATCTTTCTCAAGGAAAGAAGACGCCTCCAGGAAGTCGTGTACAAGTCATGTGCAACAACGAAGAGGAACTGGAGGATTACACAGAGCAAAACCTTACCAAGCCATCACGTGAATCTGATGAGGGAAACAGTCAGCAATCTGTCCTCAACAGCCTCCAATCTGACCTCAATCAACATCTGGATCGGAGGTCTACAACTCCAAGAAATGGCCACATCATGGCATGATGGGTGTTATAGTTCCCCAACAGCCTTGAGTTACATATATAGAGAAGGATTCATCTACTGTTGAAAAAAAAATCCCTTGGATCCTGAAGTTATTTTGTTATTGACTAATGAAAACTTTCACAAACATTAAAAAAAAAAAGTTTCTAAAAGTTAATTAACTTCTGATGCTTAAATGTTTGATCAAAATTTAAAAAAAAAGTGTTTTTTTCTTTTCTTTCTAGAAACAGCGCCACTCTTGTCTGTTGGCGGTGTATGGTATTGCAACCCAGCAAGATGGTTGTACGGTCTGATACAGAGTGCAATGTAATATTACCTGGTGGTAATATCCAGGTAATGGAAACGGGCTTTGTATATAGACAGAAGGTGACGATTTGCCGGAGACTCTCTCACACCATTAAGCCGCATTCACACATTGGTGTTTGTCACCTTGTTGTGCATTATCCCGACTGACGCACATTTTATGGGGCTATTCTCTTTTTTCGTGGACCGAGGGTCTGCATGGACCAAATATGGGAAAAGAACGGAACAACAAATAAATTAAAAATACTTTTTTTGTCACATTATGATTTATAAAAATAAATTAAAAAAAAATCACAAAAAAAATAAAAACAAACTAAAGTCCCAGATTCATCATTTGTATATTTTTAAGTCACTTATTTATTTTTTTGTCTTATGGTCACCTATTTTCTTTTGAGCACGTGTTCAGAACTTTTGCCCAGAATAAAAAATGCTCTAATTTTTTTTTTCGCTATTTTTTAGTGCAAAAAGCCACAGGTTGCAACATTTCAGCGAAAAAATGCAGATGGACATTAAAAAAAAATCCCTCTGGGGTGGGAGATGGATACATTTAAGCAAAAACATCTGAGACCTCCAACCTGTGCCGACAATGGGAAATAAATAAATCAATTAATAAATAAATAAAGTAAATAAATAAAAAAAAATGGACATATAAAATAGACTTTAAAAAAGGCGCAAATGGAAAGAAAAATACGATTTCAGGAAACTCATTCACTTTGCTGGTCCTATAAAATGCAGCGATTTTTTTTTTTTCCTATGGAAAAATTGCAACATGTGAATACGCCTTTAATAAAACTTAATTGACAAAGTCAGAAGATTGCAAACGCATATAAATCCGGATGCATTTTTTTTTTTTTTTTTTTTATTAGCGGGTTTTCCCAAAACTTGTGTTGTGGAGTTCAATATCCGCGATGTTGTTCGTTTATTTTAGGCGACCTTGCTGCAAAAAAAAATGCAAAGTTGCAGAAATCTTTCCATGTTCACATGCTGCAGTTTTTTTATGCCAAAATACATTTTTTTCTGATTATTGCTGCATTTTACCCTTTATTTAATGCAGATTTAAAGCTAAATTTTAATGCAATCTTTTATCACTAAATTTATTTATTTTTTACCAAAAAAAACGCACTGTGTGAACAGGCCCTTACAGCAGACAAACAATCAGGCAAGTTTAGATTATTTTTTTTAAAAATGTCGCAATATTAGAAGAGCACAATCACTGCACTGAAAAAAAAGCGTCATCGCACGACACTTTTCCCATCAGTCTTGTGCACACTTGCAATTTGTAGCCTGCGGCTCTTACAGGTGATGCCGGAGCCCCAGAACACAGAGCAGCCCGCACTGACGCCTCACCTGCGCGACACTGGCGGCCTCAGGAGCCGGGCCGTACTGCATGGAGGTGAAGATCTCCCGCACTGACGGTCAGTCTGTCCCCGTAGAGGCGGCCATGACATTCAGCAATGAGTAACAGCCCGTCAGCCCAGCCAACCACAAGGGGGAGCTCTAACACTGCGGCGCTGCAGAGTACGCACGTCACTTCCGCTGGAAGAAAGTCATATTATTATACACTAACAGGATTGTAATCCTCCATTCACCGCGTCTGGTCCCTATAGGTGTTAGTGTATTTTTTTTATATCTGTAAATTGCTGCGTTGTGCTGTAAAGTACTGTGTGTCAGAAATAGTGAGGGGAGGGAAGGAAAAGGGTCAAACGGAAGTGAGTGTCCGACCCGGAAGTGTGCGCATGCGCGGACACAGCCTGTTGCTGAGGCGTGGTGACGCTGTAGCTGGGTGATTGCAGTCAGAGTAGGGTTGCATCTAGTTTGGAGTTGATTATTTGTGGTCCTCAAACAATCAACTCCATTCTAGCTGATTCACCAT
This sequence comes from Phyllobates terribilis, assembly GCF_046119375.1. Taxonomy (NCBI): domain Eukaryota; kingdom Metazoa; phylum Chordata; class Amphibia; order Anura; family Dendrobatidae; genus Phyllobates; species Phyllobates terribilis. The sequence goes on from NW_027362833.1 coordinate 1,811,245, forward strand.
TGAGCCGTCTAGTTTGGAGTTGCTTTTTTGTGGTCCTCATTTTATCAGCTCCACTCTAGACGGATCACTACTGAAGTGACTGGATCGAAGCGGATATTTTGTGGTCCTCATTCCAGCATCTCCACTCTAGCTGATTCACTGGTGAAGTGACTGGATCGAAGCGGATATTTTGTGGTCCTCATTCCAGCATCTCCACTCTAGCTGATTCACTGGTGAAGTGACTGGATCGGGGGGATATTTTGTGGTCCTCATTCCAGCATCTCCACTCTAGCTGATTCACTGGTGAAGTGACTGGATCGGGGGGATATTTTGTGGTCCTCATTCCAGCATCTCCACTCTAGCTGATTCACTGGTGAAGTGACTGGATCGGGGGGATATTTTGTGGTCCTCATTTTAGCAGCTCCACTCTAGCTGATTCACTGGTCAGGTGACTGGATCGGAGGGATATTTTGAGGATCTCATTCCAGCATCTCCACTCTAGCTGATTCACTGGTCAGGTGACTGGATCGGAGGGATATTTTGTGGTCCTCATTTTAGCAGCTCCACTCTAGACGGATCACTACTGAAGTGACTGGATCGGGGGGATATTTTGTGGTCCTCATTCCAGCATCTCCACTCTAGCTGATTCACTGGTGAAGTGACTGGATCGGGGGAATATTTTGTGGTCATTTTAGCAGCTCCACTCTAGCTGATTCACTGGTCAGGTGACTGGATCGGAGGGATATTTTGAGGATCTCATTCCAGCATCTCCACTCTAGCTGATTCACTGGTCAGGTGACTGGATCGGAGTTGATCTTTTGATGATCTCTCTGCAGCTTCTCCATTCTAGACAGTTCAGTTTCTACACTGAAGTTCCTCAAAAAATCACCTCCAATGTCCAGAATGGAGCAGATTCCCGGATCCTCATAGCCTGCAATGTAGTGGAATTGGAATGTACACACATTGTAGATATATATCAGCCTTATAATTCTAATGATTTCATGTTTTTATTTTTTAAGTACTTGCTCAAACTGTTATATTTATTACGTATTTCCAAAGGGCAAAATTTTATTTTTTTCATAATTAATCGAACTTGCATTTTATTATCGCTTTTTGTAATATAAATAATCACACACAGCGCTGATCATTCAGTTTTACGTGGGGAAAAACGTAACAGAGCGCAGCAACAGAGTCCTCATAATTTACAACATTGTATTGGAGTGGATTTTTTGAGGACCTTATTTGAGCAACTCCATTCTAGCTGATTCACTAGTGAGCCGTCTAGATTGGAGTGGGTATTTTGAGGATGTTCCTTGTAGCCTCCAATCTGTACTGTTTGGTGCTGAGGTGACTGGAATCAAGTTTTTCAAAGAGTGAGTGGAGCTTCGCAGGGAGAAACATAACAGAGCGCAGCAACAGAGTCCTCATAATTTACAACATTGTATTGGAGTGGATTTTTTGAGGACCTCATTTTAGTAACTCTATTCTAGCTGATTCACCATTGAGCCATCTAGATCGGAGTGGATTTTTTGTGGACATCTTTTAGCAACCCCATTCTCTACCGTCATGGCCAAAAGTATTGAGATTGAGACAAATAGTAATTTTTCCAAAGTTTACTGCTTCATTTTTTGTAATGGCAATTTGCATATACTCCTGAATGTCAAAGAGTGATCAGCTTAACAGCAATTACTGTACTTGCAAAGTCAATATTTGCCCAGAAAATGAACTTTAACCCCCAAAACACATTTCTACATCATTGCAGTCCTGCCTTAAAAGGAGCAGCTAACATCGTTTTAGTGATTGATCCATTAACACAGGTGTGGGTGTTGATGAGGACAGGGCTGGCGATCAATCAATCATGATTAAGTAAGAATGACATCACTGGACACTTTAAAAGGAGGCTGGTTCTTGGTATCATTGTTTCTCTTCAGTTAACCATGGTTATCCCTAAAGAAACACGTGCAGCCATCATTGCACTGCACAAAAATGGCCTAACAGGGAAGAGTATCGCAGCTACAAAGATTGCACCTCAGTCAACAATCTATCGCATTATCAAGAACTTCAAGGAGAGAGCTTCCATTGTTGTCAAAAAGGCTCCAGGGCGCCCAAGAAAGACCAGCAAGCGCCAGGACCGTATCTTAAAACTGTTTCAGCTGCGGGATCGGACTACCAGCAGTGCCGAGCTTGCTCAGGAATGGCAGCAGGCTGGTGTGAGTGCTTCTGCACGCACTGTGAGGCGGAGACTCTTTGAGCAAGGGCTGGTTTCAAGGAGGGCAGCAAAGAAGCCACTTCTCTCTAGAAAAAAACATTAGGGACCGACTGATATTCTGCAAAAGGTACAGGGAGTGGACTGCTGAGGACTGGGGCAAAGTCATTTTCTCTGATGATCCCCTTTTCGACTGTTTGGGACATCTGGAAAACAGCTTATTCGGAGAAGAAGAGGTGAGCGCTACCACCAGTCTTGTCTCATGCCAACTGTAAAGCATCCTGAAACCATTCATGTGTGGGGTTGCTTCTCAGCCAAGGGAATTGGCTCACTCACTGTCTTGCCTAAAAACACAGCCATGAATAAAGAATGGTACCAGAATGTCCTCCAAGAGCAACTTCTCCCAACCGTCCAAGAGCAGTTTGGCGCCCAACAATGCCTTTTCCAGCATGATGGAGCACCTTGACATAAAGCAAAGGTGATAACTACATGACTCATGGAACAAAACATAGAGATTTTGGGTCCATGGCCTGGAAACTCCCTAGATCTTAATCCCATTGAGAACTTGTGGTCAATCATCAAGAGACGGGTGGACAAACAAAAACCAACAAATTCTGGCAAAATGCAAGCATTGATTATGCAAGAATGGACTGCTATCAGTCAGGATTTGGTCCAAAAGTTGATTGAGAGCATGCCAGGGAGAATTACAGAGGTCTTGAAGAAGAAGGGGCAACACTGCAAATATTGACTTGCTGCATTAACTCATTCTAACTGTCAATATAACCTATTGGTACTCATAATATGATTGCAATTATATTTCTGTATGTGATATAAAACATCAGACAAACACTAATAAAAACCAGAGGCCAGCAGATCATGTGAAAATATAATTTTGGTGTCATTCTCAATACTTTTGGCCATGACTGTACAGTTTCGTGCTGAAGAGACTGGAATTGAGTTTTTCGGAGAGTGAGCGGAGCCTCACGGGGAGAAACGTAACAGAGCGCAGAGACAGAGTCCTCATAATTTACCACACTGGATCGGAGTGGCTTTTTTGAGGACCTCATTTGAGCAACTCCATTCTAGCTGATTCACCATTGAGCCATCTAGATCGGAGTGGATTTTTAGATGATCTCCCTGTAGCCTCTATTCTGTACAGTTCATTGCTGACCTGACTAGAATAGAGTTGCTGGAGCGTTTTCCTCATAGGATCAAATCCAATCTAGACGGCTCATGACTGAAACCTCCAGAATGGAGTTAATTCCAGGGTCGGTCTGGCCTGGCGGGAAATCGGGAAATTTCCCGGTGGGCCCCAATATGAGAGTGAGAAAATTGGTGGCGGGGGCCCTTTAAAAATGTGGGCCCTTTAAAAGCGCGGCTGAAGGAAATGTAGCGTCGCGCGCACTGAACATTCATTGGTGACAGCGGGCCTGCAGTGACGTGCATGCAGCATACTTACCACGTGAGTAGTCCCTGAGGATGGACTCTTTCTGGGTGGTGACACGCACTGCGCTCTGCTTTCCCGCTGGCTGGCAGACTGTGCTGTGGTGTCAGGTGACACTGACGCTGACGCCGCTCTCTTCTGGCCACGCTCTGCAGTGCTCTCTCTCAGCTCCGGGGCCGTCCTCCTATGATACGCTGGCGCCAACGAACCCGACGTCTCGCTCTGCTCTCCCTGCTCCCGGGCTTCTGATGTGGTCCCATCCCGGCTCCTTACCTGTTCTGGCCTACTCCCCTGTAGTAATACCTGTTCCGGACCGGGTGGTGGCACCAGCACCGGCGCACCGCCCCCTTCTCTCCTGCTCTGGTTCTGGGCTTTTTTATACCGGTTCCGGGGCTGGATATGTGGACAGTGACCGTCCTCTACAGTTCAACTCTCCAACCTGGCCTGGAATTGGAAACAATAACTCCACCTGATGAAGGCAGCAGACCGCTGCAGAAACGCGTTGTGGGCATTAATACTTAAATAAAGAGGTTTGTTTTATCCTTTTCCAGCGCCTTATCCAGTTTCTAGCGCCCCACTGACCACTTCAATTTGCACACTGGAATTGGAAACAAGGCTGCAGGCCTACAGCTCTCACTGCTTTAATTTCATGTCAAAAGTACCGTGCCAAATATTCAATAAGGTTTTTATGAGTGAGTGTTCCCAGCACTGGCCAACAATAATATAATTTATTTTATACATTATGCATTGCACTCTAGGCCTCCTATATGACATGTAGATCATACTCTTGGCCTCCTATATGACATATACAGACAGTGTATATGCCATATAGGAGGCTGAGAGTGCGGTATGCATTTTATATGAGGCCTAGAGTGCGGGCCTACATGATGTACAATGCACTCGGCCTCCTATATAAAGTATAGACTATAGGAGGCTGAGAGTGCGGTATACGTTTTATATGAGGCCTAGAGTGCGGGCCTACATGATGTACAACGCACTCGGCCTCCTATATAAAGTATAGACTATAGGAGGCTGAGAGTACGGTATACGTTTTATATGAGGCCTAGAGTGCGGACCTACAAGATGTACAACGCACTCGGCCTCCTATATAAAGTATAGACTATAGGAGGCTGAGAGTGCGGTATACGTTTTATATGAGGCCTAGAGTGCGGACCTACATGATGTACAATGCACTCGGCCTCCTACATAAAGTATATACTGTTTCCACGGACCGTGTGTCCGTGGGCAAAACACGCTGACATGTCAGTTTTTTTTATACACTGCACGGGCCGAAAAACGTCCCGCACACGAGCACACAGATGACGTGCGTGTGTCGTTGGTGTGACACATACCGGCGCCTGGGAATTAGCGGTACAGTTCATGCTGTTCCCAGGTGCTTAAGGAATCAGCGATCAGCGCTAGCAAGGGACAATGTTGAGAGCAGTAGGTTCACCTCCCGATGTTGCCAAAACCTGTAAATATAAGAAAATTTAAAAAAAAATATTCACCTGGCTTGAGGCGACCACACACGCTGAGGAGCTTGACTCCCTGCAGCAAGCAGGCCCCTATGCTCACTGAGCTCAGCATAGGTCGGGGGACCGCTCACTGCAGCAAGTCATTCTCCTACGCTCCTCATCGTGTGTGGTCACTTTAAGCCAGGTGAATATATTGTTGTTTTTTTTAATTTTAGTATTATTTTTACAGGCTTTGGAGACATTTGGAGGTGAATACTACTTTCAACATTGTCTCTTCATTGTCCCTTGCTAACACTGATTGCAGCGCCGGCAGGGGACAGTGATGAGCGATTCCTTCAGCACCCGGTGCTTTTGAACAGCACAAACTGTACCGCTGATTCCCAAGTGGTGGTACGGTATGTGTGATCCTGATGGAGCACACGTATGCCACACTGACACGGATATCTCCGGTACTGTTTTTTCCAGTACCGGAAATATCCGGATGTATGAAAGAGCCCTATGCCATATAGGAGGCCAAGAGTTTGTATGTCACATTGGAGACCAAGAGTGCGGTATACGTTATATATGGGGCCTATATGACATAATAGATCACACTCTCTACCTCCTATATGAAATATAGATCACACTCTTGGACTCATGAATTATACAGTGTATATGTCATATAGGAGGCTGAGAGTGCGGGCCTATATGACGTATACAACACACTCAGCCTGATATATAAAGTATATATTATAGGAGACCGAATGTGCAGTCTGTACGTCATATAGGAGGCCGAGAGTGCGATATATGTCATGTGTGGGGTCAATATGATGTATACCACATAGAAGTGAAGTATGCCGCCACCAGTTCCCAAATCTTCCCAAACGGGTTTTTTAGCCGTTGGCTATCCACATCAGGAGGTGCAATGTCTAAATAAGCAGTGTTAATCAAATGTCCAAGGAAGTATGAAAAAGACAGCACTCACCAATGGATCCCAAAAAAAGATCCTTTTATTTCAGATTCAGCGTACAGACGTTGTGGCTGGTTCAGGGGTGAAAAGAGGACGACGGCCGTTTCGCGCACAAGCAGCGCCACTACGGGTCCAGTATAGTTCACTCCCGCACCCCTGAACCAGCCGCAACGTCTGTATGCTGGATCTGAAATAAAAGGATCTTTTTTTGGCATCCATTGGTGAGTGCTGTCTATTTCATACCTCCTATATGATGTATAGATCGCATTTTCTACCTCATATATGACAAACAGACCGCACTCTCTGCCTCCTATATGACATATACAATGCATTTGGCCTCCTATATTTCATTGCAGCCATTTGGTAAATTCTAAAAAGTTCATTATTCTTCTCATTAAAGTACACTCTGCACCCCATCTTGACTACAAATTTATTGAAAAAGCACTTTACATTACAGAGGGGACTTGTACAGACAATAAAGACATTACAGAATAAACATAACTCAGATACCAAGAGGAGTGAGGGCCCTGCTCGCAAGCTACAATCTATGAGGAAATAGGGAGACACGAAAGGTAAATGATAAAATGTGCTTATATTGTATGATACAACCATTATACACTAAATAGGGTCTGCACATAACGCTGCATGAGCCGCTCACCAGCCAGTATGTGTATGGCCACAGAGGGCTATTAAGTGCATGGAGGGTGTGCACACAGACGCTACAAGGGTCTATATATGCTACTATATGCAGTATATAGTGTACAGACGGTTAGATAGTATGGTGCTGCGTATATGGTGTGGAATCCACATTCTATTCACTGCCATATCTATACATTATATAGTATATACACTGCTCCGCTCTATATTCCTGAACACAGTGTATATGTATATACTGTATAATGTGTGTGTCTGTATATATAATATATACATATATATTGCAGAGTACCACTTCTGTCCTCTATACTGGGTGTAATTCTCAGTATCTGTATATACACACTGCACTGGTAAAATAAGATGTAAAATAATAATAATTTGAGTGGTTTACCCTCTGATATGTACCACTCCCAGCATGCACCGTCAGATTTAACCCTTCCGGGCCTGCTGGGAGTTGTAGGTTTGTTACTGCAGGGATGATGCGGGGACGGGTATTGCATTTGAACCCACAGCATCAAGTCATTCACACTTTAAAGAGAACCTGTCACGTCCTAGCTGCCCTCTACACTGCCCCCATAGCGTTGGTAGTGACGCAATGTGCATCACTAGCAAGCTGTTTTCATGAAAATCGCTGCAGCTATAATGAATTTATAACGTTTAATATACTTATATCTAGGGCCGGCTCCAGGTTTTTCTGGGCCCCGGGCGAGTCTCAGTGGGCCCCTCTAACACATACCACGATTCATGATGCACAGATACCGCAGAGAAATCTATATATATAGTACAATGCAAAGATTTCACTTCTTACATTACATGAGTGATATCTACTGTAAATTCTACAATAGCTCAGAAGCCGGCGAATCCTCGCAGCACACAGTGCAGACCGGACAATATAGTCCTCCATACAGTATTATGGGCACCACTAAGTCCTCCATACAGTTTTATGGGCCCCATTATATATTGCTCCATACAGAATAATGACCCCACATAGTCCTCGTACAGTATAATGGGCACCACATATCTCCATACAGAATACTGGCCCCCATATAAGGCCGCATACGGAATACTGGCCCCCATATAAGGCTCCATAAAGGAATACTGGCCCCCATATAAGGCCCCATACGGAATACTGGCCCCCATATAAGGCCCCATATGGAATACTGGCCCCCAAATAAGGCCCCATACGGAATACTGGCCCCCATACGAAATACTGGCCCCCATATAAGGCCCCATACGGAATACTTGCCCCCATATAAGGCCCCATAAAGGAATACTGGCCCCCATATAAGACCCCATGAAGGAATACTGGCCCCCATATAAGGCCCCATACGGAATACTGGCCCCCATATAAGGCCCCATACGGAATACTGGCCCCCATGTAAGGCCCCATACGGAATACTGGCCCCCATATAAGGCTCCATACGGAATACTGGCCCCCATATAACGCTCCATACGGAATACTGGCCCCCATATAAGGCTCCATACGGAATACTGCCCCCCATATAAGGCTCCATACAGAATACTGGCCCCCATATAACGCTCCATACAGGATACTGGTCCTCTTATAAAGCTCCATACAGGATACTGGCCCCCATATAACGCTCCATACAGGATACTGGTCCCCTTATAACGCTCCATACAGGATACTGGCCTCCATATAATGCTCCATGCAGGCTGTTACCCCCCACATAATGCCCCATACAGGCTGTCTCCCCCCTTATAATGCTCCATGCAAGCTGTTACCCCCCACATAATGCCCCATACAGGCTGTCCCCCCACCGTATAATGCTCCATGCAGGCTGTTCCCCCCACATAATGCACTAAGCAGGCTGTCCCCCCCCCTTATAATGCCCCATGCAGGCTGTTCCCCCCTTATATTGCCCCATGCAGGCTGTCACCCCTCCTCTTTATAATGCCCCATGCAAGATGTCACCCCCTCTCTCTATAATGCCCCAAACAGGATGTCACCCCCCCTCTTTATAATCCCCAATCAGGATGTCACCCCCCTCTTTATAATGCCCCATTCAGGATGTCACCCCCTCTCTTCATAATGCCCCATGCAGGATGTCACTCCCCTCTGTTTATAATACCCCATGCAGGATGTCACCCCCTCTCTTTATAATGCCCCATGCAGGATGTCACCCCCTCTCTTTATAATGCCCCATGCAGGATGTCACCCTCTCTCTTTATAATGCCCCATGCAGGATGTCACCCCCTCTCTTTACAATGTCCTATGCAGGATGTCACCCCCCTCTCTTTATAATGCCCCATGCAGGATGTCAGCCCCCCTCTCTTTATAATGCCCCATGCAGGATGTCACCCCCTCTCTTTATAATGCCCCATGCAAGATGTCACCCCCCTCTCTTTATAATGCCCCATGCAGGATGTCACCCCCTCTCTCTATAATGCCCCATGCAGGCTGTCACCCCCTCTCTCTATAATGCCCCATGCAGGATGTCACCCCCCCTCTCTTTATAATGCCCCATGCAGGATGTCACCCCCCCTCTCTTTATAATGCCCCATGCAGGATGTCACCCCCCCTCTCTTTATAATGCCCCATGCAGGATGTCACCCCCCCATATTATGCCCCATGCAGGATGTCACCCCCCCCCCCATATTATGCCCCATGCCTCCATACATTAAAAAAAAAATCAAATACTCACCTCCCTCCTCACCTGCTGCAGCTGCTCGGGTCGGGACTCCAGCGTTGGCGGCGTCTTTCCGCTCTGTGCTCCCTGTGACAGCTCAGGGGGAGGGCGCGGTGGAAAGACTTCACCGCACCCTCTGACCTGAGACGTCACAGAGAGTGCAGAGCAGGAAGACGGCGGATCTGCAGAGGCACGGGGAGAGGTAAGTATCCGGCTGCCGGGGCCCTGAGCAAGCGGGGGAGAAGGGCGGGCGCTGACACCGCTCTCCTCCGCCCATAGCCCAACGGGGTGCGCGACCGCCAGTGGGCCCCCCTGCCTGCTCAGGGCCCCGGCACTTGCCCGGGTGCGCCGGGTGCTGACGCCGGCCCTACTTATATCCTACCTGCCTTTTCAATCATAGGGGCGTGCTTGTCATATTCAGTCAAGGGCGAGCGCAGCATTCACTCACTGCTGGCGCCGTCCATGTATTTGAATCCTGTTCCTGACCAGCGCTGATATTGTGGGACGCAGGCGCACTTGTAGATGTCCGGCCGCCTGCGCAGTGAGGCTCTGTGATTACCAGATTCACTGCGCATGCTCTGGGAACATAGCGCGTTAAAGCGCATGCGCAGTGAGGCTGTGTGATTATGACTTTTTCTTCACTTTGAAAATTGTTTAAGTTGGCTGAGGGACTGGGTGGTTTACCTAGGACAAGGAATGGCCATGTGTAAGAAAAACCGCTACTGATTGTAAATTACAGATTCTGTTAACTACAATAAATAAGTTGGTTAACAAGAAACACTTTGATATAGTGCACTACACAATACAGTTCTCTTTTACACACTGTATAGTTTGCTAAAAGGCACACGTTTTAGTGGGAGAGGCCGAAAAATGAACGAGTAATACAACCGTTTATGGATGCTGTAGTGTGGACCCCTAGAGTCAATTCTCCTGGTGGGCCCTAGGCACCCCAGTCCGACCCTGTATGAGGCCTTTACATGGTATCAACGCCTGCGATGAGAACGCCACATCATAGTAATAGCAGAATCACAAATATAAGATTATATGAACAGATTAAAGCAAGATTTCTATTGCTGGCTGCAGAATGAGTTAACTGGGATATCATCAGTGAGTTTGATCTGACTGGAGAAGTAACTACTCTTGTTTTTATTCTTTTGAGCTCCATTCAGCTAATTTATGATTTATCACCTTCCCTGAGCATACATGGAAATCATGGGGTCCCATAGCAGAAGTAATAATTAAGCCCCCACAAAAAAACATTAATATTCAGCGGGGTCACAGAAGAGCATACCTCACAAGTTTGCAACCCTTCCATAGTAATTTTGCCCCAATTGAAGCCCCCTAGTGTTCCCACGTACTAAGATACTCCTTTAATGGCCAAAAATGTGCCCCCAAACACAGTAAGATACCCCCACAGTGAATTTCTCCACTGTACCCTCCACACATACAGTATGATGACTCTACAGTACCCCCGCAAAGTATGATAAACCCCAGTGACCTCTACACAGTATGATGGCCCCCGCATAACCCTCCACACAGTATAATGGACCCCGCACAGCCCTCCACACTGTATAATGGTCCTCATACAGTGTAATGGCCCCCACTATCCACCCAAGCAGTATAATGACCCCCATCAGCCACTTATACAGTATAATGCCCCTCACCACACAGCCCTCCAAATAGTATAATGGCCCAAACACAACGCTCCAAATAAAATAATAGTCCTCACATAAGCCTCTAAACAATATAATAGTCCCCACCCAGCCCTCCAAATAATATAATGGACCCCACATAGGCCTCCAAATAGTATAATAGTCCCCATACAGCTCTTCAAATAATAGAACGGTCCCCACATAGCCCTCCAAATAGTATGATAGCCTGACACATAGCCATTCAAATAGTAGTATAATGGCCCCCACAGAGCACTACAAATAGTATGATGCTCCCCACATAATCCTCCAAATAGTAGAATGATGGCCCCCACATAGTTCTCCAAATAGTATGATGGTCCCCAAGACAGCCCTAAAATTAGTATTTTAGCACCCCAAATATGATGATGCCCCACAAATAACCCTTCAAATAATATGATGGCCTCCAAGTAGCCCTACAAATAGTATCATGGCCTTCCAGTTTGCCCTCCAAATAATATGATGGCCCTCACAAACTACTTATTAATTAAAAAAAAAATACTCACCTCTCCCCATTCCCCTGCTGTTCTGGTCTTTGCAGCATGTGGTTTGAAACTATGCTCAGCTCGGCACAGTGGACGCGATTTTGGGACGTTATCACGTCCACTGAGCTGAGACATCAGAAGCACAGAGGAGAATGATGGAGGAGGGAGCAGACGGTTCCCTCCTCCATCATTCCTTTCAATTGTATCTGCATCCAGAATGTGGATACAGTTGAAAGTGTGATGCTGGATGCGGGGGGCCCGATGCCTGTGCTGACATCGCCACCTGTCTCACAGTTGCAAAGCAGCTGCGGGGTCTGCCATTATTAGCGGTATGCCAGTGCCATTGTTATGTGACATGAGCCCCGGGAGAGCCAGTGCCGAGACAGCTGGTACAACACCAACACCGAAGGTGAATATAAGTGTTATTTTACTGGGGAGAAACATAGGGATTTAGAAGGGGTTGTCTGATTAGTGGACATCCCCTTTAAGTAATCAAGTTCATTAAAGGGGTTGTCCACTACTGCACATCCCCAGCTTATTACATTTAGGACTTCAGCACCGCTTTTTCCGGACATTGCTATGACTTGTTATGTCCTCTGCAGCCAATTAGCAGATGTTGGTCAATAGTCTGTCAGGACGGACATCTGCTCTGAAGAAATAGAGTTTTTGAGACTTGTAGACATTATGGAATAACGTCCATAAAAATATCCCAAGCCGGTATTGGTCCTCCAAGAAGCATGAAGCCCTCGCTGCTACTAACTTACTCCCATACCTGGATCTACCTAGATGATGAAAACACTTGGACTGTAAGGTACAAATCAGGTGAAATTATGAAACCTGGAGGGAATGTCACTTCAGGTTGTGCGTAGATATCCGTAGATAGAAGTCGTTATTTATCCGCCATTAATGAAATGTTTTGTCCATTTTTGCTCCACAAATCTGAGGCCGATGAATGGGGGAATGGCACCAATGCTATGGAGAATGCCTTGAAAATTGAAAAGGGCGTAAATAAGGCTCTGCTGGACCTCCACAAGATTGCTATGGACCATGCGGACCCTCATGTAAGTGACTCCCCCATAGCGTATAGATACCGCGTGTTCATTTTATAAAATATCCTCCATGAAGGAACAGTTCATGTATCTTCTGTGACCTCCATATTGTGCTGTTCCTGGAAATGTAATACCACCTGACTACTAGATGTCACGTTCCCCTTTATAATGGGGGGTGTTCCAACACAAGCTGCATATTATGGCACTGTTATAAAGCTATGGGACAATTCATTAGTGTATTTGCACCTTTTTTTTCTAGTTTTTAGTGTTTTTCATTTGCGCCTTGTTCTTCTTTTAATTTGCGCCTTTTTGAAGTCTGCAGCGTTCCCTTTTTTTTCATTGATCATTATGGGGTTTCCGGCTAATTATCTAATTGTGACTTTTTAAAAAGTTGTCACATTTTTACTCAAATATATTTCAAGTGATTTTGTGTTCTGTAGTCCGGGAGGTTTTTTTGCACAAACTTTGCAACATTTTAGCATGCCACTTTTTTGCGATACAAAGACACAAAAAGGTTTAAAGACAAAAAAAATACAGTTTTGATTTTGGGCAAAATCCATGAACCAGGTGCGCCACTTTCAGGAATTTGGCACAAAAAAATCAAATGATACAAAAGAGAAAAGGGACTTGAAAAAATACAATGTTGTATTGGGCCCTATGACGGCACAGCACAGATTTTAGTAAAGGTAAAAGGTAAAAAACAAGCAAAATGGTGACTCGGACCCTCTGATTTTCGAGGTATAAGACTACGTCCCCACAATGAGCTTCTAGTGAGTTTTAGATATAGCAGATTTTCTGCCCCATTAAGTAAAATAGGTTACTTGAATTTTTTTCGAAAATATACAGCATAAAAAACTCACCCAAAACTCATTGTGAGAACGTAGCCTAAGGGTATGTGCACATCATTTAGACGCCGGTGAGTTGTCCTTGGTGAAGCTCTGCCACCGGTGGTTTTCACTCTATACTTTAAAGGGAACCTGTCATGTCCCTAAACGCTATTAACCTGCAGATATGGGGTTAATCTGCAGGTTTATAAAGCTGCCGGGCGTCTTACTGAAAGGCCGGCTACCGGGAGGAAATGCACTTTATTCCCCACGGCAGCCTCCAGCTTTCAGTCATAGAGGCGCGGCCGGCGTGGCTTCAGTCATTGTTCAGTACATAGTGAGCGGCGGCTATAACCGCACCCTGGCACTGACTGACAGCCGGCTAAGCGGCCCCTGTAACCGCTCCCTGTAAAGACTGACAGCCGGATCTGTACTGATGTACTGCTGAGCTGTCAGTCAGTGCCGGGGCGTTGTTACAGCTGCCGATCACTGTATATTGAGCGGTATCTGAAGTTGCGCCGGAAGTGTGGCACCCCAGGGGTCTGGTTTCCACAGTAATAGCAATATTACGTCTGTGAGCAGGTGGGAGGTTTCCTGGTCAGACATCCTATGCATGCCACACCTCCTGCCCAGTCCTGGGAGGGGAAGAACTTCCCCTATATAAAGCTGGGGCTGAGGCAGGGTTAGAAGAGAGTGAGAGAACACAGACAGAGACACAGTCTGGTCTGTAGTGGAGCAGCTTTAGGAGCAAGAAAGATCAGGAGCTGTGTGGGAGCTGTGCTAAAAGAGATCAGGGGCTGGAAGCTGTAGAGCTCGCCCTGATTGAAGAGTTCTTACCGGACCCGGAGTCCGAGGCTGTGGGGACTAATCCTTACCCAGCAGCAGAAACCGCCCGGCAGGGGATTTCAGGTCCTCTGGCCAAGAAACCCGAAGGCACGGTCACACGCAAGGGACCAGCACTGCCGTCGTGGAGCGGAAGCTACCAGAAGGCCCCGAGTCACCGGCCATACGAGTGAGCACCACACGGTACACTCAGGGACGTGGGCTACTTTTACCCGCCTCTAGCAAGGTAGCCAGAAGAGTACGATTAGTTGGGGAGGCCTACAACTCCACCTGGCCAGGGAAGATTCCATCTGCTCACAGACTGACCAGGCCCCGATCGCTAGCCAGTACTCCGGGAGGGTCTACCTTTGCCACCAGTAAAGACCCTGAACTACACCGCACCGTCTCTGAGTGTTTCATCATCCACGTCCGCTGCCCTGAGGCCATACCCCTCCCGTTGGGGGTTATACCATCCCCGCTGCACAACCGTACCACCGGCCTCAGCGGTCTGCCCTGCAGCGGCGGTCTCATGACCGCATTCAACGGGTGGCGTAGTCGAGCAATATAACATCTACTGCTAAATACTGCCGCTCAGTTTGACTCCCTGGGCACGGACCGGGTCACCGCCACGAGACTACTACCCCCATCTGATCCGGCTCCGGGTAAGCCCCCGTGCGCGCGATGCCGCACGACACAGCAGGCCCAGGGGCGCGTCAACTTTTGGCGTAGTCGGCAGGATTCCGTGCCCGCAACCACCGGGTACTGCGCGCCTGAAAAAGAGACTTTTAAACTTACCTGTGGTGAAGATTCCCGCCATCCGACGCCATCTTCCACCTCCTTCCCGCCATCCGTGGAGTTTTCCCGCCGTTGGACGCCATCTTCTGCCTTCTTCCCGCCATCCGTGGAGTTTTCCCGCCGTTGGACGCCATCTTGAAGACGCCGCGCAGGAAGAAGAGGGGCGTGGACTCCGAAAAGCCCGCGAGAACTGAAGCCACGCCTCACGTCCGGACGTTGCGTAAGGTCCTGGAAGGAGCCCAGCAGACGCCGACGTCATAGGAGTGCGACGGAAGGTCCTCGACCCTGACGATCCACTGCGGAGCCGCGGCCTACGGAAGAGGATCATCGCAAGGTAGGCCACGGTCCACTAGGGGGGAGGAAGATGTCGGATACGGAGGAGAGCTTCACTGCCGCAGCCACCGCCAGCGCCACCGCTGCTGCGGTCATGCCTTTCACTATGCCCTATATCCCGGGGGCAGCCTGGCTACCCCAGTACTCAGGGGAGTCACATACCCTGAATGACTTTAGAGAAAAGCTGGATAGCCTCTTCCAGGTGTACCCCCTCACAGAAGAGCAAAAAGTGAGCATCCTGGTGGCCCAACTAACCGGGGCAGCCCAAAGGGAGGTAAAGTCCTGGCCGCCTGGGAGGAGGACTGTCGCAGGGATATTAACCCGGCTGAAGGACACCTTTGATACCCGCACCTCAGCTGAGATTAAGCTTAGATTCTACGGGTGCAAACAGCGAGCACATGAGAATATAAGGGACTATGCACTAAACCTACAAGAGGCCCTGAGAGCCATTAAGCAGACCGACCCTGACGGCGTGGGAAACGAGGACAGGCTGTTGACCGAACAATTTATAGAGGGACTATATTGCAATGCCCACCGAACCCAGTTGCGGGCAATGGCCTTACAGGATCCTCATCTGGACTTTGCACAGTTCAAGGACAGAGCCATTCGGGTGCTCCGAGAACCGGCACCGGGTGGCGTTGTGACCCACAGGCGCCCTACTACCGCTTACCACCAGGAGGCGGCGCCCTTGTCGGCAGGGCCTGTGGGGGCTGATGCGCAGGCTTTGAACAATGACCCGGCTCCAGACCTGCACCATCAGGTCCAAGAGCTAGCTAAAAGCGTAGCTGCGCTAACCCGAACTGTGCAGTCTTTACAGGTTGCTGCTCCAGGGAAGATCCAGCTGGCATCCGGACCGGAGGACATCCCGTGGCGTCGACCAAGGAGGACCCCACCGGCCAGAGGAAGACCCAGCGACCGATACAACGAGGACGGACAGCCCATCTGCCGCCGCTGCAATCAACCCGGACATATGGCAAGGTACTGTCCTTTAAACTGGCACAACCTCGGGTAGAGGGCCAACCCCTAGGAATAAGATCACCAGGCCCATCGAACTGGCGTGACAAATATGTGGGAGGACGTCCAGTCTTGCCTGTGGTACTGGATGGCATTCCTATGAGTGCCCTACTTGACACCGGGTCACAGGTCACCACCATCCCGTACGTGCTCTTCAAGCAGTACTGGAATGACTCGGATATAACCCGCTACCCTGACGACGACTTGAGTATCATCGCCAGCAATGGTCAACCCGTGCCACAGATCGGATTCAAAGAGATGACCATTAAAATCGGTAGAGTCGAACTGGCAGCACAGGGACTGATCATTGTAGACATTGACAAGCGCGAGAGTCACCCAAAGATAACGCTAGGAACTAATGTGATTGAAAATTGTCTTGCAGAGGTGATTTTCATTTTACAGCAGGTTGCCAAGAACGCCAGCTCCGGCCAGCAGCGAGTGCTCCAAAAAGAGATCCGGGCACTGATGCGGCGGCAACAGGTGGAACTCTCCGGTAGTGTTGAGCGATACCTTCCGATATCGGGAAATATCGGATCGGATTGGATCGGACCGATACCGAAAAAGTATCGGATATCGCCGATTCCGATACCGGAAACCAATGCAAGTCAATGGGACATAAATATCGGAATTAAAATAAACCCTTTCTTTCCTTGTAGGTTATTTCTACATGAAGGAAAACAACTAAGAATAATGTAGAATGTATTGGGGGAGGTGGGGGAGACAATAAAGGCATAGAGGTTTAGCCCAGTCAAATGGAATAGCAGGAATTAATATTTTTTTATTATGTTCTGAGTTACGGAAATATTAACTATGTTAAGTATTTTTATATTTTGTCAGATATTTATGTTTCACTACTTCCATGCTCTTCACCTTCTTTTTTACTTCTCCCACACTTTCTCCTTCATCATCCTCAGCATCTTTTTCATCCACTTCTTCTTCACCTTCTTCTTCTTCACCTTCTTCGTATTATTCTTTTTTTTACATTCTTCATATTCTACTTCTTCATCTTCTTCATATTCTTCTTCTTCATCATATTCTTATTTGTGACAGGCATTCCTGTAGTTGTTATCTATAAAAGGTTGGACATTACACCTTTCGTTCTGCCCGTCACAAAAGATTTACAACAGGATTTGTCCGCGTTCAGTTTGGCCTGCAGCAGCAGGTCTTTTCCAGGGGCACCACGAGGAGGAACGGACTCACCCCCATACACTGCTTAGTCATCTTCTGCTTATAATTTAGATATTATCTTTTGCTCTGATTTTTAGTCTTATGCTTAATGTTCTTCCGCTTTTTGTTCTGCAGCTTCTTGTATTTCTGCTTCTTGGTTTTCTGTCTCTTGTTTTTCTGTATCTTGGTGCTTGTCTTCTCTTCTTTGTCTTCTTGGTCAACTTCTTCAGGGTCATCTTCTTGGTCTTCTTCGGGGTGGTCTTCAGGGTCGTCGTCTTCGGGGGTCCTCGTCTTCGGGGTCCTCGTCTTCTTCGGGTTGGTCTTCTGGGTCCTCGTCTTCGGGGTCCTCGTCTTCTTCGGGGTGGTCTTCAGGGTCCTCGTCTTCTTCGGGGTGGTCTTCAGGGTCCTCGTCTTCTTCGGGGTGGTCTTCAGGGTCCTCGTCTTCAGGGTCATTGTCTTCGGGGTCCTCGTCTTCTTAGGGTTGGTCTTCAGGGTCCTCGTCTTCAGGGTCCTCGTCAGGGAGATCCAGAGTGATTACCAAGAACCATTTCAAAAAGCTTGAACTTGGAAATGTAGCAGAAGGTACAAAAAAGCTGAGGAACTACCGAGGACCAGCTGACGGTACTGGAACCCGGATGGATAGCAGAAGGTACAAGAGCCAATGGAACTACCGAGGACCAGCTGATGTTACTGGAACTCGGTTACTAAGCAGGAGGTACCTGTGCCAGAAAGCACTACCAAGGACCAGCAGACGTTGGTGGAACTTGGATACCGAGAAGGAGGCACCTAATCCAAAGGCACTGCCGAGAACCAGCTGACGGTACTGGAACCCGGATGGGTAGCAGAAGGTACAAGAGCCAATGGAACTACCGAGGACCAGCTGATGTTACTGGAACCCGGATGGGTAGCAGAAGGTACAAGAGCCAATGGAACTACCGAGGACCAGCTGATGTTACTGGAACTCGGTTACTAAGCAGGAGGTACCTGTGCCAGAAAGCACTACCAAGGACCAGCAGACGTTGGTGGAACTTGGATACCGAGAAGGAGGCACCTAATCCAAAGGCACTGCCGAGAACCAGCTGACGGTACTGGAACCCGGATGGGTAGCAGAAGGTACCCATGTAAAAAAAAAGTTCAAGGCCGCGAGCCGGCCGCAGTTACCAAAACCCACAGTCCTACAGAGGGTGCTTGTCCTATTGGCACTATGGAACCAGCCTTCATTGCCAGATCCCGCAGCCCACATAGGAGTCACCTAAACTGCAGGCACCATAGAGTCGGCTAACCCGACCGCAACACGACAGGACAACGCATTGGAGGCAAAGTGACGTTGACACTACCCGGAAACAGCTAGCGTGCTGGAACCAGGCTGGGCAGGAGGGAGTACCCGTGCCAAAGACACTGCCGAGAACCAGCTGACGGTACTGGAACCCGGATGGGTAGCAGAAGATACAAGAGCAAATGGAACTACCGAGGACCAGCTGACGGTACTGGAACCCGGATGGGTAGCAGAAGGTACAAGAGCCAATGGAACTACCGAGGACCAGCTGATGTTACTGGAACTCGGTTACTAAGCAGGAGGTACCTGTGCCAGAAAGCACTACCAAGGACCAGCAGACGTTGGTGGAACTTGGATACCGAGAAGGAGGCACCTAATCCAAAGGCACTGCCGAGAACCAGCTGACGGTACTGGAACCCGGATGGGTAGCAGAAGGTACCCATGTAAAAAAAAAGTTCAAGGCCGCGAGCCGGCCGCAGTTACCAAAACCCACAGTCCTACAGAGGGTGCTTGTCCTATTGGCACTATGGAACCAGCCTTCATTGCCAGATCCCGCAGCCCACATAGGAGTCACCTAAACTGCAGGCACCATAGAGTCGGCTAACCCGACCGCAACACGACAGGACAACGCATTGGAGGCAAAGTGACGTTGACACTACCCGGAAACAGCTGGCGTGCTGGAACCAGGCTGGGCAGGAGGGAGTACCCGTGCCAAAGACACTGCCGAGAACCAGCTGACGGTACTGGAACCCGGATGGGTAGCAGAAGATACAAGAGCAAATGGAACTACCGAGGACCAGCTGACGGTACTGGAACCCGGATGGGTAGCAGAAGGTACAAGAGCCAATGGAACTACCGAGGACCAGCTGATGTTACTGGAACTCGGTTACTAAGCAGGAGGTACCTGTGCCAGAAAGCACTACCAAGGACCAGCAGACGTTGGTGGAACTTGGATACCGAGAAGGAGGCACCTAATCCAAAGGCACTGCCGAGAACCAGCTGACGGTACTGGAACCCGGATGGGTAGCAGAAGATACAAGAGCAAATGGAACTACCGAGGACCAGCTGACGGTACTGGAACCCGGATGGGTAGCAGAAGGTACAAGAGCCAATGGAACTACCGAGGACCAGCTGATGTTACTGGAACTCGGTTACTAAGCAGGAGGTACCTGTGCCAGAAAGCACTACCAAGGACCAGCAGACGTTGGTGGAACTTGGATACCGAGAAGGAGGCACCTAATCCAAAGGCACTGCCGAGAACCAGCTGACGGTACTGGAACCCGGATGGGTAGCAGAAGATACAAGAGCAAATGGAACTACCGAGGACCAGCTGACGGTACTGGAACCCGGATGGGTAGCAGAAGGTACAAGAGCCAATGGAACTACCGAGGACCAGCTGATGTTACTGGAACTCGGTTACTAAGCAGGAGGTACCTGTGCCAGAAAGCACTACCAAGGACCAGCAGACGTTGGTGGAACTTGGATACCGAGAAGGAGGCACCTAATCCAAAGGCACTGCCGAGAACCAGCTGACGGTACTGGAACCCGGATGGGTAGCAGAAGATACAAGAGCAAATGGAACTACCGAGGACCAGCTGACGGTACTGGAACCCGGATGGGTAGCAGAAGGTACAAGAGCCAATGGAACTACCGAGGACCAGCTGATGTTACTGGAACTCGGTTACTAAGCAGGAGGTACCTGTGCCAGAAAGCACTACCAAGGACCAGCAGACGTTGGTGGAACTTGGATACCGAGAAGGAGGCACCTAATCCAAAGGCACTGCCGAGAACCAGCTGACGGTACTGGAACCCGGATGGGTAGCAGAAGGTACCCATGTAAAAAAAAAGTTCAAGGCCGCGAGCCGGCCGCAGTTACCAAAACCCACAGTCCTACAGAGGGTGCTTGTCCTATTGGCACTATGGAACCAGCCTTCATTGCCAGATCCCGCAGCCCACATAGGAGTCACCTAAACTGCAGGCACCATAGAGTCGGCTAACCCGACCGCAACACGACAGGACAACGCATTGGAGGCAAAGTGACGTTGACACTACCCGGAAACAGCTGGCGTGCTGGAACCAGGCTGGGCAGGAGGGAGTACCCGTGCCAAAGACACTGCCGAGAACCAGCTGACGGTACTGGAACCCGGATGGGTAGCAGAAGATACAAGAGCAAATGGAACTACCGAGGACCAGCTGACGGTACTGGAACCCGGATGGGTAGCAGAAGGTACAAGAGCCAATGGAACTGCCGAGAACCAGCTGGCGGTGCTGGAGCCCAGGGTAAATACTAAAAACAGAAGAGCCAGAGGTGTATTTGGAGGAGGTTTTAAATCCGTACTACAGTGGATGTGGACAAAGCAGGAGAATTTGCCGGACACACAGCTGGGGATCAGCTGACGTTACTGAATACCAATAACACTGGAGCAAGCGTTGACTGTGCAGACGGCACTTCTGAGCAGCAACTAGCGGTATTGGAGCCCAGGGTAAATACTAAAAACGGAGGAGCCAGAGGTGTAATTGGAGCAAGTTTTAAATAAGTAGCACAGTGAATATGGACAGAGCAGGAGAAATTGCCGTGAACACAGCAGGGGAACAGCTGACGTTACCGAACCCCAATAACACCGCAGCAAGTGTTGACTGTGCAGACGGCACTTCCGAGCGCCAACTGGCGGTGCTGGAGCCCAGGGATAAGAATGAAAACAGAGGAGCCAGAGGTGTAATTCGAGCAACTTTAAAATGTGTAGTACAGTGGATTTGGACAAAGCAGGAGAAATTGCCGTCCGCACAGCAGGAGAACAGCTGACGTTACTGAACCCCAATAACATGGTAGCAAGTGTTGACTGTGCAGACAGCACTTCCGAGCGCCAACTGGCGGTGCTGGAGCCCAGGGATAAGAATGAAAACAGAGGAGCCAGAGGTGTAATTCGAGCAACTTTAAAATGTGTAGTACAGTGGATGTGGACAAAGCAGGAGAAATTGCCGTCCGCACAGCAGGAGAACAGCTGACGTTACTGAACCCCAATAACACGGCAGCAAGTGTTGACTGTGCAGACGGCACTTCCGTGCGCCAACTGGCGGTGTTGGAGCTCAGGGATAATACTGAAAACAGAGGAGCCAGAGGTGTAATTGGAGCAACTTTAAAATCTGTAGTACAGTGGATGTGGACAAAGCAGGAGAAATTGCCGTCCGCACAGCAGGAGAACAGCTGACGTTACTGAACCCCAATAACATGGTAGCAAGTGTTGACTGTGCAGACAGCACTTCCGAGCGCCAACTGGCGGTGCTGGAGCCCAGGGATAAGAATGAAAACAGAGGAGCCAGAGGTGTAATTGGAGCAACTTTAAAATCTGTAGTAGTGAGAATGTGGACAGAGCAGGAGAAATTGCCGTCCGCACAGCAGGGGAACAGCTGACGTTACTGAACCCCAATAACATGGTAGCAAGTGTTGACTGTGCAGACAGCACTTCCGAGCGCCAACTGGCGGTGCTGGAGCCCAGGGATAAGAATGAAAACAGAGGAGCCAGAGGTGTAATTGGAGCAACTTTAAAATCTGTAGTAGTGAGAATGTGGACAGAGCAGGAGAAATTGCCGTCCGCACAGCAGGGGAACAGCTGACGTTACTGAACCCCAATAACATGGTAGCAAGTGTTGACTGTGCAGACAGCACTTCCGAGCGCCAACTGGCGGTGCTGGAGCCCAGGGATAAGAATGAAAACAGAGGAGCCAGAGGTGTAATTCGAGCAACTTTAAAATCTGTAGTAGTGAGAATGTGGACAGAGCAGGAGAAATTGCCGTCCGCACAGCAGGGGAACAGCTGACGTTACTGAACCCCAATAACATGGTAGCAAGTGTTGACTGTGCAGACAGCACTTCCGAGCGCCAACTGGCGGTGCTGGAGCCCAGGGATAAGAATGAAAACAGAGGAGCCAGAGGTGTAATTCGAGCAACTTTAAAATCTGTAGTAGTGAGAATGTGGACAGAGCAGGAGAAATTGCCGTCCGCACAGCAGGGGAACAGCTGACGTTACTGAACCCCAATAACATGGTAGCAAGTGTTGACTGTGCAGACAGCACTTCCGAGCGCCAACTGGCGGTGCTGGAGCCCAGGGATAAGAATGAAAACAGAGGAGCCAGAGGTGTAATTGGAGCAACTTTAAAATCTGTAGTAGTGAGAATGTGGACAGAGCAGGAGAAATTGCCGTCCGCACAGCAGGGGAACAGCTGACGTTACTGAACCCCAATAACATGGTAGCAAGTGTTGACTGTGCAGACAGCACTTCCGAGCGCCAACTGGCGGTGCTGGAGCCCAGGGATAAGAATGAAAACAGAGGAGCCAGAGGTGTAATTCGAGCAACTTTAAAATGTGTAGTACAGTGGATGTGGACAAAGCAGGAGAAATTGCCGTCCGCACAGCAGGAGAACAGCTGACGTTACTGAACCCCAATAACACGGCAGCAAGTGTTGACTGTGCAGACAGCACTTCCGAGCGCCAACTGGCGGTGTTGGAGCCCAAGGTAAATACTAAAAACGGAGGAGCCAGAGGTGTAATTGGAGCAAGTTTTAAATAAGTAGCACAGTGAATATGGACAGAGCAGGAGAAATTGCCGTGAACACAGCAGGGGAACAGCTGACGTTACCGAACCCCAATAACACCGCAGCAAGTGTTGACTGTGCAGACGGCACTTCCGAGCGCCAACTGGCGGTGCTGGAGCCCAGGGATAAGAATGAAAACAGAGGAGCCAGAGGTGTAATTCGAGCAACTTTAAAATGTGTAGTACAGTGGATGTGGACAAAGCAGGAGAAATTGCCGTCCGCACAGCAGGAGAACAGCTGACGTTACTGAACCCCAATAACACGGCAGCAAGTGTTGACTGTGCAGACGGCACTTCCGTGCGCCAACTGGCGGTGTTGGAGCTCAGGGATAATACTGAAAACAGAGGAGCCAGAGGTGTAATTGGAGCAACTTTAAAATCTGTAGTACAGTGGATGTGGACAAAGCAGGAGAAATTGCCGTCCGCACAGCAGGAGAACAGCTGACGTTACTGAACCCCAATAACATGGTAGCAAGTGTTGACTGTGCAGACAGCACTTCCGAGCGCCAACTGGCGGTGCTGGAGCCCAGGGATAAGAATGAAAACAGAGGAGCCAGAGGTGTAATTGGAGCAACTTTAAAATCTGTAGTAGTGAGAATGTGGACAGAGCAGGAGAAATTGCCGTCCGCACAGCAGGGGAACAGCTGACGTTACTGAACCCCAATAACATGGTAGCAAGTGTTGACTGTGCAGACAGCACTTCCGAGCGCCAACTGGCGGTGCTGGAGCCCAGGGATAAGAATGAAAACAGAGGAGCCAGAGGAGTAATTGGAGCAACTTTAAAATGTGTAGTACAGTGGATGTGGACAAATCAGGAGAAATTGCCGTCCGCACAGCAGGAGAACAGCTGACGTTACTGAACCCCAATAACACGGCAGCAAGTGTTGACTGTGCAGACGGCACTTCCGAGCGCCAACTGGCGGTGTTGGAGCTCAGGGATTACAGTTCAGGTGGTAGAAACATGAACAGAACAGGAGACCTGGATACTGTTGCCAACCAATTATTTATTCTGGAAGAGGACTGGCAAATTCATGAGAGATCCAGGCCTTGTTCATTTTGAGAAAAGTAAGCCGGTCAACGTTATCGGAGGATAGTCGCATGCGACGGTCTGTTAGTACACCACCTGCGGCACTAAAGACGCGTTCCGATAATACACTAGCAGCAGGGCAAGCTAGCACCTCCAGTGCATACTGACTAAGCTCTGGCCATGTATCCAGCTTACAGACCCAAAACTTGAAGGGAGAAGAGCCGTCTGGGAGTACACTAAGAGGGCAAGACATGTAGTCTGTCACCATCTGACGGAAACGTTGCCTCCTGCTGACTGGAGCTGTCTGTGATGGTGTAGACATTTGTGGCGGCGGGGACACAAAACTTTGCCACATTTCGGCCATACTGGTCTTGCCTTGTGCTGAGGCGCTGCTTCTGCTCCCTCTTTGTGCAGAGCTTCCTCCACTGCCTCGACGCACTGAGCTGCTTTGTAAAGCACTAGCAGCACTGCTCTCGGTTGGAATGGAGAACATGATGGAATGCACCAGTGCGTCTTGGTACTCCCGCATTTTACGCTCCCGGTTCAATGGTGTTATGAGGCTTTGTAAGTTGTCCCGGTAGCGAGGATCTAGGAGGGTGGACACCCAATAATCAGCCGTGTTGAGAATGTGGGCGATGCGGCGGTCGTTTCTGAGGCACTGCAGCATGAAATCAACCATGTGCTGCAGACTGCCAACTGGCCAAGAAACGCTGTCCCCTGCTTGAGGCGTGATCTCTGCCTGCTCTGCATCACCCCACCCTCGCTCTAGATACTGACTACTAGAGCATTGTGTACCTCCCTCCTCTGGACAGATGTCTTCCTCATCCATTGACTCCTCCTCATCCTCCTCACAAAGTGTCCCCTGCCTAGGCCTTTGTGAGGAACCACGTTGCGCAGACTGTAGAGAAGCAGATGGCATTTGTGACTCCTCATCCTCCACCTCTTCCAAAACCTCGTCCCTTAGTGCTTGCAGTGTTTTTTCAAGCAGGCAGATAAGGGGGATAGTCATGCTGACTAGTGCATCATCTGCACTCGCCATCCGCGTGGAATAATCGAAGGCACGCAAAACGTGGCAAATGTCCTTCATAGAGGCCCACTCAGTGGTGGTGAAGTGTGAACGGCGCGCACTGCGACTTGTTTGCGCCTGCTGCAGCTGGTACTCCATTACTGCTGCCTGCTGCTCACACAACCTCTCCAACATATGTAACGTTGAATTCCACCTGGTGGGTAGGTCACATATGATGCGATGTTCCGGAAGACATAATCGGCGCTGCAGAGCTGCAATGCGTGATCTTGCATTGCTGGAACGCCGCAAGTGAGCGCACTCTATGCGGACCTTGTGAAGCAGTGCATCAAGATCCGGATAGTCCCTCAAAAAACTCTGCACGACCAAGTTGAGCACATGTGCCAGACATGGGATGTGAGTGAGGTTGCCTAGGCCCAGAGCTGCCACCAGATTTCGGCCATTGTCACACACTACCATGCCTAGCTGGAGATTCGCTGGCACAAACCACACGTCACTCTGCTGCTTGATGGCATTCCAGAGCTCCTGCGCTGTGTGGCTTCGATTCCCCAAAGAAATTAATTTTAATACGGCCTGTTGACGTTTGGCCACGGCTGTGCTCATATCGGTCATCATAACAGGTAACCGTTCACGGGTCGATGTGGAGGTAGACCGTGACGGCTCCTGCAGCGCTGATTCAGAGGAACTGGAGTATGAGGAGGAGTCAATGTGTACAGACTGGATTCCTGCAATCCTTGGAGTTGGCAGAACACGTACAGCGCCACTCTCAAGATCTGTACCCGGCTCCACAACATTTACCCAATGGGCAGTGAGGGAAAGGTATCGTCCCTGTCCATGCTTACTGGTCCACGCATCAGTGGTCAGGTGGACCTTGCTACTGACGGCGTTTTGTAGCGCATGTTTAATTTTTCCCTCCACATGATGTTGCAGGGCAGGGACGGCTTGCCTGCTGAAATAAAAGCGGCTGGGCACGTTGTATTGTGGGACTGCCAATGCCATAAAGTTACGGAATGTGTCAGTCTCCACCAGCCTGAATGATAGCATTTCAAGGGCCAGTAGTTTAGCAATGCCAGCATTCAGAGCCTGTGCTCGGGGGTGGTTTGCCGAGTATGGGCGCCTTTTCTCCCATGCCTGTGCTAACGATGGCTGTAGACTGGCCTGGGAGTGTGAGGATGACTGGGAAAGTGGTGCTGTGGGTGGAATTACACTGTGTCTCTGTACAACAGTGCCAGAGATTCTTCCATGGCGATCCTGTGAGGAAGCCGAACCAGCTGTGTGTGAGCTGGAGGAAGAGGCTACAACACGAGCTGAAGAGGTGGTAGGTGGCGCTGTAGGTTGGCCTAGGTCTTCAGTGTGTTTGTGTAACTCCACCACGTGCTTGGTCCGCACATGTTTCCACATATTTGTGGTATTGAGGTTGCTGACACTTTTCCCTCTTTTCACCTTCTGATTACACAGCTTGCATTTGACAAAGCAAATGTCATCTGCAACTGTGTCAAAAAAGGACCAGGCACTGCAAGTCTTGGGAGCGCCCGCTTTGGATTTTGGAAGAGCCATGCTCCTAATGGGTGCCGAAGTGGAGGCTACAGGCAACCAAGTCTGCCCCCTCCCTCTCCCTCCTTTTTGGGCCGTTCGGGGAATCTCTTCCTCAGAGCTGCTCCCACCACCTTCCTGTCCCTCACGCCATGATGGGTCAAGGACCTCATCATCTACACCACCCTCTTCAAACAACTGCTTCTCCTGGGTAGTCTCGACAGCACAGTACGCACCAGAAAGTGGCACCTGAGTATCATCATCAGATGCGTACTGAGGTGTGCTGCTGACCATAGGCACTGGCCCACCCGCCTCTTCAGATTCAGAGAGACAAAACGGTTGCGCATCACTGCATACTACCTCTTCTTCAAATTCTCGAATTCTGCTTGGCTGGCCCCCTCTTTCCAAGCCAAGAGATTCAGAGAACAGAAGTAGAGATGGCTCCTGTCCAGGGCTCTCTGACTGCCTGGGCAATTTGGCAGGTGGTGAAGAGACAGATGGGTGCTCTTCAGTGCTCAGGACCTGAGAGGATCTGGAACTAATTGAAGTCGATGCGTTAGCTGCCATCCATCCGACAACGGCTTCAATTTGGTCCTCGCGCAGCAGTGGGGTACGGCTAGCTCCTACAAAGCTGCGCATAAAGGACTGTTCCCTGGTAAAACTGGGGGATGCTGAGTCACTGGTGCCCGCAGCAGGCACAGAATCCCCACGTCCTCTCCCTGCAGGCACAGAATCCTCACGTCCTCTCCCTGCAGAAACTCCACGCCCACGCCCACGACCACGACCACATGCCTTACTCCCTGCCTTCTTCATCTTGGTAGACTGATAAAGATAGGCAGAAAAGTACTAAGGGCTTAGTGTGCTTATTCCTGAACAGCTGCTAACAGGTATAAGAAACACTAATTTTATAAAGTGTGGACTAGACTTTAATATGAGCTAATGTGGCCTACACAACTGTAAAGTGGAGTGTTTGGTGAACTTTATTTAGGTTTTTTTTGTCACAAAAAGACACTGGATGTGCCTAAAGATGTAATAACGATAGTATCACAAACTTTTTGTAGCTATTACAATGTAGGAAGGTAACCTACAATGCAATAGATGAGGCTGCAAAAAATAGGCTAATACTAATCTGGCTGGGGCTGCAGGGCCCAATGCTGCAGAAAGGCTCCTCTATCTACTCCTATATAGTGTGTTTGGAATCAATTTAGCTGAATATGGATGGAACCACCACACTAATAGGAGATATCAGGAAAAATTATGAATTGGCAATAAAGGACAATGTATGAGGCAGTGACACACACTGAGTGCACTACAACCAGACGGGGTTGAAGCACACACTACAGGGTGAGCTGCACTCACACACCAGACCTTGCAGACAGCGGTGAACAGTACAGATGCAGAGCACTGTGCACTAGTGCTGCAAGACGGAAAAAAATTTCTCTATCTACTCCTATATAGTGTGTTTGGAACCAATTTAGCTGAATACAGATGGAACCACCACACTAATAGGAGATATCAGGAAAAATTATGAATTGGCAATAAAGGACAATGTATGAGGCAGTGACACACACTGAGTGCACTACAACCAGACGGGGTTGAAGCACACACTACAGGGTGAGCTGCACTCACACACCAGACCTTGCAGACAGCGGTGAACAGTACAGATGCAGAGCACTGTGCACTAGTGCTGCAAGACGGAAAAAAATTTCTCTATCTACTCCTATATAGTGTGTTTGGAACCAATTTAGCTGAATACAGATGGAACCACCACACTAATAGGAGATATCAGGAAAAATTATGAATTGGCAAAAAAGGACAATGTATGAGGCAGTGACACACACTGAGTGCACTACAACCAGACTTGGCTGAAGCACACACTACAGGGTGAGCTGCACTCACACACACAGACCTTGCAGATAGCGGTGAACAGCACAGGGAACTGTGCACTAGCACTGCAAGGCACAGTGATTTAGAAAGTAGCTTGGGTAAAGCAGTATAGAGCAAATAGGTAGCTAAAACTGTCCCTCAGAACAACAGCGTCCTATCCCTAACTGAATTCACAGCAGAGTGAGCTCAAAATGGCGGCGGTGGCTTTTATAGTGCATCATGACATCATTTCAGCAGCCAATCACAGCCATGCCATTAGTTAAGATGCCTACATGCCTAACAGGATGTGCCCACACTTCTTAGGATCCTCATTGGCTGAATAAAATGAAAATGTCTCATTGCATTATGGGAACTTCCGATTCCGGTATACGATATTGCAATAGTATCGGAATTAAGTATCGGAATTCCGATACCGCGAATATCGGCCGATACCCGATATTTCAGTATCGGAATGCTCAACACTACTCTCCGGTGGTGAGATTGGAAGCGTGAGAATGTGTGACCCTTTCCCTATTGCCATGCCCCCAAAAAGTGAAATGATGATTTGGTGCCGGGCAGCTATTGGTCTAAGAGGTAGAGACTACCAAGCAATGGTAGAACCCGTCTACTCAGACAGTAGGCCCACCATTTTGACAGCACGGGGGGTGGTTGATGTACGCCATGGGAGGGTGCCCGTTCGCATAATAAACATCGGGAAGAGAGAAGTACACCTGCCCCGGTATGCCACGCTAGCTAAATTGTTCACCATAAACCAGAATTCTGTACAGGCCGTGGAACCCTTGCCTCCATCTCAACCAGAGGAAGGTAACGGCTCTAAGAAAACAATAGAGGACTGGTGTCAGCAACTACATTTGGGTACTGACTCCACTCCCTCACACCAGAAACAGGGAGTCTATCGGGTGGTTCAAGAGTACGAGAGAGTGTTTAGTAAACACCCGTTAGACTTCGGGCGAGTAAAGGGGGTAGAACACCATATCCCCACGGGAGACCATCCTCCCATAAAGGAGAGATACCGACCCGTACCCCCTGCACACTACCAATACGCCAAGGGGATGCTTAGAGACATGAAGGAGGCTGGGGTAATTAGGGATAGCTGTAGCCCCTGGGCAGCTCCACTGGTTTTGGTTAAAAAGAAAGACAACACCATGAGAATGTGTGTAGATTACCGGAAAATCAACCGTATCACACACAAAGATGCGTACCCCTTACCAAGGATAGAGGAGTCTTTGGCTGCTTTAAGATCTGCTAACTTCTTCTCTACTTTGGATCTCACTAGCGGGTCCTGTCAGGTTCCTGTAGCAGAGGCGGACCGGCAGAAGACCGCATTCACCACCCCGATGGGACTTAGCGAGTTTACCTGCATGCAGTTTGGACTCTGCAACGCACCAGGAACCTTCCAACGGTTGATGGAATGCTGTCTGGGACACCGAAACTTTGAGACGGTCCTGTTATACCTGGACGATGTCATCGTCTACTCCAAGACCTACGAGGACCACCTGAAACACCTGGCAGAAGTGTTCAAAGCCCTGGCAAACTACGGCCTGAAGGTGAAACCCTCCAAGTGTCACCTCCTGAAACCAAAGGTGCAGTACCTGGGACACGTGGTGAGTGCTGACGGAGTGGCTCCCGACCCTGATAAGATCACCACAATTAAGGAATGGCCAAGCCCCTCCAGCGTAAAGGAAGTGCGGCAGTTCCTCGGGTTGGTAGGCTACTACCGAAGGTTCATTCCGGGTTTCACCAAAAAGGCAGCTCCTATGCAGGACCTCCTGATAGGCCAGTCCAGGAAGGCCAAGAACCAGAAGCCGCCCTTCAGATGGGAGAAGTTGGAAGAAGAGTCCTTCCGCCAGCTGAAGATGGCCCTCAAGGGGGATGAAATCCTGGCGTACCCTGATTACAGCCAGCCCTTTATCCTCTACACCGACGCAAGTAACATCGGGCTAGGAGCCGTACTGTCCCAGATCCAGCAGGGGAAAGAACGGGTAATTGCTTACGCCAGCCGAAAACTGCGACCCACCGAAAGAAACCCTGAGAATTACAGCTCATTCAAGCTAGAATTCCTGGCAGTGGTGTGGGCAGTCACCGAACGCTTTAAGCACTACCTCGCCTCTTCCCGGTTCACCGTGTACACGGATAACAACCCGTTGACACACCTGGATACGGCAAGACTCGGTGCCCTGGAGCAGAGATGGATGGCCCGCCTGTCCAACTTTGAGTTCACAATCAAATACCGGGCAGGACGCTCCAATACCAACGCGGATGCCTTGTCCAGAATGCCAAACCTACCGGACGTGGGGGAAGATCCAGAGGAACTGGAAGAAGTTGAACTTCCCGCGTTCCACCGGCATGGGACTATCCAGTATTCCCACCGTGTAAGGAGTAAGCAATCCGCTACGTTCAACCCCTTACCTCATTACAACTGGGCGGAAACGCAAGACAGTGACCCCGCCGTCCGACTGGTGAAGGAGATGCTGACTCAGCCAGATGCCCGCCTTGACCCAGACGCTCCGGAGGAGGCCAAGCAACTGTGGATTGAGAAGAGTCGACTGTTCCTTTACAAGGGGAAGTTGTGCCGCAGAATGGTTAACTCCCGGACGCATGAACTGATCTGGCAAGTAGTGGTGCCAAGAAGAGACGCGGCTATGGTGCTGGAGGCATACCACAACGGAGCTGGGCACTTCGGATGGAAGAAGCTGGAGTTCCTGCTGCGTGCGCGGTTCCACTGGGTAGGCATGAGAGGAATCATCGAGAGGTGGTGCAGAGACTGTGGCCCGTGCCACCTAAGAAGGAAGGACCGTGCCAGCCAGAAGACTCCCTTGCAGCCCATCATCACCCGACAGCCACTGGAACTGGTAGCCCTGGACCATGTGAAACTGGCTCCAAGCAGATCTGGGTATGTCTACGCCCTCACAATCGTAGATCATTACTCCCGGTTCCTGGTGGTGGTCCCGGTCAAGGACTTAACGGCTCAAACAGCAGCTAGAGCTTTCCAGCAGCACTTCTGCCGTCCACACGGATACCCAGAGCAGGTGCTGACGGACCAAGGACCAGCCTTTGAAGCGGAAGTCT
This sequence comes from Phyllobates terribilis, assembly GCF_046119375.1. NCBI lineage: Eukaryota > Metazoa > Chordata > Amphibia > Anura > Dendrobatidae > Phyllobates > Phyllobates terribilis. Next base: position 1,843,184 of record NW_027362833.1, read on the forward strand.
TCCAGGAGTTCTGTACTCTGTATGGCTGCCGGAAGATAAGAACAACACCCTATCATCCGCAAACCAATGGGCTCTGCGAGAAAATGAACCAGGTGGTGATAGATCTTCTGAAAACATTGCCCCTGGAAGAACGCAGTCTGTGGCCTGAGAAACTGCCTGATCTGGTGGACCTATACAACCACATCCTGGTAGGTTCTACCAACTGTACCCCGGCTTACCTAATGAGAGCAAGACCTGGTAAGCTTCCTGTTGATCTGGAGATGGGAGTCCTGACACCCGAGGACACTTCACCAGAAGCAGACTGGGACACAGAAAGGCAGCAGCAGTACCGGAAAGTACAGGAGAGCGTGGAGCGAAGTCTCTGTCAAGCTAGAGAAAGACAGGAGAAGACTTACAACCAGTATGCTCCCGCTGTTCCCCTGGTACCTGGAGAGCAGGTCTTGAAGAGGAAGAGACGCCTCCACAAGTTGGACGACCAGTGGGAGAAGGACCCGTACACCGTACTGCCCTCAAGCCATGAGAACCCGAAAGTCTGCATAATCAGTAAGGACGGAGGAAAAACCACAGCCATTGTCTCCCGAGATCACCTGAAGAAGTGTCCCGAACAGCTACGAAGCCCTGAAGAAGAACAAGAAGACCCTCGACCCGCAGAGGAAAGGGAAGATATGGTCAGTACTGTGCTCGGAGACTTCCCTAGGTCTTGGACTCAAGTCAATGGCGCTGTTGTGGTACCCGTCCTCACCTTCCTCCAACCAGCATCTCAAGTACCTACAGAGAAACAGGTAGAGCTGGAAGAGCAGCCGGTCCAGGAGGCAGAAGACCCCACACAAGCAGACCAGGAGGATCAACCCTCTGCTTATAGTGAGCCTGCCGTGCCCCTAGTGAGCCAAAGAGCCCGTAGACAGCTGCCCAGTTTACCTTTGACAGCTCCTACACCCCGTAGCTCAGGACCAGTCAGTCAGCTCCGTAGGTCCACTAGAGCCACTAGAGGCCAGTTGCCCGTACGTTGGAGGATCTAAGTGTTTAGACTGTTTATTTGTATTTACCTGTTTTCTGTTACCTGTAAATAATTGTGTATTTTTAGTTATTTTATAGGTGTCATTTAGGGATTATCCGGAATCCTTTGTACATATGTTTGGAGCGTAACCCAGGAAAGGACAAAGACTGTTAAGGACTCGGGGCAGGACAGACCCCTACCTGGTTACGGCTCCCGGTCTCTTGGTGAAATGGACACCTTTGTTTTCTTCAAAGACTGCACCCGGTTGCGGACATGCCGTGACCATCCTAATGTGTTCTTCTTTATTGTACTGTTTCTGTTTTTACTTGTTATGTTTTACAAAAATATGTTTAGTCCCGGAGTACTAAATTTTACTAGGGGGGAATGTGGCACCCCAGGGGTCTGGTTTCCACAGTAATATTACGTCTGTGAGCAGGTGGGAGGTTTCCTGGTCAGACATCCTATGCATGCCACACCTCCTGCCCAGTCCTGGGAGGGGAAGAACTTCCCCTATATAAAGCTGGGGCTGAGGCAGGGTTAGAAGAGAGTGAGAGAACACAGACAGAGACACAGTCTGGTCTGTAGTGGAGCAGCTTTAGGAGCAAGAAAGATCAGGAGCTCTGTGGGAGCTGTGCTAAAAGAGATCAGGGGCTGGAAGCTGTAGAGCTCGCCCTGATTGAAGAGTTCTTACCGGACCCGGAGTCCGAGGCTGTGGGGACTAATCCTTACCCAGCAGCAGAAACCGCCCGGCAGGGGATTTCAGGTCCTCTGGCCAAGAAACCCGAAGGCACGGTCACACGCAAGGGACCAGCACCGCCGTCGTGGAGCAGAAGCTACCAGAAGGCCCCGGGTGGATCAGGGAAATGCTGTAGATATAGTATATCTTGACTTCAGCAAAGCATTTGACAAAGTATCTCACACCATCCTTATTGAAAAAATGACCAAGTATGCAATGGACCAGGCAACTGTTAGGTGGATTCATAACTGGCTTAGTGATCGGACTCAAAGGGTGGTTGTAAATGGCTTCACATCCAGCTGGATGAATGTCTCAAGTGGGGTACCACAGGGCTCCGTCCTGGGACCTGTATTGTTCAACATCTTTATCAATGATTTAGATGAAGGAATTGAGGGTAAACTGATTAAATTTGCTGATGACACAAAGCTAGGAGGGATAGCTAATACTAGAGAAGAGAGAGAGAGGATTCAAAAAGACCTAAATAAACTGGAGCAGTGGGCAGCAACCAATAGAATGGTTTTTAACAGGGAAAAATGCAAAGTACTACATCTGGGCAATAAAAATGAAAAAAGCATATACAGAATGGGAGGAATAGAGCTAAGCAACAGTACATGTGAAAAAGACTTAGGTATACTAATAGATCATAGACTGAACATGAGTCAACAGTGTGATGCAGCAGCAAAAAAGGCAAATACAATTCTGGGATGTATTAACAGATGCATACAGTCTAGATCACGTGAAGTCATTATCGGTCTTTACTCCTCTTTGGTCAGACCTCATCTGGAATACTGTGTACAGTTTTGGGCACCACATTTTAAAAAAGACATAGACAAACTGGAGCAAGTTCAGAGAAGAGCGACCAGAATGGTGACTGGTCTGCAAACCATGTCCTATGAGGAACGGTTGCAGGATTTGGGAATGTTTAGCTTGCAAAAAAGAAGACTGAGAGGAGACTTAATAGCTGTCTACAAATATGTCAAGGGCTGTCACATTGTAGAAGGATCATCTTTATTCTCATTTGCACAAGGAAAGACTAGAAGCAATGGGATGAAACTAAATGGGAGGAGACACAGATTAGATATTAGAAAAAACTTTTTGACAGTTAGGGTGATTAATGAGTGGAACAGGCTGCCACGAGAGGTGGTGAGTTCCCCTTCAATGGACGTCTTCAAACAGAGGCTGGACAGACATCTGTCTGAGATGATTTAGTGAATCCTGCTTTGAGCAGGGGGTTGGACCAGATGACCCAGGAGGTCCCTTCCAACTCTACCATTCTATGATTCTATGATTCTATGAGTCACCGGCCATACGGGTGAGCACCACACGGTACACTCAGGGACGTGGGCTACTTTTACCAGCCTCTAGCAAGGTAGCCAGAAGAGTACGATTAGTTGGGGAGGCCTACAACTCCGCCTGGCCAGGGAAGATTCCATCTGCTCACGGACTGACCAGGCCCCGATCGCTAGCCAGTACTCCGGGAGGGTCTACCTTTGCCACCAGTAAAGACCCTGAACTACACCGCACCGTCTCTGAGTGTTTCATCATCCACATCCGCTGCCCTGAGGCCATACCCCTCCCGTTGGGGGTTATACCATCCCCGCTGCACAACCGTACCACCGGCCTCAGCGGTCTGCCCTGCAGCGGCGGTCTCATGACTGCATTCAACGGGTGGCGTAGTCGAGCAATATAACATCTACTGCTAAATACTGCCGCTCAGTTTGACTCCCTGGGCACGGACCGGGTCACCGCCACGAGACTACTACGCCCATCTGATCCGGCTCCGGGTAAGCCCCCGTGCGCGCGATGCCGCACGACACAGCAGGCCCAGGGGCGCGTCAGAAGCTTTAACCCCTTTCTGACATTGTGCATAATAATACGTCCCTGTGCCCTGGGCCTTATGGACCAGGTACGTATTATTACGACACAGGCTGTGCGGGATCAATCGCCACCGGTTGTCAGCTGATTTTGACAGCTGACACCCGGCACTTTAACCCCCTAAATGCTGCGATCGCAGCATTTAGCAAGTGAGTGGAGGGACAGAAGCACCTCTGCTCTTGGATCGGAGACCCTGCGCTGTCCTCACGGGGTCCCGATCGTTGCCATGGTGACACGATGTCATCATGACGACACCTGTGTCACCAGGCACCAGCAAGTTAGTTTGACCATGCGCAGTGCATGATCAAACTAGCTTGTGTCTGCAGCACTGACAGTTTACAAGGTATAGCAGTGATCCTGCACTGCTATACCTTAGAACTGCGATCAGCCTGCTGAAAGTGAAAGTCCCATAGTGGGACAAAGTAAAAAAAGTGAAAAAAAAGTTGTAAAAATATTTTTTTAAAAATAAAAAAATAATAAAAAAATAAAATATTATTATGAAGAAAAACAATAAGAGTACACATATTTAGTATCGCCGCATCCGGAACGACCTGATCTATAAAACTGTCCCACTAGTTAACCCCTTTAGTGAACACAGTAAAAAAAAAAGAATCAAAAAACGGTGCTTTATCATCATACCAACGAACAAAAAGTGGAATAAAACGCGATCAAAGAGACGAATATAAATAAAAATTATACCACTGAAAACATCATCTTGTCCCGCAAAAAGCAAGCCACCATACAGCTCCATCAGCCAAAAAATAAAAAAGTTATAGCTCTTAGAATAAAGCGATTTTTTCTATGAAATAGTTTTTATTGTGTAAAAGCGCCAAAACATAAAAAAAGATATAAATGCAGTATGGCTGTAAATGTACTGACCCGAGGAATAAAGCTGCCTTATTAATTTTACCACACGCAGAGCTGCATAAAAAAAACTAAAAAAACAATTACTGAATTGTTGGTTTTTGTTTATTCTGCCTCCCAAAAATCAGAATAGAAAGCGATCAAAAAATGTCACATGCCCGAAAATGGTACCAATAAAAACATCAACTTGTCCCGCAAAATACAAGCTATCACATAACTCTGTCGACCGAAATATGGAAAAATTATAGCTCTGAAAATATGGCGATGCAAAAACTAGTCTTTGCAAAAAAAAAAGTTTAGTGTGTGACAGCTGCCAAATGTAAAAACCCGATATGAATCTGGTATCACTGTAATCGCACCGACCCGAAGAATAAAGTCATCTAATCACTTAAACCGCACGAGGAACGGTGTAAATAAATAAATAAAACCAATTCTTCACCTGCTGTTGGTTTGTTCATTCAGCCTCCCAGAGTTCGCAATATGGCTCTGCCCACATTTATCCTGTGCTCTACGCTCAGCGCTTACACCGGGGATTCCATGTAAATCTCTGAAATACGTGATCCAGACGGAGCCTCCGGCGGAAGATTCCCTGTAATGAGGCAGATGGAGGCACCGTCTGGCCTGTGATCCCACGGTGTCCGTCTTTTTATTAGGCGTGAATAAAAGTGCCGTCGGCCACAGTTTTGCGAGCCTCTGATAAAAAGAACACCGCTGAACAGAGGCCACACAGAGTCCAGAGTAATTAACAAATAAAGTAGCACACTGCAAGGCTAAGTATGTAAACATGAAATATGGAATATGAATAGCATTACTGCTGTAGAAAATAGAAATAAATGAGAAATCTTAGCACATAAATTGGCCAATTCATGTGTATCTGGCAGCCGCGGTAAGGCGTTTCTCAGTGCCAGGACCCTACCAATGTGAATACCTCTCTAAGGGACAGGTACACATGAATTGGCCAATTTATGCGCTAAGATTTCTCATTTATTTCTATTTTCTATAGCAGTAATGCTATTTATATTCCATATTTCATGCTTACATACTTAGCATTGCAGTTTGCTACTTTATTTGTTAATTGTATATGGAGGTAGCTTCTCCTAGTAAGCACCTGTTCACACCTATTTCTCGTATTAGAAGTGCCATCAGTTTTTTCTGTTTACAGAGTCCAGAGTTAGGCCGGTTTCACATGTCCTGATATTTCCAGTATCGGAAAAACCGGTACGGGAGATATACGTGTCCATGTGCACCTGTGTGGCAACCGTGTGCCGCATCAGGAGCGCACATTCCGCCACCTGGGAATCAGCAGTACAGTTACCGCTGTTCCCAATCACCGGGTGCTGAATGCTGCCCTCATCATTGTAACCTGCTGGCGCTGTGATCAGCACAACCAAGGGACAATGATGAGAGTAGTAGTCTGCTCCCGCTGTGTCCTAGTGTAAAAATAAGAATAAAATTAAAAAATCCTTATACTCACCTGCCTATCAAAGTAAAAGTGAAGTACCCATAGCTCTTTCTTACATTCAAGCATCTGATGCTGATGCTCAGTCTATGTAGATGGCATCTTAGCTGTTGCTAGGCAACTTCCTTATAAGGTGAGATGCACCTGTAAGATTCCATCACAAGATTCCATCATGACATCACTGCTATTATGACATCATAATTCACAACCACTACTTATACAAGCGTTTACACTTCAGTGTCACTTTGATACCCCGGTGTCATTGTTGTCAGTGTTTAGCTACTTATCTAGTGATATACTGATTGCGCATTTCATTGAAATGTCTGGAATTTCTCCAGACAGACTTCAGGAGTTGGCACTACTCCAGGGGATTCTTACCACCTATACCCCTAACTGTGTGCTACCACTACCCGATGGCGTCCTCAGCTTCACTTACCGGCTGGTTATGGAGCTTGTACGGGACTGCTTGACCAAATACTACCAAGGTCGTATTACCTCAGAATATCTTCAGCATTTACAGCAGAACATCAGGACATTAGTACAACAGGTAAATAGCAGACAATCTGCACAAATTATTATTATTATGTCTAGATGGTCTCCCTTACTGTATAGTGGTATTATTGGTAGTAATAAAATTTAGACTTTCTTCAGTGTCAGGCAGGGTCATATTTGTAATAGAGATCCCCATTTTGGGAAGAGGGTGTAAAAGTGCAGCATGAGCCTGTATGATTCAAATGTCAGGGCTAGATTTCATTCCTAGTCCAGTCCTTGTCCCTTAGTAAAGACACTTCATTTAGCACCTTAATCCGGATTTCTTATAAATATGTAATTATGATTTTTATTGTGTATAACAAATATTAATAATTTATCTCAGACCATAGAACTAGCCTCACTGATTAGAAATGTAAAGTACCCACAGTTCTTTCTTACATTCAAGCATCTGGTACTGATGCACAAACTATGGTTTTGCCACCTTAACTATTGCTAGGAAACTTCCTTTCACGGTGAGATGCCCCGTTAAGATTCCATCACAAGATTCCATCACGACTTCACTGCTATTATGACATCATAATTCACCACCACTAATTATACAAGTGTTTTTATGCTGTATAAAAAATAATAATAATAATAATAATACAAATCAAATAATAATAATGGAATACAAGTTTATTTACAGAAAATTGTTCTTTAGATCGACACCAATATAATATATAAAATGTACCAAATGTGTCGTAATTGTAGCTGCAGATAGACAGGAGTAAAATGGTGACATAAATGGCCTCCTCCATTCTGCACTTTCTCTCATGATTTTCCTTTTGTATTTATTTCCATCTTTATAGGCTGAAGAAAAAGCCCAAAGTGGAAAATTGGCCTTTTTTAAACAACTGGCCCAAAATGTCCTGAATATACTGGAGAGTCCGGCCCGCTCACTGGAGCACCTGGTAAGGAGCCATCATCTTCTATATCACATGTCCTTGTCCCCTCCAGGCAGGCACAGGATATTTCATGACCGCCTGTCCCTGCGGCTCCATCATCTGTGATGGCAGTCTGTACTCAGCGGTGGGAGTTTGTATTTCTGCCTCTGTTTTGCTCGATCATCACAATCTTCCTTCTTGTAAATGCTGCAATTCTGATAACAGAGATCAGTTGTATATACAAGTACCTTATATATTATCGTTGATTTACTGGAGGGAGTGGCTGTGTATAGTCCGTCCAATACTGAAATTACCAGTAAATCCAATGTTTAGTCCTTCCTATCTATTGTATATGATAATTTAGTATTTGTGAAATGTTATACTAATTGTACATATTATAACCATCAGGAAACATCCGAAGGTGACTCCGAAGAGGGGCAAACCGTGAACATGCCTGACCCTAATATTAGTCAGTTAGAGCTAAAAACTGATCTGATTGAAGGTAAGCCGATCATCTAATATTTTACATTCAAATATCCAGATATTATAGAGAATGGCAGAGAATATGTAGATTTACTCTTCATTCCCTGTAATGGAGAGGGATCATGTAATTCTACTTCACGCCTGTGTGGTCTTCTCGGCTCCAAAATGAGGGTCATAGATCCCCAATCATGTAATTGTTCAAAAATACCATATTTTGAAGACTATAAGATGCACCGGACCATAAGAAGCAGGTGAAATTTTGGAGCGGAAAATAGGAAAAACATTTTTTTAATAAAATGGTGGAGCAACTTATAATCCAATTTTGTGGTAACTTTTCTAGGGGAAAGGCGGCGGAAAGATGGCAGCAGCAGGAGTGGGGCGATGCTGCACTGAAGTCCCTGCACTTCCATGGTTTTCAATCTGGTGGACCTTGGGAAAATCTCCACCGGAGGTGGCACATGCACAGATTGAGATCTCGGGAGACAAGATCTCAATCTGCATGCGCCATCTCCAGAATCCATTTTTCCGAAGTCCACCACACTGAAAATCATGGAAGTGCGGAGTCTCCGGCGACATTTTCTGAAAGCCCAGGGGCCGCTGCATCCTTGCACCGCCGAACACCCCCTCCTCCCAGCCTGGGGCCCACAGCATCGCCCCACTCCTGCCGCCGCCAGCTTCCTGCAGCAGTGACCCTGCGTCCTGGGGCCTCGCTTCACCGCAACCCCCCCCCCCTCAGTAAGCTACGTTGGGATAAGACGCACCCCCATTTTACAGAAAAAAGTGTGTCTTATAACTTGAAAAATACGGTAATCAGATCCTGAACAATCGCCCAGTGTATCTATCTCTGGATGTGCCATAAATACTGTATATTTAGTATGTGCAGAATACCAGATATCTAGTTTTTATATCATTTACAGAGATCTTGTCATGTCCTTCATTATATGGATGTGTTATATATTAAGTACTGATATAGACTGATACATGACATCTTTTCATTATTTTATCATTATTTTAGAAATAACTGTGTCGACGGCCAGTACTGATGGTGGAATATGTGAGACACCAGAGATCCACGAATCTGCCAGTGTAAGTATCAGAGGAGACGTCTGTTTATCATCAGATAACGGGGTATGAATTACACATATAATATTATACCCCAGATGACAATGGGATATCTTTGCTTTTATGTAGATCAGATCTATTGTGAGTAATGATGGCATTGTTATTCTGCCTCTTCTGTGTGATGCCCCTTATCATACCCTGCAGTACAGTGATATCTATGCATGGGGAATATCCCCTTAAAATATAATACTGTCTGTGGAGGGTCCGGCTTGCATCATGTCCTCTACATCTGCTGCAATGTAATCAGCGTGGACATAATATAGAGGAGAAGTTCCTGCATCTGGAGCTTTTATTTTCCTGCAGATTCTATGTCTTAATGTCATTTCTTATTATTTCTAGGCCTTGACCGGATCATTGAACTTGGAGACAAGTCCTAGTAAGACCGACTTTAAACCAATCAAACTGATCAGCAGTGGAGCTTATGGGTGAGCTTTATGTTTGCATAATATACATTTCCTAGTGTTCCTTATGACAATGCTTCTGTCTCTGTGCCCAGCCCGTACAACAGAGAAATGCTCTGAGTCCATACTGTCCACAAGAGATGAGCGAATCAGGCAAAATTCTAATTTGCTTGTTCACGTGGACTTGTGAAAATACGATTCAAGGAGAAATTAATGTCCCTTATTATGCTCTGGGGCCTCACCAGGCCCCAGAACATAATAAGCATAAGAAACATACTTATACTCCCCTTACTGCTCAATTCTCTAGCCCCTCCACTTCTCACCGTCACCCGTCCGGTCCTCACTGCCTCTTCAGTTTGCCACCGCTCACGCTATGCAAGGACTTCAGGCTTTGAGAAGGTCTGAGAGAGTTCTATGCAAGAGCATAAAAAGTCACAACATTGTGACACCGTGACTGTTCTTGCGCTTGTGCATAATCCTCCCAGATCTCATTAATGTTGGAAGTCCCGTCCCAGTATGAGAGGCATTTGAATTTCAGCATTAGCAGCAGAGATTTGAGGATGCGGCAAGGAACGGACGGTTGAGGCGGAGGGGCCGTAGAAGTGAGTATAAAAATTTGTTTATTTTTAAACTTTTTTATGGCCTTTCAAGATTTTGAAAATGGTGGCCAACGCTTGACATTTTGCTAAATCCATGAGTAAGCAAATTACAAAAAACAAAACAAACAAAAAAACAAAACGCCATTTTGGTGAATGCAGAATTTTGCAAAATCTGAGTAGAATTTAATTCCACTCAAATGTGTTAGCTCATGTCTACTGGCCACATCTATATGTCATTATTTAGGTCAGTTAGGACGTGACATAGATGAGGACCTCGCATAGGTCATCATTTATGTTGTGTAACTTGATGGATTTCTACATGGATTTCTAGTGACATCTAGTAGTAACCAGACAATCATGTGATGAGGTTTATAGACAAAATGTTAGTAAGAATTCATTATAAATCATGGATTTTCCTTCTCTCCAGAGCCGTCCACTTAGTGCGACACAAATACACAAGCCAGCTATTCGCTATGAAGAAGCTGGACAAGGAGAACGTGAATATTCCAAGAAGACTTGAACGTGCCTTTCTAGAGAGGGACATCCTAACATTTGCTGATTGTCCCTTTGTGGCCTCCATGTTGTGCTCCTTTCCAACTCCTCATCATCTGTGTATGGTCATGGAGTATGCAGCAGGTAAGTCATATCCATTGTGCCTATATCCAGCCTCAATCTGCTTATCTCTAGCATCTTCTCCATAATCTGAATGTGACCACATGGACGGATACATGTCCATACTGCATTTACTATAAGTTATCTGTTACCAAGATGCCAGGAAAATCATTATCTCTGTGAAAGTCTCTGGTGAATGTCCTCACTGAGAATGGCAAAAATATCCACTGAGGATAAAAGGAGGATTTGACTCAATTCTAACAGTTTGTATAGATGAGCATTTCACAGAGTAATGAATAAGAGGCTTGCAGATGAGGCACGGCTCTGTCTTTTTATATTGGGTCACTCTGCTTTATACGCTCTACATTAGGCCTCTTTCACGCTTCAGTATTTCTGGTACGTGAGGTGACAGTTTACCACACGTACTGGAGACACTGACACATGTGCGCACATGTCAGTGTTTCCACGGACCGTGTGTCCATGTGATCCACACGTAGACATGTCTGTTTTTGGCCAGCAGGACGGATCACACAGACCCATTCAAGTCAATGGTTCAGTGTAAACACATACTGCACACGGATGCCATCCGTGTGACATGTGTCGGCGCCTGGGAATTAGCGATAAAGTTAGCGCCGGGTGCTAAACGCTGCCCTCATCATTGTCCCCTGCCGGCGCTGCGATCAGAACCAGCAGGGGTTAATGATGAGGGTTGTCTTCTCCCAGTGTATTTCTACCTGTAAAAATAAGAATAAAAAAAAAATCTATACCCTCACCTGTCCTAAATGTCCCCCACTGTAATCCATGAGACCGCTCAGCAGAGGAGCCGGGGAGAATGACTCCTGCAGCGAGCGGCCCCGAATCTGCGCTGAGCTCAGCGAGCGGTGTCCTGTCACTCACTGAGCTCAGCTGAGGTCTGGCGTCGCTCGCTGCAGGAGTCATTCTCCCCAGCTCCTCTGCTGAGTAGTCGCATGGATTACAGCAGGAGATACTTAGGACAGGTAGGTGAGTATAAGGGTTTTTTTTTATTTTATTCTTATTTTTACAGGTGGAGACACCGGGAGCAGACTACAACTCTCATTATTAACTCCTGCTGGTGCTGATCGCAGTGCCGGCAGGGGAAAATGATGAGCGCAGCGTTCAGTACCCGGCTTTTGGGAATAACGCTAACTGTACACTGATTCCCAAACGCCGGTACGTGTGCTCCTGATGCGGCACACGGACATCTCCGACACAGGTTTTTCCGGTACCAGAAATATCCGGACGTGTGAAACCGGCCTTATACAGTATATAAAGCAAAACCACAAATGAGACTGCTGACACCTTTAACTAATTATATATTTATTTATTGCAAGATACATAGTATATATAGCTCATACTTTTTTGGCCAGAATAGTGTCTCTTTTTTGTATGAGTTACCTTGTTATTTTTAAATATTTATTCCACGTGACTAATAAAGATTCATGCTTTTATATGGGATGTTGCTTCATTGCACTTATTTGTGCAGCTCTTGCACCTTTGTGGTTTTGCTTCATAGACATTTAGTGCAGTCCTAGTTACTATTCGGGTATGCTCCAATGGAGGGTTTTTTGCATTATTATACAGTATATCTCTGTGTATGACGTCCTGCCCCAATGTCTCCGCTCATTTCTCCTTCACACTCCTCATGTGTCATTTACATTGTAACAAACCCTCTCCTGTCATATTTGCTTTCTGCTGTAGGAGGAGACTGTGGCAGTTTTATGAAGAACTATGGGTGTTTACCTGTCCCCTTGGCTCGTCTGTACATTGCAGAAACGGTTCTAGCTGTGGAATATCTGCACAGCTATGGTGTAATGCACAGAGACCTGAAGCCTGAAAAGTAAGTGACACTTGTAGTATAAGAAAGGGGAAAAAAGATATCGTTTATTATACAATCTATTTGCAACTTGGGGCTGACATCCTCTTTTTTTCACAGCCTCCTGATAACGTCAACTGGTCATATTCAAGTTACAGATTTTGGGCTTTCCAAACTCTGCCTCATGAGACCAACATCAGAGATCTACAAGGCTCCAATTGAGGACATCACCAGAGAGTTCCATGATAAGGAGGTAGGCAGGAACTTGTTCTTTACTCATCTCCTCCATTTCTCCTTCTCTTATACTTTCTCATCTAGAAAACGTTTCCACTGATGTTATTTGTCACAATTATGTTCTCTGATCATTATCTCATTCCTCTGTTTTTTCCAGATTGCTGGCTCCCCTCATTACATAGCCCCAGAAGTTATCTTAAAGGAAGGCTATGGAAGGCCAGCTGACTGGTGGTCAATTGGGATCATCCTATATACATTTCTTGTAGGACGTGTACCATTTTATGGGCCTTCCAAATATGACATTTACAGCCATATTGTCAGGGGTAAGTAAAATAATCTGATTGCTGTATAATGTCATTGTTATTTGAATAGATTAGTTGTGTGATTTAGTTACTTTTGTTAATATAAAAGATTTTTGTTTTGATAAAATAAATTAAGATGTTTCATTTTCTGTAATATTTGCTTTTTACATAACAGATGACATATATTGGAAACTTACTAATTCGGCTTTTCCAGCCACAGCTCGGGATATCATCATTGAGCTGCTCAGAAAAGATCCAGCACAAAGACTTGGGACAGGTAATGTATATAATACTATTATTAATGACTTATTACACCTCTGTGAACAGAAAATGAATAATGAGGATCAGCACTGAGGTTTTGTTCTCTACCAGCTTGGCCATTCCCCATTCTTCATGCTAAGACTTTCAGTACATCTACTTCACTTCGGCTCTGTTACGTCAACCGTTCAGATTAACGCCCCCTTCACACGTCCGTATAAAATCAGTACTGAAACCAGTACCGGAAAAAAACAGTACTAGTGTCATCAGTGTTTTGAATCAGTGTGCCATCAGTGTGCCATCAGTGTTTTTCCGGTACGGCAAAGAAAAAGAAATGATAAAGTATCTCTTATACTTTGTAATGTTAAACAGATACAGCGTAAGGAAGGCACACAAATGGCACACGGATGCCATCTGTGTGATGTACGTGTTTTTCAGGGTCCCATAGACTTGTATTGGCACTTGTCATCTGTGCTGCCACAAAAAAACAGCAGCATAGATGATAATGGGTACGGGTGGCATACGTGAAAGAAAAATGGATGCCACATGTAGTGCAAACACGGATATGTGTAGGAGGCCTAAGAAACTTGTCTCTTTGACAATAACTATATCACTATTCATTGTTTTCCTTTTCAAGGAGGAGCAAATGAGATCAAATTTCATCCATTCCTGCGTAACTTAGATTTTGACAACCTTCTAAGTCAGAAGTCGCTGTTCATTCCTGATCTTGAGTCAGAAGAGGATACCATCTACTTTGACAGTAAGTAGAATGAGACATCATCTGCAGAAAGCTGCTGTGTGTCTTGTATTTCATTTTAAGTGAGAATCAGTCCCCACCTTGATTCATGATCAAATGGTGACTGTTCAGGACAAAGTATTATGCTAATAATCTCGATTAACTCTTGTACTTTTCAGCTCGATGTAGCAGACATCAACATATTGATTCAGATGAGGGGGACACAAGTGAAGATAATGACTGGCCGGAAAGCCAAAACTTTCTATCATCTTCGCATAGGCTTTCTAAAGTAAGTATGTGACCAATAAGATCCATACAACCTGTAATTAAAATAAAATTGTAAAATATTAAAATATTTTTTTTTCCTCTTTGTATTAGCTCTGTTCCATCCATACCAAGATGATGAACAATGAAGAACCCAAGTCACCTCCAGGGTATTCACCAGAAAGTGCAAAACAGTCAGACATGTGAGCAAATTATTTTTATGGGGTCCATTCTGATATGTGTTCACAACACCAAATTCAAGACGAGTGTAAGTCGATACTAAATCCAGTATCGATGACCACATGATTGCTGATCACCATGTTTCTGACTTGTGATAACGCTGGTGATGAAAGTTGATAACTATGACCAGCTTTAATTTCCAGTTCATTACAGGAAAATAAATATTGCTAGTGATTCTCCATTCTTGCTGGTAGAAGAGGGTCTTGAGCACAGCATCCCCTTCATGTTATTCAGATGTCCTAATGGGCTTTGCAGACAGGTGTTGTATCCGTATCTATTGTTTTCACTTGTAATTTATATGTTTTTCTTCTACCAAACAGACAGAAAGATTCTCCCCCCTCTAAGTCTGAAGACAACCAGACGCAGAAAGATTCTCCCCCTTCTAAATCTGATGACAACCAGACACAGAGAGATTCTCCCCCCTCTAAGTCTGATGACAACCAGACGCAGAAAGATTCTCCCCCTTCTAAATCTGAGGATGACAACCAGACACAGAGAGATTCTCCCCCCTCTAAGTCTGATGACAACCAGACGCAGAAAGATTCTCCCCCCTCTAAATCTGATGACAACCAGACGCAGAAAGATTCTCCCCCCTCTAAGTCTGATGACAACCAGACGCAGAAAGATTCTCCCCCCTCTAAATCTGATGACAACCAGACGCAGAAAGATTCTCCCCCCTCTAAATCTGATGACAACCAGACGCAGAAAGATTCTCCCCCCTCTAAATCTGATGACAACCAGATGCAGAAAGATTCTCCCCCCTCTAAATCTGATGATGATAAGCAGAGGCAGAAAGATTCTTCCCCCTCTAAATCTGATGACAACCAGACGCAGAAAGATTCTTCCCCCTCTAAGTCTGATGATGACAAGCAGTGTTTCACTGCTGAAGGCAGACAGTCATCCATATTGTCAGGTATGTATAGCTCTATAGGTCATTCTATTGCAGCCTGTGTCAAAAAGTGTAATGTGAAAACAGCCCAACATTTCATTTTATAAAAATCCTCACTCTTAGGCTGTGTGCCCACGATGCGTTTTTCAAGCGTTTACGCTGCGGAATTTCTACAGCGTAAACACTTGGGAAACGCTTGGTAAACCTTCCCCCATGGTCTCCAATGCAATTCCGCACTTTCAATGCCCATGCTGCGTATTTTTCCGCAGCGTTTATGCTGCGCTCAAAAATACGCAGCATGTCCATTAATTTTGCGGACGCGCAGCGTAATCGCCGCCATTGACTTGCATTAGAACGCGCTAATTCCGCAAGACTGCATCTGTACTTGCGTAATTGGCGCTTTCTAATGTGCGGATGGTACCCAAGTCTGGAGGAGAGGAGACTCTCATCCAGACCTGGGTACCATAGAATCTGTAAAGAAAAGAATTTAAAATAAAAAATAAAGCTTATAATCACCTTCCGATGTCCTCCCAGTGTTTTGTCCACGCCGTCCGGTCTCTTGCAATGCTCGCGCTGTTGTGAAGGACCTGTCATGACGTCACTGAGTCATGTGACCCATCACATGACTCAATGACGTCACCGCAGGTCCTTCACAGCACCGCGAGCATTGCAAGAGACCGGACGCAGCAGAGATGACACCGGGAAGACACCGGAAGGTGAGTATAATCTTTTTTTTTTCATTTTTTACCATTCTTATTCTTTTTTTTAACTATTACTCGGTCACACTATATAAATCCATGCCGGTTGCATGGATTTAAATAGTGTGACCAACTTGTCAAGCACTTTTCCAAGTGATGCTCAAAATCGTTTGGAAAACTTCTTGAAAAAACGCATGCGAAAGCGCATGTAAAAATGCTGAAAAAACGCTTCTCTCTGGCAGAAAAAACGCATGTAAATCTGCATGTAAATCTGCATACGTTTTTTTCTGCCAGAGAGAGGCAAAAACGCTCTGCATCAAATCTGCTACGTGGGCACATAGCCTCATAGGTTATAATTTTTAATGCATAAGAAGCCATTCAGTCTTCTGCCAAACTGATTCTGAATACTGCACCCATGGCTCCATCTAGGCCTATACTGATCCTTATCACCTTAAGAATGCACTGAGGTTTTAGCTAACTTATTTTAAGATATTACTTGCAGGATGCCGCAGTGTTATCATGTTAATAAGGGGACATAGTTCCCTGGCTAGACACCACATATCGGAAAACCTACAGGTTTCATATTAATCAGTTCACAAGGCAATCTAATTCTCAGACCCTCAGGTGGTTTTATGTATATATGACATATTCTCTCTATTATGGTGCAATAATCAATTACCGGGACTACAGGGTACAAGAATAACAGAATTCTATATAAAGATACAAAGCTAATCTTTTAGGAGTTTATAATATACATCTTTTTCTTGTTTTTTTTATCAGAATCACCAGTTCAGGGGAAAAGAAAATCTGCATCGAAAGATCGACAAAAAACAGAGAAGGTAGAAGAGAGAAGAAGTAGAAGAGGTAAGTGTAACAATAAGCTCCATGTTGCATGATGTCAGTCAGTGAGAAGGAGTCATGTGGAGCAGATATTATCTGTAGGATTACTGACAATGACCCCGTACATCTGTATGGATACGACTCCTCTATCATCCTGTCACAGTGACACTACAGTAGTATCCTCTAATACATACATGTCAAACTCTGGCCCGTGGACCAAACCTGGCCCGCAGGGTGGTTATATTTGACCCACGACAACAGAACCACCACCACTATTTGGGGCCATTATTCTGTATGGAGGACAATGTGGGGCCCATTATACTGTACGGAGGACTATGTGGGGCCATTATTCTGTATGTAGGATTATGTGGGGTCCAAGTTTTTCATTTTGGCCCTCTGTGTGTTTGAGTGTGACATCCCTGCTCTAATATGTAGTCCCATTACTTACATTAGTTATGTCTCTTTGTCTCCTCTCACAGGTTCCACCTTCCGCCGGCTGATATCATCTTGCCGGCGTGGATTATCCAGGGTTGCTCGCTCCATCAGACAAAGCTGCATATTTGCTCCCTGTCATCGGAGCAACACAAACATCTCAATGTGAAAAACCCTTCATGTCTAGTGCCTAGTACAGCATGTCCACCATTAAAGATGCACCTGTGTGGAAGGACTTGTACCATCTACCTGTGGCCTTCTGACCAGCAAGTAACATCTGCAGAAGAAGGCCCTCCAAGAACATCTCTTCATTCTTCCATGTAATTCTTAATAAAAAAAAAACTAAAAAGAATCATTTCAAATTGATTAATGTCCCTTTGCATTTAATGTAATACTACTGACATTTATGGCATATCAGTACTAAACATCATATATGTCTGATGAGAGAATATCGTTTCCATGTTTCATGTTAATCCTCTAATCCTCAGCCAAAAGTGGAAGAGAAGACCAGTGATTCTGTTACATCTACGAATGACAGTCAATCCAGGGAAAAACACCTTCTGATCCATACATTTTTCAGGCACTCTGATCCTTTTACCTTCATGTGGCTCTACTTAAGGTTTATGTATAAGAACCAGTTGGATTCAGTACTGGGCATCCTGGGGGTCCCAGCAGCCACATCCCAATTGTTCAACTAAAAAAGACATACTGTATTATAGTGTGATATATATATATATATATATATACACACTGTGTGCAGAATTATTAGGCAAATGAGTATTTTGATCACATGATACTTTTTATACATGTTGTCCTACTCCAAGCTGCATAGGCTTGAGAGCCAACTACCAATTAAGTAAATCTGGTGATGTGCATCTCTGTAATGAGGAGGGGTGTTGGCTAATGACATCAACACCCTATATAAGGTGTGCTTAATTATTAGGCAACTTCCTTTCCTTTGGCAAAATGGGTCAGAAGAGAGATTTGACGGGCTCTGAAAAGTCCAAAATTGTGAGATGTCTTGCAGAGGGATGCAGCAGTCTTGAAATTTCCAAACTTTTGAAGCGTGATCACCGAACAATCAAGCGTTTCATGGCAAATAGTCAACAGGGTCGCAAGAAGCGTGTTGGCCAAAAAAGGCGCAAAATAACTGCCCATGAATTGAGGAAAATCAAGCGTGAAGCTGCCAAGATGCCATTCACCACCAGTTTTGCCATATTTCAGAGCTGCAATGCTACTGGAGTATCAAAAAGCACAAGGTGTGCGATACTCAGGGACATGGCCAAGGTAAGGAAGGCTGAAAAACGACCACCTTTGAACAAGAAGCATAAGATAAAACGTCAAGAATGGGCCAAGAAATATCTTAAGACTGATTTTTCAAAGGTTTTATGGACTGATGAAATGAGAGTGACTCTTGATGGGCCAGATGGATGGGCCAGAGGCTGGATCAGTAAACGGCAGAGAGCTCCACTCCGACTCAGATGCCAGCAAGGTGGAAGTGGGGTACTGGTATGGGCTGGTATCATCAAAGATGAACTTGTGGGACCTTTTCGGGTTGAGGATGAAGTGAAGCTCAACTCCCAGACCTACTGCCAGTTTCTGGAAGACAACTTCTTCAAGAAGTGGTACAGGAAGAAGTTGGTATCGTTCAAGAAAAACATGATTTTCATGCAGGACAACTCTCCATCACATGCATCCAACTACTCCACAGCGTGGCTGGCCAGTAAAGGTCTAAAAGAAGAAAAAATAATGACATGGGCCCCTTGATCACCTGATCTGAACCCCATAGAGAACCTGTGGTCCATCATAAAATGTGAGATCTACAGGGAGGGAAAACAGTACACCTCTCGGAACAGGGTCTGGGAGGCTGTGGTGGCTGCTGCACGCAATGTTGATCGAAAACAGATCAAGCAACTGACAGAATCTATGGATGGAAGGCTGTTGAGTGTCATCATAAAGAAAGGTGGCTATACTGATCACTAATTTTTTGGGTTTTTGTCTTTGCATGTCAGAAATGTTTATTTCTATATTTTGTGCACTGATATTGGTTTACCTGGTGAAAATAAACAAGTGAGATGGGATTATATTTGGTTTTTATTAAATTGTCTAATAATTCTGCACAGTAATAGTTACCTGCACAAACAAATATCCTCCTAAGATAGCCAAATCTTAAAAAAACCACTCCAACTTCCAAAAATATTAAGCTTGGATATTTATGAGTCTTGTGGGTTGATTGAGAACATAGTTGTTGATCAACAATAAAAATAATCCTCTAAAATACAATTTGCCTAATAATTCTGCACACTGCGTATATCTATATATATAATCGTCTTATCCCGTCTGTCTGTCTGTCTGTCTGTCGGGGAAATCCCGCGTCACTGATTGGTCCAGCAGCGGCCAATCAGCGACGCGGGATTTCAGAAAAAAGATGGCGGCCGTTAGAGGCTCATCTGCGGGACGGAGCTCAGCGGCGATGCAGCCGGGAGATGACTGGCGCGAGGCTCTCATCTCCCGGCCGCTAGCAGCAGAAGAACCCCGACCGGCGAGCAGCCACTCATCTCCCGGCTTCTCGCAGCGGAAGTAGCCGCACAGGCAGTGGCGTTGACCTCCATGCGGCTAGGGTGTCAAGGGAGGACCGGGGAGCGGCGCTGCGGGTCGGGATACTTCTGCTGCGAGAAGCCGCTCATCTCCCGGCTTCTCGCAGCGGAAGTAGCCACACAGGCAGCGGCGCTCCCCGGTCCTCACCAATACGATTCTGCTCCCCGGTCCTCACCTATACGATTCGCTGATTGGTCGCGGTCTCTGGCCGCGACCAATCAGTGATCTTGGCGCAAAAGTTAAACACCGCTGTGCTGATTGGTCGCGGCCGCTGCCCGCGACCAATCACCGATTTGGACGCCACATTTAAATAGCGGCCACGACCAATCACCGATCTTGGCGCAACATTTAAACACTGCTGTGCTGATTGGTCACAGACGCTGCCCGCGACCAATCAGCGATTTTGGCGCCAAATTTAAACACTGCTGTGCTGATTGGTCGCGGACGCTGCCCGCGACCAATCAGCGATTTTGGCGCCAAATTTAAACAATGCTCTGCTGACTGGTCGCGGATGCCAGCCACGACCAATCAGCAAGATTGGCGCCAAATTTATACAACGCTCTGCTAATTGGTCGCGGACACCAGCCACGACCAATCAGCGAGATTGGCGCCAAATTTAAACAATGCTCTGGCGCCAAATTTAAACAACGCTCTGCTGATTGGTCGCGGCCGCCAGCCGACCGCGACCAATCAGCGAGATTGGCGCCAAATTTAAACACCACTCTGCTGATTGCGCCCAGTCGGCCGCATACATATTCTAGAATACCCGATGCGTTAGAATTGGGACACCATCTAGTATATATATATAAATATATTCACTTGTGGAAAACCCTTTTAACTAGGGCTGTGGTGTCAGTAAGTCAAATTTCCAACTATAATAATTACTAATACCAAATATACTGCAACAAATAATAGTAAATATTCAGCAATTTATGCATGAAAATAATTTATAATATACAATATTAACACTATATAAGTATTTACATTTTTTTCTACCTGCAGTTGGAGTTGGTACGTTCTTCTGATACTAACTCCACAGCTCGGCTTTTCCTTCTTTCCTGCTCCTCTAACATAAAAGTACAGCAATTAATTACGACAAGTTAATCATTTAAATGCTGCTGTCAATCTCTGACAGCAGCACGTAAATGTAACCAGTGCCACTGCTTCCATTTACCAGCTCCCATCTGTGCCCTGTGACATGATCTCGGGGGCTGATGGGTCACTAGGACAGTGAGGGCCCTGTGCCCGCTGTCTTGGTGCTCCTCTGGAGCTCATCTATATGCTGAGCTTCAAAGGAGACCGAGATTTAGGCTACCGTCCCACTATCAGTATTTGGTCCAATTTCACCACAAATGGATTTTTTTCCCCATTTTTAGTACATTGAATAGTAAAATGAATCATTCAAAACTACAAGTAACCCCAAAGTCATGCCAGTTTCCATGGCCCAGAAGATTCTCTGAAGGAAGAGTGTCATTGGGTGACTGCTTCTTTGGTAAATACCATAAACATTAGCACTTAAAAAGGTCCATATGTCTGGAACCGTATAGATGATTTTGAAAGAAACAAAAAAAAGCTCAGTGATAAGAAACAGATGATGGTTATTAATGGAACACACTAACTGGGTCACATTTAAAAGTGGTGTACCCCAGGAGTCAGTATTGGGACTTCTATTTAATACAATTATTAATGACCTTTTGGGGGGTATACAGAGTAAAATTTCAATATTTTCAGATGATCGTAAACTCTGCAAGGTTATCAGTACATAGGAGGATAATGTAATATTACAGAGGGATTTATGTAAGCTTGAGGTTTGGGCTGAAAAATGGCAATTGAAGTTTAATGTAGATAAATGTTCTTGCTTGGGACAAATTACAATGTACAATTATGTACTAAACACTGGGAAAACCATCACTGGAAAAGACTTGGGTGTATGGGTGGACAGCAAACTCAACTTTAATAACCAGTGCTAGGCCGCTGCTGCCAAGGCAAATAGAACCATGGAAGCATTAAAAGAGGCATAGATGCTTATGATAAGAACATAGTTTTGTCTGTATACAAGTCACTAATTCAGCCACATTTAGAATACTGTGTATAATTTTGGTCTTTGGTGTATAAGACGGACATAGTTGAACTAGGACGTATGCAGACAAATGCAACCAAGGTTATTAAGGGAATTGGTGCACTGCAATTCCAAGACAGGTTATCAAAGTTAGGGTTATTCAGTTTGGAATAATGAAGGTTTAAGGGCGATCTTATTACAATGTACAAATATAAGAAGAAACAGTATAGAGATCTTATTAAGGAACTTTTTACATATAGACCTTCAACGATGACAAGGAGGCACCCTCTCCTACTAGAAGAAAGATGGTTTCTCAGTCATCATAGATGGCGATTCTTTACTCTAAGAATAGTGAAATTACGGGACTTTCGGGAACATAAACATCACAGTAAAAGATAATGCCTTACCAACACCAGGTCAGATTACCAGTGCACCGCAGGATGCAGCAAGCCTCCATGATAAAGGCGGGGGCAGCACATGTGCAAAATACTAATGCCGACAGCCACTCACTAACCTACCAATTCTTGGAGGGGGTGGCTGTGTAGTATTATGCATGCACACCGATGGAGTTGTGAGCTTGCGTATTTTGGTCAAAATATCGTCCAATACCTCATGTGGTGTACTTATCTTATATACTATTTTTCATCTTTTTTGCACATCTTTTTGCAGGATGCAGCCAGGCCTCTTTAGTATTGGCTGGGTGAATTGGGGCGTCTGTCCTGTGGGGGTGCATGTATATAGTTCTGGGCAACCCGCCTGATCTAATACTATGGGCGTCATCAATACGCTGCAAGCAAGACATCAATAGGCTGCAAGCCAGACACTGTGTATCACACATATCTGTGTGACTGGCGCCCTATGCAGACTCCATCGGTGTGCATGTATAATACTACACAGCCACCCCCTCCATGAATTGGTAGGTTAGTGAGTGGCTGTCTGCATCAGTATTTTGCACATGTGCTGCCCCCGCCTTTATCATGGAGGCTTGCTGCATCCTGCAGTGCATTGGTAATCTGACCTGGTGTTGGTAAGGCATTATCTTTTACTGTGATGTTTTTTGAAATTATGTCCAATGTTCACCATTTTTAATATTCAGACTTTCGGGAACATCATATTGTAATTGTTGATTTACTAAACAAGTTCAAGTATGGCCCGGATGCTTTTGTTGAAAAATATATTACAGGTTATGGGAACTAGATTCTGTGATAGGACGTTCATCCAGGGAACTAGTCTAATTGCCATTAGTGGAGTTGGGAAGGATTTTTTCGTTAATAGGGGGCAATTAGCATCTGCCTCATGGGTCTTTTGCCTTCCTTTGTATCAACATGTTAGGTTATAGGTAGAACACAATGGATGTCTTCTTTCAATGTACTGTGTGGGGAAATGTATTGTCAGGGGGAATCATACTGTACATCATGCTGTGTGTAATAGGACCGTGGGGGCATCATATTGAGTGTGATAGCCACTGTGGGGCCATGAAAGTGGTATCATACTGTGTGTAGGCATATATGAGGAATTGGACTAGATTAGAATACTGGCATTCGAGAAAGAATGTCACACCGATTGTACTCCCGGGATTATGGTGTGCTGTGTAATAATATATGGTAGCAGGACCCCTCTAGTCTTCATTCCAGGAATACTAACTGCTCAGTGTTACATTGATTTGGTCGTGGAACCAGTGATATGGACATTTCTTAAACGTGCCTCAGTAACTATTTTTCAACATGGAAATGTTAAGCTACATGTTGCAGGTGCTACTGTGAGCAGCATGCTTGACTTAAACATGATACCATGGCCAGAAGCATCTCCGGATTTGACTCCCATCAAGCACTTCATTGGTCGAGCATTGCAAAAGGAGTTGCCGTCAGCAGATCTTGATGATTTGTGTGCCCAAGTGCATTCATTATTCCTCTCTGCTCTGCCTTGCTCACCGCTCCGGCGGTTCCTCTCTGCTCTGCCTTGTCCACCGCTCCGGCGGTTTCGCCCTGCTCTGCCTTGCTCACCGCTCTGGCGGTTCCTCCTGCTCTGCCTTGCCCACCGCTCCGGCGGTTTCGCCCTGCTCTGCCTTGCTCACCGCTCTGGCGGTATCTCTCTGCTCTGCCTTGCCTACCGTTCCAGCGGTTCCTCTCTGCTCTGCTTGTCTACCGCATCTGCGGTTCTGTTCCTGAATCCCAGTTTGTACTGGACCCTATCCAGCCT
The DNA here is from genome assembly GCF_046119375.1 of Phyllobates terribilis. Lineage (NCBI taxonomy): Eukaryota > Metazoa > Chordata > Amphibia > Anura > Dendrobatidae > Phyllobates > Phyllobates terribilis. Next base: position 1,867,330 of record NW_027362833.1, read on the forward strand.
GCGCTCCAACCTGCTAGTGCCTCCCTGTCTGCACTCCAGCCGTGTTTGCCAGTACCCTCCTGTCTGCATACCAGCCGTGCCTTGCCAGTGCCCTCCTGTCTGCATACCAGCCGTGCTTGCCAGTATCCTCTTGTCTGCACTCCAGCCGTGCCTGCCAATACCCAACTGTCTGTGTGCCAGCCTAACCTGCCCGTTCCTGCATTCCCCGGTGTGGGTCAACAGCTGTGACCGGGGTCTAACCTGGAGTAGCACCTGGTCCCTCTGCTCGGTTCCTCCTTGGTTCACGGAGTCGTTAGCCTCCGTGCGACCTTGGTCGGATCGGGTAGATACTTAGTTATGCCCCTCCAGGCACTCCTCGGTTCATGGTACAGTGGGATCACTAATCACGCTCACGCCAGTCAGTCCAGGCACGAGTGTAACAGTTTTATTTATGTTGTATCGTGTTTGAAGGTTGCCTTTTCCTGATGGCAGGTTTCAGCTCTTTCCAAAGATGCTCAATAGGATTTAGGTCAGGGCTCATAGAAGGCCACTTCAGAATAGTTGAAAGTTTTCCTCTTAGCCGTTCTTGGGTGTTATAAGCTGTGTGTTTTGGGTCATTATCCTGTTGCAAGACCCATGACTGAGACCAAGCTTTCTGACAATGGGTAGCACATTTCTCTCTAGAATCCCTTGATAGTCTTGAGATTACATTTTACCCTGCACAGATTCAAGACACCCTGTGCCAGATGCAGCAAAGCAGCCCGAGAACATAACAGAGCTCCTCCATGTTTCACAGTAGGGACAGTGTTCTTTTCTTGATATGCTTCACTTTTCCGTCTGTGAACATAGTGCTGATGTGCCTTGCCAAAAACTTCAATGTTTGTCTCATCTGTCCATAGGACATTCTCCCAGAAGCTTTGTGGCTTGTCAACATGTAGTTTGGCAAATTCCAGTTTGGCTTTTTTATGAAATTTTTTTCAACAATGGTGTTCTCCTTGGTCGTCTCCCATGAAGTCCACATTGGATCAAACAACAACGGATGGTGCGATCTGACACTGATGTTCCTTGAGCATGAAGCTCACCTTTAATCTCTTTAGAAGTTATCCTGGGCTCTTTTGTTACCATTCGAATTATCCGTCTCTTTGATTTGTCATCAATTTTCCTCCTGCTGCCACGTCCAGGGAGGTTGGCTACAGTCCCATGGATCTTAAATTTCTAAATAATATGTGCAACTGTAGTCACAGGAACATCAAGCTACTTGGAGATGGTCTTATAACCTTTACCCTTAACTTGCTTGTCTATAATTTTCTTTCTAATCTCCTGAGACAACTCTTTCCTTTGCTTCCTCTGGTCCATGTTGAGTGTGGTACACACCATGTCACCAAACAGCACAGTGAGTATCTGTAGCCCTATATACAGGCCCACTGACTAATTACAAGATTGTAGACACTTGTGATGCTAATTAGTGGACACAACTTGATTTAACATGTATCTGTTGTCACATTATTTTCAGGGGTACCATCATTTTTGTCCAGGCCTATATCATGAGTTACATTTTTTAAAAACTTCTGTGGAAGCAGGGTTGAAAAGCAATGTCTGACTTCCATTTGTTCATTTTCATAGATTTTTAATTTATTATTACTTTTGTCAGATTCAAATTATTTCTGTGACCATTGTGGGTTTTTCCTTTCATTAAACGAGGAGTACCAACAATTTTGACCACGTATGTATGTATGTACAAACACACACACACACACATATGTATATATATATATATATATATATATATATATACACACATACACACATACATACATATATATATATATACACACACATATATATACACACACACATATATATACACACATACATATACATACATACACATATATATACACACACATACATATATATATAGTGATGTAGCAGACATCCCTTTAATGGTTTGGTGTGTTTTTGAATGACCATGTACCTTCCTCTTTAACGGACTGGTCACATGACTGTGACATCACACAGGTCCTTATGCACACAGAGGGTGTGGACACATGACTCTGACATCAGTTAAGGTCCTATCTGTGTGTGTGCTGCAGTATATATAAACCCTGTGTGATTTGTGACAGGTGTGTTCCGGTGTGTAGGAGTTCCTGGGTGTTGGGAGCTCCTGTGTGGGCACCGTGTGAGCGGCACGAGGCTGTTCCCTGTGTGTGGGGAACACCGCTCGTGGGAAGCCTGGTGAGGCCTGGTGGACTCCGGTGGAGGTGAAGCCTGGATCCCTGTGAGAGTGTGGGGGATGCCAGTAAGCCTCGGAGTGCCACACAAGCACACAAATTTTGGGGTCCATTTTTTCTTGTTAGCCCTGTGAAAATAAAAAAAATTGGGTCTAAAGTAACATTTTTGTGAAAAAAGTTAAATGTTCATTTTTTTCTTCCACATTCAAAAAATTCCTGTGAAGCATCTGAAGGGTTAATAAAGTTCTTGAATGTGGTTTTGAGCACCTTGAGGGGTGCAGTTTTTAGAATGGTGTCACTTTTGGGTATTTTCTGTCATAAAGACCTCTCAAAGTGACTTCAAATGTGATGTGGTCCCTAAAAAAATGGTTTTATACATTTTGTTGGAAAAATGAGAAATCGCTGGTCAACTTTTAACCCTTATAGCTCCCTAACAAAAAAAAATTTTGGTTCCAAAATTGTGCTGATGTAAAGTAGACATGTGGGAAATGTTATTTATTAACTCTTTTGTGTGACATATCGCTCTGATTTCAGGGCTTAAAAATTCAAATTTTGAAAATCTCAAAATTTTCAAAATTTTCGCCAAATTTCCATTTTTTTCACAAATAAACGCAAGTGATATCGAAGAAATTTTTCCACAATCATGAAGTACAATATGTCACGAAAAAACAGTCTCAGAATCAGGGGGATCCGTTGAAGCGTTCCAGAGTAATTACCTCATAAAGTGACAGCGGTCAGAATTGTAAAAATTGGCCCGGTCATTAACGTGCAAACCACCCGCGGGGCTTAAGGGGTTAAAGAGAACCTGTCACGTCCTAGCTGCCCTCTACACTGCCCCCATAGCGTTGGTAGTGACGCAATGTGCATCACTAGCAAGCTGTTTTCATGAAAATCACTGCAGCTATAATGAATTTATAACGTTTAATATACTTATATCTAGGGCCGGCTCCAGGTTTTTCTGGGCCCCGGGCGAGTCTCAGTGGGCCCCTCTAACACATACCACGATTCATGATGCACAGATACCGCAGAGAAATCTATATATATAGTACAATGCAAAGATTTCACTTCTTACATTACATGAGTGATATCTACTGTAAATTCTACAATAGCTCAGAAGCCGGAGAATCCTCGCAGCACACAGTGCAGACCGGACAATATAGTCCTCCATACAGTATTATGGGCACCACTAAGTCCTCCATACAGTTTTATGGGCCCCATTATATATTGCTCCATACAGAATAATGACCCCACATAGTCCTCGTACAGTATAATGGGCACCACATATCTCCATACAGAATACTGGCCCCCATATAAGGCCGCATACGGAATACTGGCCCCCATATAAGGCTCCATAAAGGAATACTGGCCCCCATATAAGGCCCCATACGGAATACTGGCCCCCATATAAGGCCCCATATGGAATACTGGCCCCCATATAAGGCCCCATACGGAATACTGGCCCCATACGAAATACTGGCCCCCATATAAGGCCCCATACGGAATACTTGCCCCCATATAAGGCCCCATAAAGGAATACTGGCCCCCATATAAGACCCCATGAAGGAATACTGGCCCCCATATAAGGCCCCATACGGAATACTGGCCCCCATATAAGGCCCCATACGGAATACTGGCCCCCATGTAAGGCCCCAAACGGAATACTGGCCCCCATATAAGGCTCCATACGGAATACTGGCCCCCATATAACGCTCCATACGGAATACTGGCCCCCATATAAGGCTCCATACGGAATACTGCCCCCCATATAAGGCTCCATACAGAATACTGGCCCCCATATAACGCTCCATACAGGATACTGGTCCTCTTATAAAGCTCCATACAGGATACTGGCCCCCATATAACGCTCCATACAGGATACTGGTCCCCTTATAACGCTCCATACAGGATACTGGCCTCCATATAATGCTCCATGCAGGCTGTTACCCCCCACATAATGCCCCATACAGGCTGTCTCCCCCCTTATAATGCTCCATGCAAGCTGTTACCCCCCACATAATGCCCCATACAGGCTGTCCCCCCACCGTATAATGCTCCATGCAGGCTGTCCCCCCCCCTTATAATGCCCCATGCAGGCTGTTCCCCCCTTATATTGCCCCATGCAGGCTGTCACCCCTCCTCTTTATAATGCCCCATGCAAGATGTCACCCCCTCTCTCTATAATGCCCCAAACAGGATGTCACCCCCCCTCTTTATAATGCCCCATGCAGGATGTCAGCCCCCCTCTCTTTATAATGCCCCATGCAGGATGTCACCCCCTCTCTTTATAATGCCCCATGCAGGATGTCACCCCCTCTCTTTACAATGTCCTATGCAGGATGTCACCCCCCTCTCTTTATAATGCCCCATGCAGGATGTCAGCCCCCCTCTCTTTATATTGCCCCATGCAGGATGTCACCCCCTCTCTTTATAATGCCCCATGCAGGATGTCACCCCCTCTCTTTACAATGTCCTATGCAGGATGTCACCCCCCTCTCTTTATAATGCCCCATGCAGGATGTCAGCCCCCCTCTCTTTATAATGCCCCATGCAGGATGTCACCCCCTCTCTTTATAATGCCCCATGCAAGATGTCACCCCCCTCTCTTTATAATGCCCCATGCAGGATGTCACCCCCTCTCTCTATAATGCCCCATGCAGGATGTCACCCCCCCTCTCTTTATAATGCCCCATGCAGGATGTCACCCCCCCTCTCTTTATAATGCCCCATGCAGGATGTCAACCCCCCTCTCTTTATAATGCCCCATGCAGGATGTCACCCCCCCATGTTATGCCCCATGCAGGATGTCACCCCCCCCCCATTTTAAGCCCCATGCCTCCATACATTAAAAAAAAAATCAAATACTCACCTCCCTCCTCACCTGCTGCAGCTGCTCGGGTCGGGACTCCAGCGTTGGCGGCGTCTCTCCGCTCTGTGCTCCCTGTGACAGCTCAGGGGGAGGGCGCGGTGGAAAGACTTCACCGCACCCTCTGACCTGAGACGTCACAGAGAGTGCAGAGCAGGAAGACGGCGGATCTGCAGAGGCACGGGGAGAGGTAAGTATCCGGCTGCCGGGGCCCTGAGCAAGCGGGGGAGAAGGGCGGGCGCTGACACCGCTCTCCTCCGCCCATAGCCCAACGGGGTGCGCGACCGCCAGTGGGCCCCCCTGCCTGCTCAGGGCCCCGGCACTTGACCGGGTGCGCCGGGTGCTGACGCCGGCCCTACTTATATCCTACCTGCCTTTTCAATCATAGGGGCGTGCTTGTCATATTCAGTCAAGGGCGAGCGCAGCATTCACTCACTGCTGGCGCCGTCCATGTATTTGAATCCTGTTCCTGACCAGCGCTGATATTGTGGGACGCAGGCGCACTTGTAGATGTCCGGCCGCCTGCGCAGTGAGGCTCTGTGATTACCAGATTCACTGCGCATGCTCTGGGAACATAGCGCGTTAAAGCGCATGCGCAGTGAGGCTGTGTGATTATGACTTTTTCTTCACTTTGAAAATTGTTTAAGTTGGCTGAGGGACTGGGTGGTTTACCTAGGACAAGGAATGGCCATGTGTAAGAAAAACCGCTACTGATTGTAAATTACAGATTCTGTTAACTACAATAAATAAGTTGGTTAACAAGAAACACTTTGATATAGTGCACTACACAATACAGTTCTCTTTTACACACTGTATAGTTTGCTAAAAGGCACACGTTTTAGTGGGAGAGGCCGAAAAATGAACGAGTAATACAACCGTTTATGGATGCTGTAGTGTGGACCCCTAGAGTCAATTCTCCTGGTGGGCCCTAGGCACCCCAGTCCGACCCTGTATGAGGCCTTTACATGGTATCAACGCCTGCGATGAGAACGCCACATCATAGTAATAGCAGAATCACAAATATAAGATTATATGAACAGATTAAAGCAAGATTTCTATTGCTGGCTGCAGAATGAGTTAACTGGGATATCATCAGTGAGTTTGATCTGACTGGAGAAGTAACTACTCTTGTTTTTATTCTTTTGAGCTCCATTCAGCTAATTTATGATTTATCACCTTCCCTGAGCATACATGGAAATCATGGGGTCCCATAGCAGAAGTAATAATTAAGCCCCCACAAAAAAACATTAATATTCAGCGGGGTCACAGAAGAGCATACCTCACAAGTTTGCAACCCTTCCATAGTAATTTTGCCCCAATTGAAGCCCCCTAGTGTTCCCACGTACTAAGATACTCCTTTAATGGCCAAAAATGTGCCCCCAAACACAGTAAGATACCCCCACAGTGAATTTCTCCACTGTACCCTCCACACATACAGTATGATGACTCTACAGTACCCCCGCAAAGTATGATAAACCCCAGTGACCTCTACACAGTATGATGGCCCCCGCATAACCCTCCACACAGTATAATGGACCCCGCACAGCCCTCCACACTGTATAATGGTCCTCATACAGTGTAATGGCCCCCACTATCCACCCAAGCAGTATAATGACCCCCATCAGCCACTTATACAGTATAATGCCCCTCACCACACAGCCCTCCAAATAGTATAATGGCCCAAACACAACGCTCCAAATAAAATAATAGTCCTCACATAAGCCTCTAAACAATATAATAGTCCCCACCCAGCCCTCCAAATAATATAATGGACCCCACATAGGCCTCCAAATAGTATAATAGTCCCCATACAGCTCTTCAAATAATAGAACGGTCCCCACATAGCCCTCCAAATAGTATGATAGCCTGACACATAGCCATTCAAATAGTAGTATAATGGCCCCCACAGAGCACTACAAATAGTATGATGCTCCCCACATAATCCTCCAAATAGTAGAATGATGGCCCCCACATAGTTCTCCAAATAGTATGATGGTCCCCAAGACAGCCCTAAAATTAGTATTTTAGCACCCCAAATATGATGATGCCCCCCAAATAACCCTTCAAATAATATGATGGCCTCCAAGTAGCCCTACAAATAGTATCATGGCCTTCCAGTTTGCCCTCCAAATAATATGATGGCCCTCACAAACTACTTATTAATTAAAAAAAAAATACTCACCTCTCCCCATTCCCCTGCTGTTCTGGTCTTTGCAGCATGTGGTTTGAAACTATGCTCAGCTCGGCACAGTGGACGCGATTTTGGGACGTTATCACGTCCACTGAGCTGAGACATCAGAAGCACAGAGGAGAATGATGGAGGAGGGAGCAGACGGTTCCCTCCTCCATCAATCCTTTCAATTGTATCTGCATCCAGAATGTGGATACAGTTGAAAGTGTGATGCTGGATGCGGGGGGCCCGATGCCTGTGCTGACATCGCCACCTGTCTCACAGTTGCAAAGCAGCTGCGGGGTCTGCCGTTATTAGCGGTATGCCAGTGCCATTGTTATGTGACATGAGCCCCGGGAGAGCCAGTGCCGAGACAGCTGGTACAACACCAACACCGAAGGTGAATATAAGTGTTATTTTACTGGGGAGAAACATAGGGATTTAGAAGGGGTTGTCTGATTAGTGGACATCCCCTTTAAGTAATCAAGTTCATTAAAGGGGTTGTCCACTACTGCACATCCCCAGCTTATTACATTTAGGACTTCAGCACCGCTTTTTCCGGACATTGCTATGACTTGTTATGTCCTCTGCAGCCAATTAGCAGATGTTGGTCAATAGTCTGTCAGGACGGACATCTGCTCTGAAGAAATAGAGTTTTTGAGACTTGTAGACATTATGGAATAACGTCCATAAAAATATCCCAAGCCGGTATTGGTCCTCCAAGAATCATGAAGCCCTCGCTGCTACTAACTTACTCCCATACCTGGATCTACCTAGATGATGAAAATACTTGGACTGTAAGGTACAAATCAGGTGAAATTATGAAACCTGGAGGGAATGTCACTTCAGGTTGTGCGTAGATATCCGTAGATAGAAGTCGTTATTTATCCGCCATTAATGAAATGTTTTGTCCATTTTTGCTCCACAAATCTGAGGCCGATGAATGGGGGAATGGCACCAATGCTATGGAGAATGCCTTGAAAATTGAAAAGGGCGTAAATAAGGCTCTGCTGGACCTCCACAAGATTGCTATGGACCATGCGGACCCTCATGTAAGTGACTCCCCCATAGCGTATAGATACCGCGTGTTCATTTTATAAAATATCCTCCATGAAGGAACAGTTCATGTATCTTCTGTGACCTCCATATTGTGCTGTTCCTGGAAATGTAATACCACCTGACTACTAGATGTCACGTTCCCCTTTATAATGGGGGGTGTTCCAACACAAGCTGCATATTATGGCACTGTTATAAAGCTATGGGACAATTCATTAGTGTATTTGCACCTTTTTTTTCTAGTTTTTAGTGTTTTTCATTTGCGCCTTGTTCTTCTTTTAATTTGCGCCTTTTTGAAGTCTGCAGCGTTCCCTTTTTTTTCATTGATCATTATGGGGTTTCCGGCTAATTATCTAATTGTGACTTTTTAAAAAGTTGTCACATTTTTACTCAAATATATTTCAAGTGATTTTGTGTTCTGTAGTCCGGGAGGTTTTTTTGCACAAACTTTGCAACCACTTTCAGGAATTTGGCACAAAAAAATCAAATGATACAAAAGAGAAAAGGGACTTGAAAAAATACAATGTTGTATTGGGCCCTATGACGGCACAGCACAGATTTTAGTAAAGGTTTTGCAGGATTACTAAGAGGGGTTCACATGCTATCAATTGTTAAAAAAACAAGCAAAATGATGACTCGGACCCTCTGATTTTCGAGGTATAAGACTACGTCCCCACAATGAGCTTCTAGTGAGTTTTAGATATAGCAGATTTTCTGCCCCATTAAGTAAAATAGGTTACTTGAATTTTTTTCGAAAATATACAGCATAAAAAACTCACCCAAAACTCATTGTGAGAACGTAGCCTAAGGGTATGTGCACATCATTTAGACGCCGGTGAGTTGTCCTTGGTGAAGCTCTGCCACCGGTGGTTTTCACTCTATACTTTAAAGGGAACCTGTCATGTCCCTAAACGCTATTAACCTGCAGATATGGGGTTAATCTGCAGGTTTATAAAGCTGCCGGGCGTCTTACTGAAAGGCCGGCTACCGGGAGGAAATGCACTTTATTCCCCACGGCAGCCTCCAGCTTTCAGTCATAGAGGCGCGGCCGGCGTGGCTTCAGTCATTGTTCAGTACATAGTGAGCGGCGGCTATAACCGCACCCTGGCACTGACTGACAGCCGGCTAAGCGGCCCCTGTAACCGCTCCCTGTAAAGACTGACAGCCGGATCTGTACTGATGTACTGCTGAGCTGTCAGTCAGTGCCGGGGCGTTGTTACAGCTGCCGATCACTGTATATTGAGCGGTGTCTGAAGTTGCGCCGGAAGTGTGGCACCCCAGGGGTCTGGTTTCCACAGTAATAGCAATATTACGTCTGTGAGCAGGTGGGAGGTTTCCTGGTCAGACATCCTATGCATGCCACACCTCCTGCCCAGTCCTGGGAGGGGAAGAACTTCCCCTATATAAAGCTGGGGCTGAGGCAGGGTTAGAAGAGAGTGAGAGAACACAGACAGAGACACAGTCTGGTCTGTAGTGGAGCAGCTTTAGGAGCAAGAAAGATCAGGAGCTGTGTGGGAGCTGTGCTAAAAGAGATCAGGGGCTGGAAGCTGTAGAGCTCGCCCTGATTGAAGAGTTCTTACCGGACCCGGAGTCCGAGGCTGTGGGGACTAATCCTTACCCAGCAGCAGAAACCGCCCGGCAGGGGATTTCAGGTCCTCTGGCCAAGAAACCCGAAGGCACGGTCACACGCAAGGGACCAGCACCGCCGTCGTGGAGCGGAAGCTACCAGAAGGCCCCGAGTCACCGGCCATACGGGTGAGCACCACACGGTACACTCAGGGACGTGGGCTACTTTTACCCGCCTCTAGCAAGGTAGCCAGAAGAGTACGATTAGTTGGGGAGGCCTACAACTCCGCCTGGCCAGGGAAGATTCCATCTGCTCACGGACTGACCAGGCCCCGATCGCTAGCCAGTACTCCGGGAGGGTCTACCTTTGCCACCAGTAAAGACCCTGAACTACACCGCACCGTCTCTGAGTGTTTCATCATCCACGTCCGCTGCCCTGAGGCCATACCCCTCCCGTTGGGGGTTATACCATCCCCGCTGCACAACCGTACCACCGGCCTCAGCGGTCTGCCCTGCAGCGGCGGTCTCATGACCGCATTCAACGGGTGGCGTAGTCGAGCAATATAACATCTACTGCTAAATACTGCCGCTCAGTTTGACTCCCTGGGCACGGACCGGGTCACCGCCACGAGACTACTACCCCCATCTGATCCGGCTCCGGGTAAGCCCCCGTGCGCGCGATGCCGCACGACACAGCAGGCCCAGGGGCGCGTCAACTTTTGGCGTAGTCGGCGGGATTCCGTGCCCGCAACCACCGGGTACTGCGCGCCTGAAAAAGAGACTTTTAAACTTACCTGTGGTGAAGATTCCCGCCATCCGACGCCATCTTCCACCTCCTTCCCGCCATCCGTGGAGTTTTCCCGCCGTTGGACGCCATCTTCTGCCTTCTTCCCGCCATCCGTGGAGTTTTCCCGCCGTTGGACGCCATCTTGAAGACGCCGCGCAGGAAGAAGAGGGGCATGGACTCCGAAAAGCCCGCGAGAACTGAAGCCCCGCCTCACGTCCGGACGTTGCGTAAGGTCCTGGAAGGAGCCCAGCAGACGCCGACGTCATAGGAGTGCGACGGAAGGTCCTCGACCCTGACGATCCACTGCGGAGCCGCGGCCTACGGAAGAGGATCATCGCAAGGTAGGCCACGGTCCACTAGGGGGGAGGAAGATGTCGGATACGGAGGAGAGCTTCACTGCCGCAGCCACCGCCAGCGCCACCGCTGCTGCGGTCATGCCTTTCACTATGCCCTATATCCCGGGGGCAGCCTGGCTACCCCAGTACTCAGGGGAGTCACATACCCTGAATGACTTTAGAGAAAAGCTGGATAGCCTCTTCCAGGTGTACCCCCTCACAGAAGAGCAAAAAGTGAGCATCCTGGTGGCCCAACTAACCGGGGCAGCCCAAAGGGAGGTAAAGTCCTGGCCGCCTGGGAGGAGGACTGTCGCAGGGATATTAACCCGGCTGAAGGACACCTTTGATACCCGCACCTCAGCTGAGATTAAGCTTAGATTCTACGGGTGCAAACAGCGAGCACATGAGAATATAAGGGACTATGCACTAAACCTACAAGAGGCCCTGAGAGCCATTAAGCAGACCGACCCTGACGGCGTGGGAAACGAGGACAGGCTGTTGACCGAACAATTTATAGAGGGACTATATTGCAATGCCCACCGAACCCAGTTGCGGGCAATGGCCTTACAGGATCCTCATCTGGACTTTGCACAGTTCAAGGACAGAGCCACTCGGGTGCTCCGAGAACCGGCACCGGGTGGCGTTGTGACCCACAGGCGCCCTACTACCGCTTACCACCAGGAGGCGGCGCCCTTGTCGGCAGGGCCTGTGGGGGCTGATGCGCAGGCTTTGAACAATGACCCGGCTCCAGACCTGCACCATCAGGTCCAAGAGCTAGCTAAAAGCGTAGCTGCGCTAACCCGAACTGTGCAGTCTTTACAGGTTGCTGCTCCAGGGAAGATCCAGCTGGCATCCGGACCGGAGGACATCCCGTGGCGTCGACCAAGGAGGACCCCACCGGCCAGAGGAAGACCCAGCGACCGATACAACGAGGACGGACAGCCCATCTGCCGCCGCTGCAATCAACCCGGACATATGGCAAGGTACTGTCCTTTAAACTGGCACAACCTCGGGTAGAGGGCCAACCCCTAGGAATAAGATCACCAGGCCCATCGAACTGGCGTGACAAATATGTGGGAGGACGTCCAGTCTTGCCTGTGGTACTGGATGGCATTCCTATGAGTGCCCTACTTGACACCGGGTCACAGGTCACCACCATCCCGTACGTGCTCTTCAAGCAGTACTGGAATGACTCGGATATAACCCGCTACCCTGACGACGACTTGAGTATCATCGCCAGCAATGGTCAACCCGTGCCACAGATCGGATTCAAAGAGATGACCATTAAAATCGGTAGAGTCGAACTGGCAGCACAGGGACTGATCATTGTAGACATTGACAAGCGCGAGAGTCACCCAAAGATAACGCTAGGAACTAATGTGATTGAAAATTGTCTTGCAGAGGTGATTTTCATTTTACAGCAGGTTGCCAAGAACGCCAGCTCCGGCCAGCAGCGAGTGCTCCAAAAAGAGATCCGGGCACTGATGCGGCGGCAACAGGTGGAACTCTCCGGTGGTGAGATTGGAAGCGTGAGAATGTGTGACCCTTTCCCTATTGCCATGCCCCCAAAAAGTGAAATGATGATTTGGTGCCGGGCAGCTATTGGTCTAAGAGGTAGAGACTACCAAGCAATGGTAGAACCCGTCTACTCAGACAGTAGGCCCACCATTTTGACAGCACGGGGGGTGGTTGATGTACGCCATGGGAGGGTGCCCGTTCGCATAATAAACATCGGGAAGAGAGAAGTACACCTGCCCCGGTATGCCACGCTAGCTAAATTGTTCACCATAAACCAGAATTCTGTACAGGCCGTGGAACCCTTGCCTCCATCTCAACCAGAGGAAGGTAACGGCTCTAAGAAAACAATAGAGGACTGGTGTCAGCAACTACATTTGGGTACTGACTCCACTCCCTCACACCAGAAACAGGGAGTCTATCGGGTGGTTCAAGAGTACGAGAGAGTGTTTAGTAAACACCCGTTAGACTTCGGGCGAGTAAAGGGGGTAGAACACCATATCCCCACGGGAGACCATCCTCCCATAAAGGAGAGATACCGACCCGTACCCCCTGCACACTACCAATACGCCAAGGGGATGCTTAGAGACATGAAGGAGGCTGGGGTAATTAGGGATAGCTGTAGCCCCTGGGCAGCTCCACTGGTTTTGGTTAAAAAGAAAGACAACACCATGAGAATGTGTGTAGATTACCGGAAAATCAACCGTATCACACACAAAGATGCGTACCCCTTACCAAGGATAGAGGAGTCTTTGGCTGCTTTAAGATCTGCTAACTTCTTCTCTACTTTGGATCTCACTAGCGGGTCCTGTCAGGTTCCTGTAGCAAAGGCGGACCGGCAGAAGACCGCATTCACCACCCCGATGGGACTTAGCGAGTTTACCTGCATGCAGTTTGGACTCTGCAACGCACCAGGAACCTTCCAACGGTTGATGGAATGCTGTCTGGGACACCGAAACTTTGAGACGGTCCTGTTATACCTGGACGATGTCATCGTCTACTCCAAGACCTACGAGGACCACCTGAAACACCTGGCAGAAGTGTTCGAAGCCCTGGCAAACTACGGCCTGAAGGTGAAACCCTCCAAGTGTCACCTCCTGAAACCAAAGGTGCAGTACCTGGGACACTTGGTGAGTGCTGACGGAGTGGCTCCCGACCCTGATAAGATCACCACAATTAAGGAATGGCCAAGCCCCTCCAGCGTAAAGGAAGTGCGGCAGTTCCTCGGGTTGGTAGGCTACTACCGAAGGTTCATTCCGGGTTTCACCAAAAAGGCAGCTCCTATGCAGGACCTCCTGATAGGCCAGTCCAGGAAGGCCAAGAACCAGAAGCCGCCCTTCAGATGGGAGAAGTTGGAAGAAGAGTCCTTCCGCCAGCTGAAGATGGCCCTCAAGGGGGATGAAATCCTGGCGTACCCTGATTACAGCCAGCCCTTTATCCTCTACACCGACGCAAGTAACATCGGGCTAGGAGCCGTACTGTCCCACATCCAGCAGGGGAAAGAACGGGTAATTGCTTACGCCAGCCGAAAACTGCGACCCACCGAAAGAAACCCTGAGAATTACAGCTCATTCAAGCTAGAATTCCTGGCAGTGGTGTGGGCAGTCACCGAACGCTTTAAGCACTACCTCGCCTCTTCCCGGTTCACCGTGTACACGGATAACAACCCGTTGACACACCTGGATACGGCAAGACTCGGTGCCCTGGAGCAGAGATGGATGGCCCGCCTGTCCAACTTTGAGTTCACAATCAAATACCGGGCAGGACGCTCCAATACCAACGCGGATGCCTTGTCCAGAATGCCAAACCTACCGGACGTGGGGGAAGATCCAGAGGAACTGGAAGAAGTTGAACTTCCCGCGTTCCACCGGCATGGGACTATCCAGTATTCCCACCGTGTAAGGAGTAAGCAATCCGCTACGTTCAACCCCTTACCTCATTACAACTGGGCGGAAACGCAAGACAGTGACCCCGCCGTCCGACTGGTGAAGGAGATGCTGACTCAGCCAGATGCCCGCCTTGACCCAGACGCTCCGGAGGAGGCCAAGCAACTGTGGATTGAGAAGAGTCGACTGTTCCTTTACAAGGGGAAGTTGTGCCGCAGAATGGTTAACTCCCGGACGCATGAACTGATCTGGCAAGTAGTGGTGCCAAGAAGAGACGCGGCTATGGTGCTGGAGGCATACCACAACGGAGCTGGGCACTTCGGATGGAAGAAGCTGGAGTTCCTGCTGCGTGCGCGGTTCCACTGGGTAGGCATGAGAGGAATCATCGAGAGGTGGTGCAGAGACTGTGGCCCGTGCCACCTAAGAAGGAAGGACCGTGCCAGCCAGAAGACTCCCTTGCAGCCCATCATCACCCGACAGCCACTGGAACTGGTAGCCCTGGACCATGTGAAACTGGCTCCAAGCAGATCTGGGTATGTCTACGCCCTCACAATCGTAGATCATTACTCCCGGTTCCTGGTGGTGGTCCCGGTCAAGGACTTAACGGCTCAAACAGCAGCTAGAGCTTTCCAGCAGCACTTCTGCCGTCCACACGGATACCCAGAGCAGGTGCTGACGGACCAAGGACCAGCCTTTGAAGCGGAAGTCTTCCAGGAGTTCTGTACTCTGTATGGCTGCCGGAAGATAAGAACAACACCCTATCATCCGCAAACCAATGGGCTCTGCGAGAAAATGAACCAGGTGGTGATAGATCTTCTGAAAACATTGCCCCTGGAAGAACGCAGTCTGTGGCCTGAGAAACTGCCTGATCTGGTGGACCTATACAACCACATCCTGGTAGGTTCTACCAACTGTACCCCGGCTTACCTAATGAGAGCAAGACCTGGTAAGCTTCCTGTTGATCTGGAGATGGGAGTCCTGACACCCGAGGACACTTCACCAGAAGCAGACTGGGACACAGAAAGGCAGCAGCAGTACCGGAAAGTACAGGAGAGCGTGGAGCGAAGTCTCTGTCAAGCTAGAGAAAAACAGGAGAAGACTTACAACCAGTATGCTCCCGCTGTTCCCCTGGTACCTGGAGAGCAGGTCTTGAAGAGGAAGAGACGCCTCCACAAGTTGGACGACCAGTGGGAGAAGGACCCGTACACCGTACTGCCCTCAAGCCATGAGAACCCGAAAGTCTGCATAATCAGTAAGGACGGAGGAGAAACCACAGCCATTGTCTCCCGAGATCACCTGAAGAAGTGTCCCGAACAGCTACGAAGCCCTGAAGAAGAACAAGAAGACCCTCGACCCGCAGAGGAAAGGGAAGATATGGTCAGTACTGTGCTCGGAGACTTCCCTCGGTCTTGGACTCAAGTCAATGGCGCTGTTGTGGTACCCGTCCTCACCTTCCTCCAACCAGCATCTCAAGTACCTACAGAGAAACAGGTAGAGCTGGAAGAGCAGCCGGTCCAGGAGGCAGAAGACCCCACACAAGCAGACCAGGAGGATCAACCCTCTGCTTATAGTGAGCCTGCCATGCCCCTAGTGAGCCAAAGAGCCCGTAGACAGCTGCCCAGTTTACCTTTGACAGCTCCTACACCCCGTAGCTCAGGACCAGTCAGTCAGCTCCGTAGGTCCACTAGAGCCACTAGAGGCCAGTTGCCCGTACGTTGGAGGATCTAAGTGTTTAGACTGTTTATTTGTATTTACCTGTTTTCTGTTACCTGTAAATAATTGTGTATTTTTAGTTATTTTATAGGTGTCATTTAGGGATTATCCGGAATCCTTTGTACATATGTTTGGAGCGTAACCCAGGAAAGGACAAAGACTGTTAAGGACTCGGGGCAGGACAGACCCCTACCTGGTTACGGCTCCCGGTCTCTTGGTGAAATGGACACCTTTGTTTTCTTCAAAGACTGCACCCGGTTGCGGACATGCCGTGACCATCCTAATGTGTTCTTCTTTATTGTACTGTTTCTGTTTTTACTTGTTATGTTTTACAAAAATATGTTTAGTCCCGGAGTACTAAATTTTACTAGGGGGGAATGTGGCACCCCAGGGGTCTGGTTTCCACAGTAATAGCAATATTACGTCTGTGAGCAGGTGGGAGGTTTCCTGGTCAGACATCCTATGCATGCCACACCTCCTGCCCAGTCCTGGGAGGGGAAGAACTTCCCCTATATAAAGCTGGGGCTGAGGCAGGGTTAGAAGAGAGTGAGAGAACACAGACAGAGACACAGTCTGGTCTGTAGTGGAGCAGCTTTAGGAGCAAGAAAGATCAGGAGCTCTGTGGGAGCTGTGCTAAAAGAGATCAGGGGCTGGAAGCTGTAGAGCTCGCCCTGATTGAAGAGTTCTTACCGGACCCGGAGTCCGAGGCTGTGGGGACTAATCCTTACCCAGCAGCAGAAACCGCCCGGCAGGGGATTTCAGGTCCTCTGGCCAAGAAACCCGAAGGCACGGTCACACGCAAGGGACCAGCACCGCCGTCGTGGAGCAGAAGCTACCAGAAGGCCCCGGGTGGATCAGGGAAATGCTGTAGATATAGTATATCTTGACTTCAGCAAAGCATTTGACAAAGTATCTCACACCATCCTTATTGAAAAAATGACCAAGTATGCAATGGACCAGGCAACTGTTAGGTGGATTCATAACTGGCTCAGTGATCGGACTCAAAGGGTGGTTGTAAATGGCTTCACATCCAGCTGGATGAATGTCTCAAGTGGGGTACCACAGGGCTCCGTCCTGGGACCTGTATTGTTCAACATCTTTATCAATGATTTAGATGAAGGAATTGAGGGTAAACTGATTAAATTTGCTGATGACACAAAGCTAGGAGGGATAGCTAATACTAGAGAAGAGAGAGAGAAGATTCAAAAAGACCTAAATAAACTGGAGCAGTGGGCAGCAACCAATAGAATGGTTTTTAACAGGGAAAAATGCAAAGTACTACATCTGGGCAATAAAAATGAAAAAAGCATATACAGAATGGGAGGAATAGAGCTAAGCAACAGTACATGTGAAAAAGACTTAGGTATACTAATAGATCATAGACTGAACATGAGTCAACAGTGTGATGCAGCAGCAAAAAAGGCAAATACAATTCTGGGATGTATTAACAGATGCATACAGTCTAGATCACGTGAAGTCATTATCGGTCTTTACTCCTCTTTGGTCAGACCTCATCTGGAATACTGTGTACAGTTTTGGGCACCACATTTTAAAAAAGACATAGACAAACTGGAGCAAGTTCAGAGAAGAGCGACCAGAATGGTGACTGGTCTGCAAACCATGTCCTATGAGGAACGGTTGCAGGATTTGGGAATGTTTAGCTTGCAAAAAAGAAGACTGAGAGGAGACTTAATAGCTGTCTACAAATATGTCAAGGGCTGTCACATTGTAGAAGGATCATCTTTATTCTCATTTGCACAAGGAAAGACTAGAAGCAATGGGATGAAACTAAATGGGAGGAGACACAGATTAGATATTAGAAAAAACTTTTTGACAGTTAGGGTGATTAATGAGTGGAACAGGCTGCCACGAGAGGTGGTGAGTTCCCCTTCAATGGACGTCTTCAAACAGAGGCTGGACAGACATCTGTCTGAGATGATTTAGTGAATCCTGCTTTGAGCAGGGGGTTGGACCAGATGACCCAGGAGGTCCCTTCCAACTCTACCATTCTATGATTCTATGATTCTATGAGTCACCGGCCATACGGGTGAGCACCACACGGTACACTCAGGGACGTGGGCTACTTTTACCCGCCTCTAGCAAGGTAGCCAGAAGAGTACGATTAGTTGGGGAGGCCTACAACTCCGCCTGGCCAGGGAAGATTCCATCTGCTCACGGACTGACCAGGCCCCGATCGCTAGCCAGTACTCCGGGAGGGTCTACCTTTGCCACCAGTAAAGACCCTGAACTACACCGCACCGTCTCTGAGTGTTTCATCATCCACATCCGCTGCCCTGAGGCCATACCCCTCCCGTTGGGGGTTATACCATCCCCGCTGCACAACCGTACCACCGGCCTCAGCGGTCTGCCCTGCAGCGGCGGTCTCATGACTGCATTCAACGGGTGGCGTAGTCGAGCAATATAACATCTACTGCTAAATACTGCCGCTCAGTTTGACTCCCTGGGCACGGACCGGGTCACCGCCACGAGACTACTACCCCCATCTGATCCGGCTCCGGGTAAGCCCCCGTGCGCGCGATGCCGCACGACACAGCAGGCCCAGGGGCGCGTCAGAAGCTTTAACCCCTTTCTGACATTGTGCATAATAATACGTCCCTGTGCCCTGGGCCTTATGGACCAGGTACGTATTATTACGACAAAGGCTGTGCGGGATCAATCGCCACCGGTTGTCAGCTGATTTTGACAGCTGACACCCGGCACTTTAACCCCCTAAATGCTGCGATCGCAGCATTTAGCAAGTGAGTGGAGGGACAGAAGCACCTCTGCTCTTGGATCGGAGACCCTGCGCTGTCCTCACGGGGTCCCGATCGTTGCCATGGTGACACGATGTCATCATGACGACACCTGTGTCACCAGGCACCAGCAAGTTAGTTTGACCATGCGCAGTGCATGATCAAACTAGCTTGTGTCTGCAGCACTGACAGTTTACAAGGTATAGCAGTGATCCTGCACTGCTATACCTTAGAACTGCGATCAGCCTGCTGAAAGTGAAAGTCCCATAGTGGGACAAAGTAAAAAAAGTGAAAAAAAAGTTGTAAAAATATTTTTTTAAAAATAAAAAAATAATAAAAAAATAAAATATTATTATGAAGAAAAACAATAAGAGTACACATATTTAGTATCGCCGCATCCGGAACGACCTGATCTATAAAACTGTCCCACTAGTTAACCCCTTTAGTGAACACAGTAAAAAAAAAAGAATCAAAAAACGGTGCTTTATCATCATACCAACGAACAAAAAGTGGAATAAAACGCGATCAAAGAGACGAATATAAATAAAAATTATACCACTGAAAACATCATCTTGTCCCACAAAAAGCAAGCCACCATACAGCTCCATCAGCCAAAAAATAAAAAAGTTATAGCTCTTAGAATAAAGCGATTTTTTCTATGAAATAGTTTTTATTGTGTAAAAGCGCCAAAACATAAAAAAAGATATAAATGCAGTATGGCTGTAAATGTACTGACCCGAGGAATAAAGCTGCCTTATTAATTTTACCACACGCAGAGCTGCATAAAAAAAACTAAAAAAACAATTACTGAATTGTTGGTTTTTGTTTATTCTGCCTCCCAAAAATCAGAATAGAAAGCGATCAAAAAATGTCACATGCCCGAAAATGGTACCAATAAAAACATCAACTTGTCCCGCAAAATACAAGCTATCACATAACTCTGTCGACCGAAATATGGAAAAATTATAGCTCTCAAAATATGGCGATGCAAAAACTAGTCTTTGCAAAAAAAAAAGTTTAGTGTGTGACAGCTGCCAAATGTAAAAACCCGATATGAATCTGGTATCACTGTAATCGCACCGACCCGAAGAATAAAGTCATCTAATCACTTAAACCGCACGAGGAACGGTGTAAATAAATAAATAAAACCAATTCTTCACCTGCTGTTGGTTTGTTCATTCAGCCTCCCAGAGTTCGCAATATGGCTCTGCCCACATTTATCCTGTGCTCTACGCTCAGCGCTTACACCGGGGTTTCCATGTAAATCTCTGAAATACGTGATCCAGACGGAGCCTCCGGCGGAAGATTCCCTGTAATGAGGCAGATGGAGGCACCGTCTGGCCTGTGATCCCACGGTGTCCGTCTTTTTATTAGGCGTGAATAAAAGTGCCGTCGGCCACAGTTTTGCGAGCCTCTGATAAAAAGAATGTAGCACCCTGAGGATTCGGCTGCTACAGGAGTGTTGCACCTCAGCCAGAGGTGTGATATTCCACTCCCGGGTAAGGAAGGAGTGTGGAACTGAGCTCGGTAGGCTGCATGCACTACACACATCCCATTTCCGAGGGGCAGGCCGACGGTACTCCCACTTGGAAATGTGCAGGTACGACCGTGTCTGTCCCTGGCTGGAGTGGGAGGGGGTTGGAACATCCCTGTAGTGTAGGGGCAGATAGGGGGAGCAGTCTGGGTAGTGTTAGGAGCTCATTGGGTGCTGGTCACCTGAGCTCACACATAGAGGGATATATAAGGTGGGCACCAACTAAGATCAGGGTCAGTTGTAGAGAGCCAGTCAGAGAGTCAGGAGGAGAGGAGAAGAGCGGCCCAGAGTGAGAGAGAGGAGAAGTGAAAGAAGGACCCAGAGGGGGAGAGAAAGGACTCCAAGATCCCAAATATAATCAACGGGTGAAGAGTCAGCAACAGGGTACCGGATCCCAAACTGGTGGGGGCAAAAGCACACCCTAGCCAGAGACCGGAGGCCGTGGGCAGCATCTGCCACGGCCACCCACTACATCCACCCCGAAGGCAAACCACGTGAAGGGTCAGGGAACCTAAGGCCAAGGGTCTCCCAACAGAAGGCCCGAGGGAGCTGGACCTAGGTGGATCCCTGGTGGGGACGGCCAGAGGAAAGGACAGAAGGAGAGCTCAGGGCCACGCTCCGGACTTGTTTGGGGGTTGGCCGGATCCAGGACCTGGTGGACGCAGCACGGCTCGGGAGGTCACTTGAAGCTGGAGTGACCGGAACATCTGCAGTGAGTAAACACCCTGAACTGCATAACCCGACTCTGTCTCTGATTGCCGTCTGCACTGCACCACCACAACCCCCATCCTCTGCACCTGACCCCCTGAGGCTATACCCCTCCCGTTGGGGGTTATCCTACCAAGCTGCACCAACACCATCAGCCTCAGCGGACCCTGCTGCAGCGGCGGCCGTAGTGACCGCAACACAACGGGTGGCGTAGTCGACATAAAGAACTTTCAGTAACATCTGTAGGACTGCCACACACTGAGCTTGACACCCTGGGCACGGACCGGGTCACAGCCGCTCGGAGACTACAACCCCCATCTGATCCGGCTCCGGATATTCCCCTAAAAGAATATGGCCCAGGGGGCGCGTCAACTTTGGCGTAGTCGGCAGGATTACGTGCCCGCAACAACCGGGTACTGCGTGCCTGAAGAAAAGTACACCGTTACCTCAAAAAGAAGTCTCCCGCCGGTTCCGGAGGGTCCCCGCCATCGGACCCCATCACCAGTCGTTTCCCGCCGGTTGTCCGCCATTTCCAGCTTTTTCCCGCCATCTGCAGAGTTTCCCGCCACTGGGAGACGATTCCCGCCATTTCCAGCTTTTTCCCGCCTTGGAAGAGCAGCGGACGCCATTATGGGCGTGCCGAAGGAGGGCAAGAGGCCACCTCCCATCGTGGGCCAGGACCGAAAATGGCGCCAAAAGTGGAAACCGCCCCCACCAACAGAGACTGTGATGCTAGAGGTGTCTGTCAGCGTGAAAGAACTGCCCCTGGAGCTGACAGTCACCAAGTTGCCCCGGGACCGCCCTCGAAGTGGGAGGAGACCAAAGAAAAGAACGAAGATGGGTGCCGCCTGGAGGAGTCTGGAGCGAGCGCACCCGGAGGCAAGAAGCCTGGAGAAGAGTATCGGAGGAGCTTACCCGGAGATGGAGAGAAAGCAGAGCAGCACCGGCCCGCTGGCCAGGAGCCTGCTAGAAACAGAGGAAGGAGAGCAGAGCAGCACCGACCCGTTGGTCAGGAGCCTGCTAGAAACAACGACCCCACTAGGCCTAGTGGAGGTCCTCGCACAGCTCCCCCGAGACCGGGAGTGTGCACAGACCGCGTTGGAGGGCCTCGCAAGGAGGATGGCCCGGGTGCAGCGAGAGACGTTGGCGGAGTGGAGCCGTGAGATGGCCCAGCAGACTGAGATCCGTCAGCGGAGCACGCCACCCAAGATGAGGAGACAGACCGCCTCTGAGGATGGCGCAGGAGAACTGAAGGCCGGAGACGGCGCCGAAGAGGGAGCCGAACGGACGGAGGCAGGTAAAGGGGACGTCTATACCCCAAACCGGGAAACCGCTTACCTGCCCCAGCTCCCCGTCGCAGAGCCCGAAGTTTACCCTGCCGTGCCCGTAACCGCCACGTCACCGCCGCAGACTAGGCCCCAACCGGAAGCCGCCGCCGCGACCCCTGTGACGCCATGCGCAACGACCCCGAGCGTGGCCAAGCAGGAAGTAACACCAGCCTGGTCGCAAGGCCTAGTACCCCCGGGCGCCGCACTACCAACAGCGCCCCCTACCTCCGCGGAGCCACCGGCCTGGTCGCAGGGCCAAGTAGCCCAGGGCGCCGCCGTCCTTACGGTGCCCTTCACCTTCCAGGTGCCCCAGGCCTGGCCGCAAGGCCTAGGCAACCCGGGCGCCACCACCACTGCGCCCATGAAAACAAGAGTGCCGCACCTGGGTGAAGACCTGTTCGCCCAGCATACGTGCCCGGATGGGCAGCCCTTTGTCTGGCCCCAAGAATACATCCAGCTGGAGCTGCAAAAAGCAAGGGCCATGTCTGAAACTGAAACTGTCCACAAAGAAAGAGCAGGAGGACGTCGTCGTTGAGTACGGCAGAGTAGAGACTGTATATAGTTGCCCGTCGGGGCACAGTGAACTGTTGCTGCTAATATAGTCCCCGTTGGGACCAGAGAATTGAACTGATAACCTGTGTGTCCCCTATCCATACCAGGCTGAGGACTGTGAGCAGCCATTCCATCCCCTTTTTACCTGGCCGAGGACTGAGAGCGGCCACATTTCCCTGTACATAGTTGCGCTTCCCAAAGCGCCCCCTACTGGTTTTACCGTAAAACCACCTTTAAGAAAAGGAACTGTCGCACTTTACCCGGTCATCAGTTGCACAGTGACCGGAGGAAGACAAGAATGTTTTATTATGAAAAGTTTTATTAATATATATATATATAATGTTTGTCTATGTTTTATTATGTTCTTATGAAAAAAAAAAAAAAAATTGTATGTTTTGGTGTTTTGTATCTCTTACAGCCCGAGGACGTGCTGTGGTTTACCAGGGGGGAATGTAGCACCCTGAGGATTCGGCTGCTACAGGAGTGTTGCACCTCAGCCAGAGGTGTGATATTCCACTCCCGGGTAAGGAAGGAGTGTGGAACTGAGCTCGGTAGGCTGCATGCACTACACACATCCCATTTCCGAGGGGCAGGCCGACGGTATTCCCACTTGGAAATGTGCAGGTACGACCGTGTCTGTCCCTGGCTGGAGTGGGAGGGGGTTGGAACATCCCTGTAGTGTAGGGGCAGATAGGGGGAGCAGTCTGGGTAGTGTTAGGAGCTCATTGGGTGCTGGTCACCTGAGCTCACACATAGAGGGATATATAAGGTGGGCACCAACTAAGATCAGGGTCAGTTGTAGAGAGCCAGTCAGAGAGTCAGGAGGAGAGGAGAAGAGCGGCCCAGAGTGAGAGAGAGGAGAAGTGAAAGAAGGACCCAGAGGGGGAGAGAAAGGACTCCAAGATCCCAAATATAATCAACGGGTGAAGAGTCAGCAACAGGGTACCGGATCCCAAACTGGTGGGGGCAAAAGCACACCCTAGCCAGAGACCGGAGGCCGTGGGCAGCATCTGCCACGGCCACCCACTACATCCACCCCGAAGGCAAACCACGTGAAGGGTCAGGGAACCTAAGGCCAAGGGTCTCCCAACAGAAGGCTCGAGGGAGCTGGACCTAGGTGGATCCCTGGTGGGGACGGCCAGAGGAAAGGACAGAAGGAGAGCTCAGGGCCACGCTCCGGACTTGTTTGGGGGTTGGCCGGATCCAGGACCTGGTGGACGCAGCACGGCTCGGGAGGTCACTTGAAGCTGGAGTGACCGGAACATCTGCAGTGAGTAAACACCCTGAACTGCATAACCCGACTCTGTCTCTGATTGCCGTCTGCACTGCACCACCACAACCCCCATCCTCTGCACCTGACCCCCTGAGGCTATACCCCTCCCGTTGGGGGTTATCCTACCAAGCTGCACCAACACCATCAGCCTCAGCGGACCCTGCTGCAGCGGCGGCCGTAGTGACCGCAACACAACGGGTGGCGTAGTCGACATAAAGAACTTTCAGTAACATCTGTAGGACTGCCACACACTGAGCTTGACACCCTGGGCACGGACCGGGTCACAGCCGCTCGGAGACTACAACCCCCATCTGATCCGGCTCCGGATATTCCCCTAAAAGAATATGGCCCAGGGGGCGCGTCAAGAACACCGCTGAACAGAGGCCACACAGAGTCCAGAGTAATTAACAAATAAAGTAGCACACTGCAAGGCTAAGTATGTAAACATGAAATATGGAATATGAATAGCATTACTGCTGTAGAAAATAGAAATAAATGAGAAATCTTAGCACATAAATTGGCCAATTCATGTGTATCTGGCAGCCGCGGTAAGGCGTTTCTCAGTGCCAGGACCCTACCAATGTGAATACCTCTCTAAGGGACAGGTACACATGAATTGGCCAATTTATGCGCTAAGATTTCTCATTTATTTCTATTTTCTATAGCAGTAATGCTATTTATATTCCATATTTCATGCTTACATACTTAGCATTGCAGTTTGCTACTTTATTTGTTAATTGTATATGGAGGTAGCTTCTCCTAGTAAGCACCTGTTCACACCTATTTCTCGTATTAGAAGTGCCATCAGTTTTTTCTTTTTACAGATTCCAGAGTTAGGCCGGTTTCACATGTCCTGATATTTCCAGTATCGGAAAAACCGGTACGGGAGATATACGTGTCCATGTGCACCTGTGTGGCAACCGTGTGCCGCATCAGGAGCGCACATTCTGCCACCTGGGAATCAGCAGTACAGTTACCGCTGTTCCCAATCACCGGGTGCTGAATGCTGCCCTCATCATTGTAACCTGCTGGCGCTGTGATCAGCACAACCAAGGGACAATGATGAGAGTAGTAGTCTGCTCCCGCTGTGTCCTAGTGTAAAAATAAGAATAAAATTAAAAAATCCTTATACTCACCTGCCTATCAAAGTAAAAGTGAAGTACCCATAGCTCTTTCTTACATTCAAGCATCTGATGCTGATGCTCAGTCTATGTAGATGGCATCTTAGCTGTTGCTAGGCAACTTCCTTATAAGGTGAGATGCACCTGTAAGATTCCATCACAAGATTCCATCATGACATCACTGCTATTATGACATCATAATTCACAACCACTACTTATACAAGCGTTTACACTTCAGTGTCACTTTGATACCCCGGTGTCATTGTTGTCAGTGTTTAGCTACTTATCTAGTGATATACTGATTGCGCATTTCATTGAAATGTCTGGAATTTCTCCAGACAGACTTCAGGAGTTGGCACTACTCCAGGGGATTCTTACCACCTATACCCCTAACTGTGTGCTACCACTACCCGATGGCGTCCTCAGCTTCACTTACCGGCTGGTTATGGAGCTTGTACGGGACTGCTTGACCAAATACTACCAAGGTCGTATTACCTCAGAATATCTTCAGCATTTACAGCAGAACATCAGGACATTAGTACAACAGG
Organism: Phyllobates terribilis; assembly: GCF_046119375.1. Taxonomy (NCBI): domain Eukaryota; kingdom Metazoa; phylum Chordata; class Amphibia; order Anura; family Dendrobatidae; genus Phyllobates; species Phyllobates terribilis. The sequence goes on from NW_027362833.1 coordinate 1,893,248, forward strand.
TAAATAGCAGACAATCTGCACAAATTATTATTATTATGTCTAGTTGGTCTCAATTACTGTATAGTGGTATTATTGGTAGTAATAAAATTTAGACTTTCTTCAGTGTCAGGCAGGGTCATATTTGTAATAGAGATCCCCATTTTGGGAAGAGGGTGTAAAAGTGCAGCATGAGCCTGTATGATTCAAATGTCAGGGCTAGATTTCATTCCTAGTCCAGTCCTTGTCCCTTAGTAAAGACACTTCATTTAGCACCTTAATCCGGATTTCTTATAAATATGTAATTATGATTTTTATTGTGTATAACAAATATTAATAATTTATCTCAGACCATAGAACTAGCCTCACTGATTAGAAATGTAAAGTACCCACAGTTCTTTCTTACATTCAAGCATCTGGTACTGATGCACAAACTATGGTTTTGCCACCTTAACTATTGCTAGGAAATTTCCTTTCACGGTGAGATGCCCCGTTAAGATTCCATCACAAGATTCCATCACGACATCACTGCTATTATGACATCATAATTCACCACCACTAATTATACAAGTGTTTTTATGCTGTATAAAAAATAATAATAATAATAATACAAATCAAATAATAATAATGGAATACAAGTTTATTTACAGAAAATTGTTCTTTAGATCGACACCAATATAATATATAAAATGTACCAAATGTGTAGTAATTGTAGCTGCAGATAGACAGGAGTAAAATGGTGACATAAATGGCCTCCTCCATTCTGCACTTTCTCTCATGATTTTCCTTTTGTATTTATTTCCATCTTTATAGGCTGAAGAAAAAGCCCAAAGTGGAAAATTGGCCTTTTTTAAACAACTGGCCCAAAATGTCCTGAATATACTGGAGAGTCTGGCCCGCTCACTGGAGCACCTGGTAAGGAGCCATCATCTTCTATATCACATGTCCTTGTCCCCTCCAGGCAGGCACAGGATATTTCATGACCGCCTGTCCCTGCGGCTCCATCATCTGTGATGGCAGTCTGTACTCAGCGGTGGGAGTTTGTATTTCTGCCTCTGTTTTGCTCGATCATCACAATCTTCCTTCTTGTAAATGCTGCAATTCTGATAACAGAGATCAGTTGTATATACAAGTACCTTATATATTATCGTTGATTTACTGGAGGGAGTGGCTGTGTATAGTCCGTCCAATACTGAAATTACCAGTAAATCCAATGTTTAGTCCTTCCTATCTATTGTATATGATAATTTAGTATTTGTGAAATGTTATACTAATTGTACATATTATAACCATCAGGAAACATCCGAAGGTGACTCCGAAGAGGGGCAAACCGTGAACATGCCTGACCCTAATATTAGTCAGTTAGAGCTAAAAACTGATCTGATTGAAGGTAAGCCGATCATCTAATATTTTACATTCAAATATCCAGATATTATAGAGAATGGCAGAGAATATGTAGATTTACTCTTCATTCCCTGTAATGGAGAGGGATCATGTAATTCTACTTCACGCCTGTGTGGTCTTCTCGGCTCCAAAATGAGGGTCATAGATCCCCAATCATGTAATTGTTCAAAAATACCATATTTTGAAGACTATAAGATGCACCGGACCATAAGAAGCAGGTGAAATTTTGGAGCGGAAAATAGGAAAAACATTTTTTTAATAAAATGGTGGAGCAACTTATAATCCAATTTTGTGGTAACTTTTCTAGGGGAAAGGCGGCGGAAAGATGGCAGCAGCAGGAGTGGGGCGATGCTGCACTGAAGTCCCTGCACTTCCATGGTTTTCAATCTGGTGGACCTTGGGAAAATCTCCACCGGAGGTGGCGCATGCACAGATTGAGATCTCGGGAGACAAGATCTCAATCTGCATGCGCCATCTCCAGAATCCATTTTTCCGAAGTCCACCACACTGAAAATCATGGAAGTGCGGAGTCTCCGGCGACATTTTCTGAAAGCCCAGGGGCCGCTGCATCCTTGCACCGCCAAACACCCCCTCCTCCCAGCCTGGGGCCCACAGCATCGCCCCACTCCTGCCGCCGCCAGCTTCCTGCAGCAGTGACCCTGCGTCCTGGGGCCTCGCTTCACCGCAACCCCCCCCCCCCTCAGTAAGCTACGTTGGGATAAGACGCACCCCCATTTTACAGAAAAAAGTGTGTCTTATAACTTGAAAAATACGGTAATCAGATCCTGAACAATCGCCCAGTGTATCTATCTCTGGATGTGCCATAAATACTGTATATTTAGTATGTGCAGAATACCAGATATCTAGTTTTTATATCATTTACAGAGATCTTGTCATGTCCTTCATTATATGGATGTGTTATATATTAAGTACTGATATAGACTGATACATGACATCTTTTCATTATTTTATCATTATTTTAGAAATAACTGTGTCGACGGCCAGTACTGATGGTGGAATATGTGAGACACCAGAGATCCACGAATCTGCCAGTGTAAGTATCAGAGGAGACGTCTGTTTATCATCAGATAACGGGGTATGAATTACACATATAATATTATACCCCAGATGACAATGGGATATCTTTGCTTTTATGTAGATCAGATCTATTGTGAGTAATGATGGCATTGTTATTCTGCCTCTTCTGTGTGATGCCCCTTATCATACCCTGCAGTACAGTGATATCTATGCATGGGGAATATCCCCTTAAAATATAATACTGTCTGTGGAGGGTCCGGCTTGCATCATGTCCTCTACATCTGCTGCAATGTAATCAGCGTGGACATAATATAGAGGAGAAGTTCCTGCATCTGGAGCTTTTATTTTCCTGCAGATTCTATGTCTTAATGTCATTTCTTATTATTTCTAGGCCTTGACCGGATCATTGAACTTGGAGACAAGTCCTAGTAAGACCGACTTTAAACCAATCAAACTGATCAGCAGTGGAGCTTATGGGTGAGCTTTATGTTTGCATAATATACATTTCCTAGTGTTCCTTATGACAATGCTTCTGTCTCTGTGCCCAGCCCGTACAACAGAGAAATGCTCTGAGTCCATACTGTCCACAAGAGATGAGCGAATCAGGCAAAATTCTAATTTGCTTGTTCACGTGGACTTGTGAAAATACGATTCAAGGAGAAATTAATGTCCCTTATTATGCTCTGGGGCCTCACCAGGCCCCAGAACATAATAAGCATAAGAAACATACTTATACTCCCCTTACTGCTCAATTCTCTAGCCCCTCCACTTCTCACCGTCACCCGTCCGGTCCTCACTGCCTCTTCAGTTTGCCACCGCTCACGCTATGCAAGGACTTCAGGCTTTGAGAAGGTCTGAGAGAGTTCTATGCAAGAGCATAAAAAGTCACAACATTGTGACACCGTGACTGTTCTTGCGCTTGTGCATAATCCTCCCAGATCTCATCAATGTTGGAAGTCCCGTCCCAGTATGAGAGGCATTTGGATTTCAGCATTAGCAGCAGAGATTTGAGGATGCGGCAAGGAACGGACGGTTGAGGCGGAGGGGCCGTAGAAGTGAGTATAAAAATTTGTTTATTTTTAAACTTTTTTATGGCCTTTCAAGATTTTGAAAATGGTGGCCAACGCTTGACATTTTGCTAAATCCATGAGTAAGCAAATTACAAAAAACAAAACAAACAAAAAAACAAAACGCCATTTTGGTGAATGCAGAATTTTGCAAAATCTGAGTAGAATTTAATTCCACTCAAATGTGTTAGCTCATGTCTACTGGCCACATCTATATGTCATTATTTAGGTCAGTTAGGACGTGACATAGATGAGGACCTCGCATAGGTCATCATTTATGTTGTGTAACTTGATGGATTTCTACATGGATTTCTAGTGACATCTAGTAGTAACCAGACAATCATGTGATGAGGTTTATAGACAAAATGTTAGTAAGAATTCATTATAAATCATGGATTTTCCTTCTCTCCAGAGCCGTCCACTTGGTGCGACACAAATACACAAGCCAGCTATTCGCTATGAAGAAGCTGGACAAGGAGAACGTGAATATTCCAAGAAGACTTGAACGTGCCTTTCTAGAGAGGGACATCCTAACATTTGCTGATTGTCCCTTTGTGGCCTCCATGTTGTGCTCCTTTCCAACTCCTCATCATCTGTGTATGGTCATGGAGTATGCAGCAGGTAAGTCATATCCATTGTGCCTATATCCAGCCTCAATCTGCTTATCTCTAGCATCTTCTCCATAATCTGAATGTGACCACATGGACGGTTACATGTCCATACTGCATTTACTATAAGTTATCTGTTACCAAGATGCCAGGAAAATCATTATCTCTGTGAAAGTCTCTGGTGAATGTCCTCACTGAGAATGGCAAAAATATCCACTGAGGATAAAAGGAGGATTTGACTCAATTCTAACAGTTTGTATAGATGAGCATTTCACAGAGTAATGAATAAGAGGCTTGCAGATGAGGCACGGCTCTGTCTTTTTATATTGGGTCACTCTGCTTTATACGCTCTACATTAGGCCTCTTTCACGCTTCAGTATTTCTGGTACGTGAGGTGACAGTTTACCACACGTACTGGAGACACTGACACATGTGCGCACATGTCAGTGTTTCCACGGACCGTGTGTCCATGTGATCCACACGTAGACATGTCTGTTTTTGGCCAGCAGGACGGATCACACAGACCCATTCAAGTCAATGGTTCAGTGTAAACACATACTGCACACGGATGCCATCCGTGTGACATGTGTCGGCGCCTGGGAATTAGCGATAAAGTTAGCGCCGGGTGCTAAACGCTGCCCTCATCATTGTCCCCTGCCGGCGCTGCGATCAGAACCAGCAGGGGTTAATGATGAGGGTTGTCTTCTCCCAGTGTATTTCTACCTGTAAAAATAAGAATAAAAAAAAAATCTATACCTTCACCTGTCCTAAATGTCCCCCACTGTAATCCATGAGACCGCTCAGCAGAGGAGCCGGGGAGAATGACTCCTGCAGCGAGCGGCCCCGAATCTGCGCTGAGCTCAGCGAGCGGTGTCCTGTCACTCACTGAGCTCAGCTGAGGTCTGGCGTCGCTCGCTGCAGGAGTCATTCTCCCCAGCTCCTCTGCTGAGTAGTCGCATGGATTACAGCAGGAGATACTTAGGACAGGTAGGTGAGTATAAGGGTTTTTTTTTATTTTATTCTTATTTTTACAGGTGGAGACACCGGGAGCAGACTACAACTCTCATTATTAACTCCTGCTGGTGCTGATCGCAGTGCCGGCAGGGGAAAATGATGAGCGCAGCGTTCAGTACCCGGCTTTTGGGAATAACGCTAACTGTACACTGATTCCCAAACGCCGGTACGTGTGCTCCTGATGCGGCACACGGACATCTCCAACACAGGTTTTTCCGGTACCAGAAATATCCGGACGTGTGAAACCGGCCTTATACAGTATATAAAGCAAAACCACAAATGAGACTGCTGACACCTTTAACTAATTATATATTTATTTATTGCAAGATACATAGTATATATAGCTCATACTTTTTTGGCCAGAATAGTGTCTCTTTTTTGTATGAGTTACCTTGTTATTTTTAAATATTTATTCCACGTGACTAATAAAGATTCATGCTTTTATATGGGATGTTGCTTCATTGCACTTATTTGTGCAGCTCTTGCACCTTTGTGGTTTTGCTTCATAGACATTTAGTGCAGTCCTAGTTACTATTCGGGTATGCTCCAATGGAGGGTTTTTTGCATTATTATACAGTATATCTCTGTGTATGACGTCCTGACCCAATGTCTCCGCTCATTTCTCATTCACACTCCTCATGTGTCATTTACATTGTAACAAACCCTCTCCTGTCATATTTGCTTTCTGCTGTAGGAGGAGACTGTGGCAGTTTTATGAAGAACTATGGGTGTTTACCTGTCCCCTTGGCTCGTCTGTACATTGCAGAAACGGTTCTAGCTGTGGAATATCTGCACAGCTATGGTGTAATGCACAGAGACCTGAAGCCTGAAAAGTAAGTGACACTTGTAGTATAAGAAAGGGGTAAAAAGATATCGTTTATTATACAATCTATTTGCAACTTGGGGCTGACATCCTCTTTTTTTCACAGCCTCCTGATAACGTCAACTGGTCATATTCAAGTTACAGATTTTGGGCTTTCCAAACTCTGCCTCATGAGACCAACATCAGAGATCTACAAGGCTCCAATTGAGGACATCACCAGAGAGTTCCATGATAAGGAGGTAGGCAGGAACTTGTTCTTTACTCATCTCCTCCATTTCTCCTTCTCTTATACTTTCTCATCTAGAAAACGTTTCCACTGATGTTATTTGTCACAATTATGTTCTCTGATCATTATCTCATTCCTCTGTTTTTTCCAGATTGCTGGCTCCCCTCATTACATAGCCCCAGAAGTTATCTTAAAGGAAGGCTATGGAAGGCCAGCTGACTGGTGGTCAATTGGGATCATCCTATATACATTTCTTGTAGGACGTGTACCATTTTATGGGCCTTCCAAATATGACATTTACAGCCATATTGTCAGGGGTAAGTAAAATAATCTGATTGCTGTGTAATGTCATTGTTATTTGAATAGATTAGTTGTGTGATTTAGTTACTTTTGTTAATATAAAAGATTTTTGTTTTGATAAAATAAATTAAGATGTTTCATTTTCTGTAATATTTGCTTTTTACATAACAGATGACATATATTGGAAACTTACTAATTCGGCTTTTCCAGCCACAGCTCGGGATATCATCATTGAGCTGCTCAGAAAAGATCCAGCACAAAGACTTGGGACAGGTAATGTATATAATACTATTATTAATGACTTATTACACCTCTGTGAACAGAAAATGAATAATGAGGATCAGCACTGAGGTTTTGTTCTCTACCAGCTTGGCCATTCCCCATTCTTCATGCTAAGACTTTCAGTACATCTACTTCACTTCGGCTCTGTTACGTCAACCGTTCAGATTAACGCCCCCTTCACACGTCCGTATAAAATCAGTACTGAAACCAGTACCGGAAAAAAACAGTACTAGTGTCATCAGTGTTTTGAATCAGTGTGCCATCAGTGTGCCATCAGTGTTTTTCCGGTACGGCAAAGAAAAAGAAATGATAAAGTATCTCTTATACTTTGTAATGTTAAACAGATACAGCGTAAGGAAGGCACACAAATGGCACACGGATGCCATCTGTGTGATGTACGTGTTTTTCAGGGTCCCATAGACTTGTATTGGCACTTGTCATCTGTGCTGCCACAAAAAAACAGCAGCATAGATGATAATGGGTACGGGTGGCATACGTGAAAGAAAAATGGATGCCACATGTAGTGCAAACACGGATATGTGTAGGAGGCCTAAGAAACTTGTCTCTTTGACAATAACTATATCACTATTCATTGTTTTCCTTTTCAAGGAGGAGCAAATGAGATCAAATTTCATCCATTCCTGCGTAACTTAGATTTTGACAACCTTCTAAGTCAGAAGTCGCTGTTCATTCCTGATCTTGAGTCAGAAGAGGATACCATCTACTTTGACAGTAAGTAGAATGAGACATCATCTGCAGAAAGCTGCTGTGTGTCTTGTATTTCATTTTAAGTGAGAATCAGTCCCCACCTTGATTCATGATCAAATGGTGACTGTTCAGGACAAAGTATTATGCTAATAATCTCGATTAACTCTTGTACTTTTCAGCTCGATGTAGCAGACATCAACATATTGATTCAGATGAGGGGGACACAAGTGAAGATAATGACTGGCCGGAAAGCCAAAACTTTCTATCATCTTCGCATAGGCTTTCTAAAGTAAGTATGTGACCAATAAGATCCATACAACCTGTAATTAAAATAAAATTGTAAAATATTAAAATATTTTTTTTTCCTCTTTGTATTAGCTCTGTTCCATCCATACCAAGATGATGAACAATGAAGAACCCAAGTCACCTCCAGGGTATTCACCAGAAAGTGCAAAACAGTCAGACATGTGAGCAAATTATTTTTATGGGGTCCATTCTGATATGTGTTCACAACACCAAATTCAAGACGAGTGTAAGTCGATACTAAATCCAGTATCGATGACCACATGATTGCTGATCACCATGTTTCTGACTTGTGATAACGCTGGTGATGAAAGTTGATAACTATGACCAGCTTTAATTTCCAGTTCATTACAGGAAAATAAATATTGCTAGTGATTCTCCATTCTTGCTGGTAGAAGAGGGTCTTGAGCACAGCATCCCCTTCATGTTATTCAGATGTCCTAATGGGCTTTGCAGACAGGTGTTGTATCCGTATCTATTGTTTTCACTTGTAATTTATATGTTTTTCTTCTACCAAACAGACAGAAAGATTCTCCCCCCTCTAAGTCTGAAGACAACCAGACGCAGAAAGATTCTCCCCCTTCTAAATCTGATGACAACCAGACACAGAGAGATTCTCCCCCCTCTAAGTCTGATGACAACCAGACGCAGAAAGATTCTCCCCCTTCTAAATCTGAGGATGACAACCAGACACAGAGAGATTCTCCCCCCTCTAAGTCTGATGACAACCAGACGCAGAAAGATTCTCCCCCCTCTAAATCTGATGACAACCAGACGCAGAAAGATTCTCCCCCCTCTAAGTCTGATGACAACCAGACGCAGAAAGATTCTCCCCCCTCTAAATCTGATGACAACCAGACGCAGAAAGATTCTCCCCCCTCTAAATCTGATGACAACCAGACGCAGAAAGATTCTCCCCCCTCTAAATCTGATGACAACCAGATGCAGAAAGATTCTCCCCCCTCTAAATCTGATGATGATAAGCAGAGGCAGAAAGATTCTTCCCCCTCTAAATCTGATGACAACCAGACGCAGAAAGATTCTTCCCCCTCTAAGTCTGATGATGACAAGCAGTGTTTCACTGCTGAAGGCAGACAGTCATCCATATTGTCAGGTATGTATAGCTCTATAGGTCATTCTATTGCAGCCTGTGTCAAAAAGTGTAATGTGAAAACAGCCCAACATTTCATTTTATAAAAATCCTCACTCTTAGGCTGTGTGCCCACGATGCGTTTTTCAAGCGTTTACGCTGCGGAATTTCTACAGCGTAAACACTTGGGAAACGCTTGGTAAACCTTCCCCCATGGTCTCCAATGCAATTCCGCACTTTCAATGCCCATGCTGCGTATTTTTCCGCAGCGTTTATGCTGCGCTCAAAAATACGCAGCATGTCCATTAATTTTGCGGACGCGCAGCGTAATCGCCGCCATTGACTTGCATTAGAACGCGCTAATTCCGCAAGACTGCATCTGTACTTGCGTAATTGGCGCTTTCTAATGTGCGGATGGTACCCAAGTCTGGAGGAGAGGAGACTCTCATCCAGACCTGGGTACCATAGAATCTGTAAAGAAAAGAATTTAAAATAAAAAATAAAGCTTATAATCACCTTCCGATGTCCTCCCAGTGTTTTGTCCACGCCGTCCGGTCTCTTGCAATGCTCGCGCTGTTGTGAAGGACCTGTCATGACGTCACTGAGTCATGTGACCCATCACATGACTCAATGACGTCACCGCAGGTCCTTCACAGCACCGCGAGCATTGCAAGAGACCGGACGCAGCAGAGATGACACCGGGAAGACACCGGAAGGTGAGTATAATCTTTTTTTTTTCATTTTTTACCATTCTTATTCTTTTTTTTAACTATTACTCGGTCACACTATATAAATCCATGCCGGTTGCATGGATTTAAATAGTGTGACCAACTTGTCAAGCACTTTTCCAAGTGATGCTCAAAATCGTTTGGAAAACTTCTTGAAAAAACGCATGCGAAAGCGCATGTAAAAATGCTGAAAAAACGCTTCTCTCTGGCAGAAAAAACGCATGTAAATCTGCATGTAAATCTGCATACGTTTTTTTCTGCCAGAGAGAGGCAAAAACGCTCTGCATCAAATCTGCTACGTGGGCACATAGCCTCATAGGTTATAATTTTTAATGCATAAGAAGCCATTCAGTCTTCTGCCAAACTGATTCTGAATACTGCACCCATGGCTCCATCTAGGCCTATACTGATCCTTATCACCTTAAGAATGCACTGAGGTTTTAGCTAACTTATTTTAAGATATTACTTGCAGGATGCCGCAGTGTTATCATGTTAATAAGGGGACATAGTTCCCTGGCTAGACACCACATATCGGAAAACCTACAGGTTTCATATTAATCAGTTCACAAGGCAATCTAATTCTCAGACCCTCAGGTGGTTTTATGTATATATGACATATTCTCTCTATTATGGTGCAATAATCAATTACCGGGACTACAGGGTACAAGAATAACAGAATTCTATATAAAGATACAAAGCTAATCTTTTAGGAGTTTATAATATACATCTTTTTCTTGTTTTTTTTATCAGAATCACCAGTTCAGGGGAAAAGAAAATCTGCATCGAAAGATCGACAAAAAACAGAGAAGGTAGAAGAGAGAAGAAGTAGAAGAGGTAAGTGTAACAATAAGCTCCATGTTGCATGATGTCAGTCAGTGAGAAGGAGTCATGTGGAGCAGATATTATCTGTAGGATTACTGACAATGACCCCGTACATCTGTATGGATACGACTCCTCTATCATCCTGTCACAGTGACACTACAGTAGTATCCTCTAATACATACATGTCAAACTCTGGCCCGTGGACCAAACCTGGCCCGCAGGGTGGTTATATTTGACCCACGACAACAGAACCACCACCACTATTTGGGGCCATTATTCTGTATGGAGGACAATGTGGGGCCCATTATACTGTACGGAGGACTATGTGGGGCCATTATTCTGTATGTAGGATTATGTGGGGTCCAAGTTTTTCATTTTGGCCCTCTGTGTGTTTGAGTGTGACATCCCTGCTCTAATATGTAGTCCCATTACTTACATTAGTTATGTCTCTTTGTCTCCTCTCACAGGTTCCACCTTCCGCCGGCTGATATCATCTTGCCGGCGTGGATTATCCAGGGTTGCTCGCTCCATCAGACAAAGCTGCATATTTGCTCCCTGTCATCGGAGCAACACAAACATCTCAATGTGAAAAACCCTTCATGTCTAGTGCCTAGTACAGCATGTCCACCATTAAAGATGCACCTGTGTGGAAGGACTTGTACCATCTACCTGTGGCCTTCTGACCAGCAAGTAACATCTGCAGAAGAAGGCCCTCCAAGAACATCTCTTCATTCTTCCATGTAATTCTTAATAAAAAAAAAACTAAAAAGAATCATTTCAAATTGATTAATGTCCCTTTGCATTTAATGTAATACTACTGACATTTATGGCATATCAGTACTAAACATCATATATGTCTGATGAGAGAATATCGTTTCCATGTTTCATGTTAATCCTCTAATCCTCAGCCAAAAGTGGAAGAGAAGACCAGTGATTCTGTTACATCTACGAATGACAGTCAATCCAGGGAAAAACACCTTCTGATCCATACATTTTTCAGGCACTCTGATCCTTTTACCTTCATGTGGCTCTACTTAAGGTTTATGTATAAGAACCAGTTGGATTCAGTACTGGGCATCCTGGGGGTCCCAGCAGCCACATCCCAATTGTTCAACTAAAAAAGACATACTGTATTATAGTGTGATATATATATATATATATATACACACTGTGTGCAGAATTATTAGGCAAATGAGTATTTTGATCACATGATACTTTTTATACATGTTGTCCTACTTCAAGCTGCATAGGCTTGAGAGCCAACTACCAATTAAGTAAATCTGGTGATGTGCATCTCTGTAATGAGGAGGGGTGTTGGCTAATGACATCAACACCCTATATAAGGTGTGCTTAATTATTAGGCAACTTCCTTTCCTTTGGCAAAATGGGTCAGAAGAGAGATTTGACGGGCTCTGAAAAGTCCAAAATTGTGAGATGTCTTGCAGAGGGATGCAGCAGTCTTGAAATTTCCAAACTTTTGAAGCGTGATCACCGAACAATCAAGCGTTTCATGGCAAATAGTCAACAGGGTCGCAAGAAGCGTGTTGGCCAAAAAAGGCGCAAAATAACTGCCCATGAATTGAGGAAAATCAAGCGTGAAGCTGCCAAGATGCCATTCACCACCAGTTTTGCCATATTTCAGAGCTGCAATGCTACTGGAGTATCAAAAAGCACAAGGTGTGCGATACTCAGGGACATGGCCAAGGTAAGGAAGGCTGAAAAACGACCACCTTTGAACAAGAAGCATAAGATAAAACGTCAAGAATGGGCCAAGAAATATCTTAAGACTGATTTTTCAAAGGTTTTATGGACTGATGAAATGAGAGTGACTCTTGATGGGCCAGATGGATGGGCCAGAGGCTGGATCAGTAAACGGCAGAGAGCTCCACTCCGACTCAGATGCCAGCAAGGTGGAAGTGGGGTACTGGTATGGGCTGGTATCATCAAAGATGAACTTGTGGGACCTTTTCGGGTTGAGGATGAAGTGAAGCTCAACTCCCAGACCTACTGCCAGTTTCTGGAAGACAACTTCTTCAAGAAGTGGTACAGGAAGAAGTTGGTATCGTTCAAGAAAAACATGATTTTCATGCAGGACAACTCTCCATCACATGCATCCAACTACTCCACAGCGTGGCTGGCCAGTAAAGGTCTAAAAGAAGAAAAAATAATGACATGGGCCCCTTGATCACCTGATCTGAACCCCATAGAGAACCTGTGGTCCATCATAAAATGTGAGATCTACAGGGAGGGAAAACAGTACACCTCTCGGAACAGGGTCTGGGAGGCTGTGGTGGCTGCTGCACGCAATGTTGATCGAAAACAGATCAAGCAACTGACAGAATCTATGGATGGAAGGCTGTTGAGTGTCATCATAAAGAAAGGTGGCTATACTGATCACTAATTTTTTGGGTTTTTGTCTTTGCATGTCAGAAATGTTTATTTCTATATTTTGTGCACTGATATTGGTTTACCTGGTGAAAATAAACAAGTGAGATGGGATTATATTTGGTTTTTATTAAATTGTCTAATAATTCTGCACAGTAATAGTTACCTGCACAAACAAATATCCTCCTAAGATAGCCAAATTTTAAAAAAACCACTCCAACTTCCAAAAATATTAAGCTTGGATATTTATGAGTCTTGTGGGTTGATTGAGAACATAGTTGTTGATCAACAATAAAAATAATCCTCTAAAATACAATTTGCCTAATAATTCTGCACACCGCGTATATCTATATATATAATCGTCTTATCCCGTCTGTCTGTCTGTCTGTCTGTCAGGGAAATCCCGCGTCACTGATTGGTCCAGCAGCGGCCAATCAGCGACGCGGGATTTCAGAAAAAAGATGGCGGCCGTTAGAGGCTCATCTGCGGGACGGAGCTCAGCGGCGATGCAGCCGGCAGATGACTGGCGCGAGGCTCTCATCTCCCGGCCGCTAGCAGCAGAAGAACCCCGACCGGCGAGCAGCCGCTCATCTCCCGGCTTCTCGCAGCGGAAGTAGCCGCACAGGCAGTGGCGTTGACCTCCATGCGGCTAGGGTGTCAAGGGAGGACCGGGGAGCGGCGCTGCGGGTCGGGATACTTCTGCTGCGAGAAGCCGCTCATCTCCCGGCTTCTCGCAGCGGAAGTAGCCACACAGGCAGCGGCGCTCCCCGGTCCTCACCAATACGATTCTGCTCCCCGGTCCTCACCTATACGATTCGCTGATTGGTCGCGGTCTCTGGCCGCGACCAATCAGTGATCTTGGCGCAAAAGTTAAACACCGCTGTGCTGATTGGTCGCGGCCGCTGCCCGCGACCAATCACCGATTTGGACGCCACATTTAAATAGCGGCCACGACCAATCACCGATCTTGGCGCAACATTTAAACACTGCTGTGCTGATTGGTCGCGGGCAGCGTCTGTGACCAATCAGCACAGCAGTGTTTAAATGTTGCGCCAAGATCGGTGATTGGTCGTGGCCGCTATTTAAATGTGGCGTCCAAATCGCTGATTGGTCGCGGGCAGCGTCTGTGACCAATCAGCGATTTTGGCGCCAAATTTAAACACTGCTGTGCTGATTGGTCGCGGACGCTGCCCGCGACCAATCAGCGATTTTGGCGCCAAATTTAAACAATGCTCTGCTGACTGGTCGCGGATGCCAGCCACGACCAATCAGCGAGATTGGCGCCAAATTTATACAACGCTCTGCTAATTGGTCGCGGACACCAGCCACGACCAATCAGCGAGATTGGCGCCAAATTTAAACAATGCTCTGGCGCCAAATTTAAACAACGCTCTGCTGATTGGTCGCGGCCGCCAGCCGACCGCGACCAATCAGCGAGATTGGCGCCAAATTTAAACACCACTCTGCTGATTGCGCCCAGTCGGCCGCATACATATTCTAGAATACCCGATGCGTTAGAATTGGGACACCATCTAGTATATATATAAATATATTCACTTGTGGAAAACCCTTTTAACTAGGGCTGTGGTGTCAGTAAGTCAAATTTCCAACTATAATAATTACTAATACCAAATATACTGCAACAAATAATAGTAAATATTCAGCAATTTATGCATGAAAATAATTTATAATATACAATATTAACACTATATAAGTATTTACATTTTTTTCTACCTGCAGTTGGAGTTGGTACGTTCTTCTGATACTAACTCCACAGCTCGGCTTTTCCTTCTTTCCTGCTCCTCTAACATAAAAGTACAGCAATTAATTACGACAAGTTAATCATTTAAATGCTGCTGTCAATCTCTGACAGCAGCACGTAAATGTAACCAGTGCCACTGCTTCCATTTACCAGCTCCCATCTGTGCCCTGTGACATGATCTCGGGGGCTGATGGGTCACTAGGACAGTGAGGGCCCTGTGCCCGCTGTCTTGGTGCTCCTCTGGAGCTCATCTATATGCTGAGCTTCAAAGGAGACCGAGATTTAGGCTACCGTCCCACTATCAGTATTTGGTCCAATTTCACCACAAATGGATTTTTTTCCCCATTTTTAGTACATTGAATAGTAAAATGAATCATTCAAAACTACAAGTAACCCCAAAGTCACGCCAGTTTCCATGGCCCAGAAGATTCTCTGAAGGAAGAGTGTCATTGGGTGACTGCTTCTTTGGTAAATTCCATAAACATTAGCACTTAAAAAGGTCCATATGTCTGGAACCGTATAGATGATTTCGAAAGAAACAAAAAAAAGCTCAGTGATAAGAAACAGATGATGGTTATTAATGGAACACACTAACTGGGTCACATTTAAAAGTGGTGTACCCCAGGAGTCAGTATTGGGACTTCTATTTAATACAATTATTAATGACCTTTTGGGGGGTATACAGAGTAAAATTTCAATATTTTCAGATGATCGTAAACTCTGCAAGGTTATCAGTACATAGGAGGATAATGTAATATTACAGAGGGATTTATGTAAGCTTGAGGTTTGGGCTGAAAAATGGCAATTGAAGTTTAATGTAGATAAATGTTCTTGCTTGGGACAAATTACAATGTACAATTATGTACTAAACACTGGGAAAACCATCACTGGAAAAGACTTGGGTGTATGGGTGGACAGCAAACTCAACTTTAATAACCAGTGCTAGGCCGCTGCTGCCAAGGCAAATAGAACCATGGAAGCATTAAAAGAGGCATAGATGCTTATGATAAGAACATAGTTTTGTCTGTATACAAGTCACTAATTCAGCCACATTTAGAATACTGTGTATAATTTTGGTCTTTGGTGTATAAGACGGATATAGTTGAACTAGGACGTATGCAGACAAATGCAACCAAGGTTATTAAGGGAATTGGTGCACTGCAATTCCAAGACAGGTTATCAAAGTTAGGGTTATTCAGTTTGGAATAATGAAGGTTTAAGGGCGATCTTATTACAATGTACAAATATAAGAAGAAACAGTATAGAGATCTTATTAAGGAACTTTTTACATATAGACCTTCAACGATGACAAGGAGGCACCCTCTCCTACTAGAAGAAAGATGGTTTCTCAGTCATCATAGATGGCGATTCTTTACTCTAAGAATAGTGAAATTACGGGACTTTCGGGAACATAAACATCACAGTAAAAGATAATGCCTTACCAACACCAGGTCAGATTACCAGTGCACCGCAGGATGCAGCAAGCCTCCATGATAAAGGCGGGGGCAGCACATGTGCAAAATACTAATGCCGACAGCCACTCACTAACCTACCAATTCTTGGAGGGGGTGGCTGTGTAGTATTATACATGCACACCGATGGAGTTGTGAGCTTGCGTATTTTGGCCAAAATATCGTCCAATACCTCATGTGGTGTACTTATCTTATATACTATTTTTCATCTTTTTTGCACATCTTTTTGCAGGATGCAGCCAGGCCTCTTTAGTGTTGGCTGGGTGAATTGGGGCGTCTGTCCTGTGGGGGTGCATGTATATAGTTCTGGGCAACCCGCCTGATCTAATACTATGGGCGTCATCAATACGCTGCAAGCAAGACATCAATAGGCTGCAAGCCAGACACTGTGTATCACACATATCTGTGTGACTGGCGCCCTATGCAGACTCCATCGGTGTGCATGTATAATACTACACAGCCACCCCCTCCATGAATTGGTAGGTTAGTGAGTGGCTGTCTGCATCAGTATTTTGCACATGTGCTGCCCCCGCCTTTATCATGGAGGCTTGCTGCATCCTGCAGTGCATTGGTAATCTGACCTGGTGTTGGTAAGGCATTATCTTTTACTGTGATGTTTTTTGAAATTATGTCCAATGTTCACCATTTTTAATATTCAGACTTTCGAGAACATCATATTGTAATTGTTGATTTACTAGACAAGTTCAAGTATGGCCCGGATGCTTTTGTTGAAAAATATATTACAGGTTATGGGAACTAGATTCTGTGATAGGACGTTCATCCAGGGAACTAGTCTAATTGCCATTAGTGGAGTTGGGAAGGATTTTTTCGTTAATAGGGGGCAATTAGCATCTGCCTCATGGGTCTTTTGCCTTCCTTTGTATCAACATGTTAGGTTATAGGTAGAACACAATGGATGTCTTCTTTCAATGTACTGTGTGGGGAAATGTATTGTCAGGGGGAATCATACTGTACATCATGCTGTGTGTAATAGGACCGTGGGGGCATCATATTGAGTGTGATAGCCACTGTGGGGCCATGAAAGTGGTATCATACTGTGTGTAGGCATATATGAGGAATTGGACTAGATTAGAATACTGGCATTCGAGAAAGAATGTCACACCGATTGTACTCCCGGGATTATGGTGTGCTGTGTAATAATATATGGTAGCAGGACCCCTCTAGTCTTCATTCCAGGAATACTAACTGCTCAGTGTTACATTGATTTGGTCGTGGAACCAGTGATATGGACATTTCTTAAACGTGCCTCAGTAACTATTTTTCAACATGGAAATGTTAAGCTACATGTTGCAGGTGCTACTGTGAGCAGCATGCTTGACTTAAACATGATACCATGGCCAGAAGCATCTCCGGATTTGACTCCCATCAAGCACTTCATTGGTCGAGCATTGCAAAAGGAGTTGCCGTCAGCAGATCTTGATGATTTGTGTGCCCAAGTGCATTCATTATTCCTCTCTGCTCTGCCTTGCTCACCGCTCCGGCGGTTCCTCTCTGCTCTGCCTTGTCCACCGCTCCGGCGGTTTCGCCCTGCTCTGCCTTGCTCACCGCTCTGGCGGTTCCTCCTGCTCTGCCTTGCCCACCGCTCCGGCGGTTTCGCCCTGCTCTGCCTTGCTCACCGCTCCGGCGGTATCTCTCTGCTCTGCCTTGCCTACCGCTCCAGCGGTTCCTCTCTGCTCTGCTTGTCTACCGCATCTGCGGTTCTGTTCCTGAATCCCAGTTTGTACTGGACCCTATCCAGCCTGCGCTCCAACCTGCTAGTGCCTCCCTGTCTGCACTCCAGCCGTGTTTGCCAGTACCCCCCTGTCTGCATACCAGCCGTGCCTTGCCAGTGCCCTCCTGTCTGCATACCAGCCGTGCTTGCCAGTATCCTCTTGTCTGCACTCCAGCCATGCCTGCCAATACCCACCTGTCTGTGTGCCAGCCTAACCTGCCCGTTCCTGCATTCCCCGGTGTGGGTCAGCAGCTGTGACCGGGGTCTAACCTGGAGTAGCACCTGGTCCCTCTGCTCGGTTCCTCCTTGGTTCACGAAGTCGTTAGCCTCCGTGCGACCTTGGTCGGATCGGGTAGATACTTAGTTATGCCCCTCCAGGCACTCCTCGGTTCATGGTACAGTGGGATCACTAATCACGCTCACGCCAGTCAGTCCAGGCACGAGTGTAACAGTTTTATTTATGTTGTATCGTGTTTGAAGGTTGCCTTTTCCTGATGGCAGGTTTCAGCTCTTTCCAAAGATGCTCAATAGGATTTAGGTCAGGGCTCATAGAAGGCCACTTCAGAATAGTTGAAAGTTTTCCTCTTAGCCGTTCTTGGGTGTTATAAGCTGTGTGTTTTGGGTCATTATCCTGTTGCAAGACCCATGACTGAGACCAAGCTTTCTGACAATGGGTAGCACATTTCTCTCTAGAATCCCTTGATAGTCTTGAGATTACATTTTACCCTGCACAGATTCAAGACACCCTGTGCCAGATGCAGCAAAGCAGCCCGAGAACATAACAGAGCTCCTCCATGTTTCACAGTAGGGACAGTGTTCTTTTCTTGATATGCTTCACTTTTCCATCTGTGAACATAGTGCTGATGTGCCTTGCCAAAAACTTCAATGTTTGTCTCATCTGTCCATAGGACATTCTCCCAGAAGCTTTGTGGCTTGTCAACATGTAGTTTGGCAAATTCCAGTTTGGCTTTTTTATGAAATTTTTTTCAACAATGGTGTTCTCCTTGGTCGTCTCCCATGAAGTCCACTTTGGATCAAACAACAACGGATGGTGCGATCTGACACTGATGTTCCTTGAGCATGAAGCTCACCTTTAATCTCTTTAGAAGTTATCCTGGGCTCTTTTGTTACCATTCGAATTATCCGTCTCTTTGATTTGTCATCAATTTTCCTCCTGCTGCCACGTCCAGGGAGGTTGGCTACAGTCCCATGGATCTTAAATTTCTAAATAATATGTGCAACTGTAGTCACAGGAACATCAAGCTACTTGGAGATGGTCTTATAACCTTTACCCTTAACTTGCTTGTCTATAATTTTCTTTCTAATCTCCTGAGACAACTCTTTCCTTTGCTTCCTCTGGTCCATGTTGAGTGTGGTACACACCATGTCACCAAACAGCACAGTGAGTATCTGTAGCCCTATATACAGGCCCACTGACTGATTACAAGATTGTAGACACTTGTGATGCTAATTAGTGGACACAACTTGATTTAACATGTATCTGTTGTCACATTATTTTCAGGGGTACCATCATTTTTGTCCAGGCCTATATCATGAGTTACATTTTTTAAAAACTTCTGTGGAAGCAGGGTTGAAAAGCAATGTCTGACTTCCATTTGTTCATTTTCATAGATTTTTAATTTATTATTACTTTTGTCAGATTCAAATTATTTCTGTGACCATTGTGGGTTTTTCCTTTCATTAAACGAGGAGTACCAACAATTTTGACCACGTATGTATGTATGTACAAACACACACACACACACATATGTATATATATATATATATATATATATATATATATATATATACACACATACACACATACATACATATATATATATATACACACACATATATATACACACACACATATATATACACACATACATATACATACATACACATATATATACACACACATACATATATATATAGTGATGTAGCAGACATCCCTTTAATGGTTTGGTGTGTTTTTGAATGACCATGTACCTTCCTCTTTAACGGACTGGTCACATGACTGTGACATCACACAGGTCCTTATGCACACAGAGGGTGTGGACACATGACTCTGACATCAGTTAAGGTCCTATCTGTGTGTGTGCTGCAGTATATATAAACCCTGTGTGATTTGTGACAGGTGTGTTCCGGTGTGTAGGAGTTCCTGGGTGTTGGGAGCTCCAGTGTGGGCACCGTGTGAGCGGCACGAGGCTGTTCCCTGTGTGTGGGGAACACCGCTCGTGGGAAGCCTGGTGAGGCCTGGTGGACTCCGGTGGAGGTGAAGCCTGGATCCCTGTGAGAGTGTGGGGGATGCCAGTAAGCCTCGGAGTGCCACACAAGCACACAAATTTTGGGGTCCATTTTTTCTTGTTAGCCCTGTGAAAATAAAAAAAATTGGGTCTAAAGTAACATTTTTGTGAAAAAAGTTAAATGTTCATTTTTTTCTTCCACATTCAAAAAATTCCTGTGAAGCATCTGAAGGGTTAATAAAGTTCTTGAATGTGGTTTTGAGCACCTTGAGGGGTGCAGTTTTTAGAATGGTGTCACTTTTGGGTATTTTCTGTCATAAAGACCTCTCAAAGTGACTTCAAATGTGATGTGGTCCCTAAAAAAATGGTTTTATACATTTTGTTGGAAAAATGAGAAATCGCTGGTCAACTTTTAACCCTTATAGCTCCCTAACAAAAAAAAATTTTGGTTCCAAAATTGTGCTGATGTAAAGTAGACATGTGGGAAATGTTATTTATTAACTCTTTTGTGTGACATATCGCTCTGATTTCAGGGCTTAAAAATTCAAATTTTGAAAATCTCAAAATTTTCAAAATTTTCGCCAAATTTCCATTTTTTTCACAAATAAACGCAAGTGATATCGAAGAAATTTTTCCACAATCATGAAGTACAATATGTCACGAAAAAACAGTCTCAGAATCAGGGGGATCCGTTGAAGCGTTCCAGAGTAATTACCTCATAAAGTGACAGCGGTCAGAATTGTAAAAATTGGCCCGGTCATTAACGTGCAAACCACCCGCGGGGCTTAAGGGGTTAAAGAGAACCTGTCACGTCCTAGCTGCCCTCTACACTGCCCCCATAGCGTTGGTAGTGACGCAATGTGCATCACTAGCAAGCTGTTTTCATGAAAATCACTGCAGCTATAATGAATTTATAACGTTTAATATACTTATATCTAGGGCCGGCTCCAGGTTTTTCTGGGCCCCGGGCGAGTCTCAGTGGGCCCCTCTAACACATACCACGATTCATGATGCACAGATACCGCAGAGAAATCTATATATATAGTACAATGCAAAGATTTCACTTCTTACATTACATGAGTGATATCTACTGTAAATTCTACAATAGCTCAGAAGCCAGAGAATCCTCGCAGCACACAGTGCAGACCGGACAATATAGTCCTCCATACAGTATTATGGGCACCACTAAGTCCTCCATACAGTTTTATGGGCCCCATTATATATTGCTCCATACAGAATAATGACCCCACATAGTCCTCGTACAGTATAATGGGCACCACATATCTCCATACAGAATACTGGCCCCCATATAAGGCCGCATACGGAATACTGGCCCCCATATAAGGCTCCATAAAGGAATACTGGCCCCCATATAAGGCCCCATACGGAATACTGGCCCCCATATAAGGCTCCATACGGAATACTGCCCCCCATATAAGGCTCCATACAGAATACTGGCCCCCATATAACGCTCCATACAGGATACTGGTCCTCTTATAAAGCTCCATACAGGATACTGGCCCCCATATAACGCTCCATACAGGATACTGGTCCCCTTATAACGCTCCATACAGGATACTGGCCTCCATATAATGCTCCATGCAGGCTGTTACCCCCCACATAATGCCCCATACAGGCTGTCCCCCCACCGTATAATGCTCCATGCAGGCTGTTCCCCCCACATAATGCACTAAGCAGGCTGTCCCCCCCCCTTATAATGCCCCATGCAGGCTGTTCCCCCCTTATATTGCCCCATGCAGGCTGTCACCCCTCCTCTTTATAATGCCCCATGCAAGATGTCACCCCCTCTCTCTATAATGCCCCAAACAGGATGTCACCCCCCCTCTTTATAATCCCCAATCAGGATGTCACCCCCCCTCTTTATAATGCCCCATTCAGGATGTCACCCCCTCTCTTCATAATGCCCCATGCAGGATGTCACTCCCCTCTGTTTATAATGCCCCATGCAGGATGTCACCCCCTCTCTTTATAATGCCCCATGCAGGATGTCACCCCCTCTCTTTATAATGCCCCATGCAGGATGTCACCCCCTCTCTTTATAATGCCCCATGCAGGATGTCACCCCCTCTCTTTACAATGTCCTATGCAGGATGTCAACCCCTCTCTTTATAATGCCCAATGCAGGATGTCAGCCCCCCTCTCTTTATAATGCCCCATGCAGGATGTCACCCCCTCTCTTTATAATGCCCCATGCAAGATGTCACCCCCCTCTCTTTATAATGCCCCATGCAGGATGTCACCCCCTCTCTCTATAATGCCCCATGCAGGCTGTCACCCCCTCTCTCTATAATGCTCCATGCAGGATGTCACCCCCCCTCTCTTTATAATGCCCCATGCAGGATGTCACCCCCCCTCTCTTTATAATACCCCATGCAGGATGTCACCCCCCCTCTCTTTATAATGCCCCATGCAGGATGTCACCCCCCCATATTATGCCCCATGCAGGATGTCACCCCCCCCCCCATATTATGCCCCATGCCTCCATTCATTAAAAAAAAAATCAAATACTCACCTCCCTCCTCACCTGCTGCAGCTGCTCGGGTCGGGACTCCAGCGTTGGCGGCGTCTTTCCGCTCTGTGCTCCCTGTGACAGCTCAGGGGGAGGGCGCGGTGGAAAGACTTCACCGCACCCTCTGACCTGAGACGTCACAGAGAGTGCAGAGCAGGAAGACGGCGGATCTGCAGAGGCACGGGGAGAGGTAAGTATCCAGCTGCCGGGGCCCTGAGCAAGCGGGGGAGAAGGGCGGGCGCTGACACCGCTCTCCTCCGCCCATAGCCCAACGGGGTGCGCGACCGCCAGTGGGCCCCCCTGCCTGCTCAGGGCCCCGGCACTTGCCCGGGTGCGCCGGGTGCTGACGCCGGCCCTACTTATATCCTACCTGCCTTTTCAATCATAGGGGCGTGCTTGTCATATTCAGTCAAGGGCGAGCGCAGCATTCACTCACTGCTGGCGCCGTCCATGTATTTGAATCCTGTTCCTGACCAGCGCTGATATTGTGGGACGCAGGCGCACTTGTAGATGTCCGGCCGCCTGCGCAGTGAGGCTCTGTGATTACCAGATTCACTGCGCATGCTCTGGGAACATAGCGCGTTAAAGCGCATGCGCAGTGAGGCTGTGTGATTATGACTTTTTCTTCACTTTGAAAATTGTTTAAGTTGGCTGAGGGACTGGGTGGTTTACCTAGGACAAGGAATGGCCATGTGTAAGAAAAACCGCTACTGATTGTAAGTTACAGATTCTGTTAACTACAATAAATAAGTTGGTTAACAAGAAACACTTTGATATAGTGCACTACACAATACAGTTCTCTTTTACACACTGTATAGTTTGCTAAAAGGCACACGTTTTAGTGGGAGAGGCCGAAAAATGAACGAGTAATACAACCGTTTATGGATGCTGTAGTGTGGACCCCTAGAGTCAATTCTCCTGGTGGGCCCTAGGCACCCCAGTCCGACCCTGTATGAGGCCTTTACATGGTATCAACGCCTGCGATGAGAACGCCACATCATAGTAATAGCAGAATCACAAATATAAGATTATATGAACAGATTAAAGCAAGATTTCTATTGCTGGCTGCAGAATGAGTTAACTGGGATATCATCAGTGAGTTTGATCTGACTGGAGAAGTAACTACTCTTGTTTTTATTCTTTTGAGCTCCATTCAGCTAATTTATGATTTATCACCTTCCCTGAGCATACATGGAAATCATGGGGTCCCATAGCAGAAGTAATAATTAAGCCCCCACAAAAAAACATTAATATTCAGCGGGGTCACAGAAGAGCATACCTCACAAGTTTGCAACCCTTCCATAGTAATTTTGCCCCAATTGAAGCCCCCTAGTGTTCCCACGTACTAAGATACTCCTTTAATGGCCAAAAATGTGCCCCCAAACACAGTAAGATACCCCCACAGTGAATTTCTCCACTGTACCCTCCACACATACAGTATGATGACTCTACAGTACCCCCGCAAAGTATGATAAACCCCAGTGACCTCTACACAGTATGATGGCCCCCGCATAACCCTCCACACAGTATAATGGACCCCGCACAGCCCTCCACACTGTATAATGGTCCTCATACAGTGTAATGGCCCCCACTATCCACCCAAGCAGTATAATGACCCCCATCAGCCACTTATACAGTATAATGCCCCTCACCACACAGCCCTCCAAATAGTATAATGGCCCAAACACAACGCTCCAAATAAAATAATAGTCCTCACATAAGCCTCTAAACAATATAATAGTCCCCACCCAGCCCTCCAAATAATATAATGGACCCCACATAGGCCTCCAAATAGTATAATAGTCCCCATACAGCTCTTCAAATAATAGAACGGTCCCCACATAGCCCTCCAAATAGTATGATAGCCTGACACATAGCCATTCAAATAGTAGTATAATGGCCCCCACAGAGCACTACAAATAGTATGATGCTCCCCACATAATCCTCCAAATAGTAGAATGATGGCCCCCACATAGTTCTCCAAATAGTATGATGGTCCCCAAGACAGCCCTAAAATTAGTATTTTAGCACCCCAAATATGATGATGCCCCCCAAATAACCCTTCAAATAATATGATGGCCTCCAAGTAGCCCTACAAATAGTATCATGGCCTTCCAGTTTGCCCTCCAAATAATATGATGGCCCTCACAAACTACTTATTAATTAAAAAAAAAATACTCACCTCTCCCCATTCCCCTGCTGTTCTGGTCTTTGCAGCATGTGGTTTGAAACTATGCTCAGCTCGGCACAGTGGACGCGATTTTGGGACGTTATCACGTCCACTGAGCTGAGACATCAGAAGCACAGAGGAGAATGATGGAGGAGGGAGCAGACGGTTCCCTCCTCCATCAATCCTTTCAATTGTATCTGCATCCAGAATGTGGATACAGTTGAAAGTGTGATGCTGGATGCGGGGGGCCCGATGCCTGTGCTGACATCGCCACCTGTCTCACAGTTGCAAAGCAGCTGCGGGGTCTGCCGTTATTAGCGGTATGCCAGTGCCATTGTTATGTGACATGAGCCCCGGGAGAGCCAGTGCCGAGACAGCTGGTACAACACCAACACCGAAGGTGAATATAAGTGTTATTTTACTGGGGAGAAACATAGGGATTTAGAAGGGGTTGTCTGATTAGTGGACATCCCCTTTAAGTAATCAAGTTCATTAAAGGGGTTGTCCACTACTGCACATCCCCAGCTTATTACATTTAGGACTTCAGCACCGCTTTTTCCGGACATTGCTATGACTTGTTATGTCCTCTGCAGCCAATTAGCAGATGTTGGTCAATAGTCTGTCAGGACGGACATCTGCTCTGAAGAAATAGAGTTTTTGAGACTTGTAGACATTATGGAATAACGTCCATAAAAATATCCCAAGCCGGTATTGGTCCTCCAAGAATCATGAAGCCCTCGCTGCTACTAACTTACTCCCATACCTGGATCTACCTAGATGATGAAAACACTTGGACTGTAAGGTACAAATCAGGTGAAATTATGAAACCTGGAGGGAATGTCACTTCAGGTTGTGCGTAGATATCCGTAGATAGAAGTCGTTATTTATCCGCCATTAATGAAATGTTTTGTCCATTTTTGCTCCACAAATCTGAGGCCGATGAATGGGGGAATGGCACCAATGCTATGGAGAATGCCTTGAAAATTGAAAAGGGCGTAAATAAGGCTCTGCTGGACCTCCACAAGATTGCTATGGACCATGCGGACCCTCATGTAAGTGACTCCCCCATAGCGTATAGATACCGCGTGTTCATTTTATAAAATATCCTCCATGAAGGAACAGTTCATGTATCTTCTGTGACCTCCATATTGTGCTGTTCCTGGAAATGTAATACCACCTGACTACTAGATGTCACGTTCCCCTTTATAATGGGGGGTGTTCCAACACAAGCTGCATATTATGGCACTGTTATAAAGCTATGGGACAATTCATTAGTGTATTTGCACCTTTTTTTTCTAGTTTTTAGTGTTTTTCATTTGCGCCTTGTTCTTCTTTTAATTTGCGCCTTTTTGAAGTCTGCAGCGTTCCCTTTTTTTTCATTGATCATTATGGGGTTTCCGGCTAATTATCTAATTGTGACTTTTTAAAAAGTTGTCACATTTTTACTCAAATATATTTCAAGTGATTTTGTGTTCTGTAGTCCGGGAGGTTTTTTTGCACAAACTTTGCAACCACTTTCAGGAATTTGGCACAAAAAAATCAAATGATACAAAAGAGAAAAGGGACTTGAAAAAATACAATGTTGTATTGGGCCCTATGACGGCACAGCACAGATTTTAGTAAAGGTTTTGCAGGATTACTAAGAGGGGTTCACATGCTATCAATTGTTAAAAAAACAAGCAAAATGATGACTCGGACCCTCTGATTTTCGAGGTATAAGACTACGTCCCCACAATGAGCTTCTAGTGAGTTTTAGATATAGCAGATTTTCTGCCCCATTAAGTAAAATAGGTTACTTGAATTTTTTTCGAAAATATACAGCATAAAAAACTCACCCAAAACTCATTGTGAGAACGTAGCCTAAGGGTATGTGCACATCATTTAGACGCCGGTGAGTTGTCCTTGGTGAAGCTCTGCCACCGGTGGTTTTCACTCTATACTTTAAAGGGAACCTGTCATGTCCCTAAACGCTATTAACCTGCAGATATGGGGTTAATCTGCAGGTTTATAAAGCTGCCGGGCGTCTTACTGAAAGGCCGGCTACCGGGAGGAAATGCACTTTATTCCCCACGGCAGCCTCCAGCTTTCAGTCATAGAGGCGCGGCCGGCGTGGCTTCAGTCATTGTTCAGTACATAGTGAGCGGCGGCTATAACCGCACCCTGGCACTGACTGACAGCCGGCTAAGCGGCCCCTGTAACCGCTCCCTGTAAAGACTGACAGCCGGATCTGTACTGATGTACTGCTGAGCTGTCAGTCAGTGCCGGGGCGTTGTTACAGCTGCCGATCACTGTATATTGAGCGGTGTCTGAAGTTGCGCCGGAAGTGTGGCACCCCAGGGGTCTGGTTTCCACAGTAATAGCAATATTACGTCTGTGAGCAGGTGGGAGGTTTCCTGGTCAGACATCCTATGCATGCCACACCTCCTGCCCAGTCCTGGGAGGGGAAGAACTTCCCCTATATAAAGCTGGGGCTGAGGCAGGGTTAGAAGAGAGTGAGAGAACACAGACAGAGACACAGTCTGGTCTGTAGTGGAGCAGCTTTAGGAGCAAGAAAGATCAGGAGCTGTGTGGGAGCTGTGCTAAAAGAGATCAGGGGCTGGAAGCTGTAGAGCTCGCCCTGATTGAAGAGTTCTTACCGGACCCGGAGTCCGAGGCTGTGGGGACTAATCCTTACCCAGCAGCAGAAACCGCCCGGCAGGGGATTTCAGGTCCTCTGGCCAAGAAACCCGAAGGCACGGTCACACGCAAGGGACCAGCACCGCCGTCGTGGAGCGGAAGCTACCAGAAGGCCCCGAGTCACCGGCCATACGGGTGAGCACCACACGGTACACTCAGGGACGTGGGCTACTTTTACCCGCCTCTAGCAAGGTAGCCAGAAGAGTACGATTAGTTGGGGAGGCCTACAACTCCGCCTGGCCAGGGAAGATTCCATCTGCTCACGGACTGACCAGGCCCCGATCGCTAGCCAGTACTCCGGGAGGGTCTACCTTTGCCACCAGTAAAGACCCTGAACTACACCGCACCGTCTCTGAGTGTTTCATCATCCACGCCCGCTGCCCTGAGGCCATACCCCTCCCGTTGGGGGTTATACCATCCCCGCTGCACAACCGTACCACCGGCCTCAGCGGTCTGCCCTGCAGCGGCGGTCTCATGACCGCATTCAACGGGTGGCGTAGTCGAGCAATATAACATCTACTGCTAAATACTGCCGCTCAGTTTGACTCCCTGGGCACGGACCGGGTCACCGCCACGAGACTACTACCCCCATCTGATCCGGCTCCGGGTAAGCCCCCGTGCGCGCGATGCCACACGACACAGCAGGCCCAGGGGCGCGTCAACTTTTGGCGTAGTCGGCGGGATTCCGTGCCCGCAACCACCGGGTACTGCGCGCCTGAAAAAGAGACTTTTAAACTTACCTGTGGTGAAGATTCCCGCCATCCGACGCCATCTTCCACCTCCTTCCCGCCATCCGTGGAGTTTTCCCGCCGTTGGACGCCATCTTCTGCCTTCTTCCCGCCATCCGTGGAGTTTTCCCGCCGTTGGACGCCATCTTGAAGACGCCGCGCAGGAAGAAGAGGGGCATGGACTCCGAAAAGCCCGCGAGAACTGAAGCCCCGCCTCACGTCCGGACGTTGCGTAAGGTCCTGGAAGGAGCCCAGCAGACGCCGACGTCATAGGAGTGCGACGGAAGGTCCTCGACCCTGACGATCCACTGCGGAGCCGCGGCCTACGGAAGAGGATCATCGCAAGGTAGGCCACGGTCCACTAGGGGGGAGGAAGATGTCGGATACGGAGGAGAGCTTCACTGCCGCAGCCACCGCCAGCGCCACCGCTGCTGCGGTCATGCCTTTCACTATGCCCTATATCCCGGGGGCAGCCTGGCTACCCCAGTACTCAGGGGAGTCACATACCCTGAATGACTTTAGAGAAAAGCTGGATAGCCTCTTCCAGGTGTACCCCCTCACAGAAGAGCAAAAAGTGAGCATCCTGGTGGCCCAACTAACCGGGGCAGCCCAAAGGGAGGTAAAGTCCTGGCCGCCTGGGAGGAGGACTGTCGCAGGGATATTAACCCGGCTGAAGGACACCTTTGATACCCGCACCTCAGCTGAGATTAAGCTTAGATTCTACGGGTGCAAACAGCGAGCACATGAGAATATAAGGGACTATGCACTAAACCTACAAGAGGCCCTGAGAGCCATTAAGCAGACCGACCCTGACGGCGTGGGAAACGAGGACAGGCTGTTGACCGAACAATTTATAGAGGGACTATATTGCAATGCCCACCGAACCCAGTTGCGGGCAGTGGCCTTACAGGATCCTCATCTGGACTTTGCACAGTTCAAGGACAGAGCCATTCGGGTGCTCCGAGAACCGGCACCGGGTGGCGTTGTGACCCACAGGCGCCCTACTACCGCTTACCACCAGGAGGCGGCGCCCTTGTCGGCAGGGCCTGTGGGGGCTGATACGCAGGCTTTGAACAATGACCCGGCTCCAGACCTGCACCATCAGGTCCAAGAGCTAGCTAAAAGCGTAGCTGCGCTAACCCGAACTGTGCAGTCTTTACAGGTTGCTGCTCCAGGGAAGATCCAGCTGGCATCCGGACCGGAGGACATCCCGTGGCGTCGACCAAGGAGGACCCCACCGGCCAGAGGAAGACCCAGCGACCGATACAACGAGGACGGACAGCCCATCTGCCGCCGCTGCAATCAACCCGGACATATGGCAAGGTACTGTCCTTTAAACTGGCACAACCTCGGGTAGAGGGCCAACCCCTAGGAATAAGAGCACCAGGCCCATCGAACTGGCGTGACAAATATGTGGGAGGACGTCCAGTCTTGCCTGTGGTACTGGATGGCATTCCTATGAGTGCCCTACTTGACACCGGGTCACAGGTCACCACCATCCCGTACGTGCTCTTCAAGCAGTACTGGAATGACTCGGATATAACCCGCTACCCTGACGACGACTTGAGTATCATCGCCAGCAATGGTCAACCCGTGCCACAGATCGGATTCAAAGAGATGACCATTAAAATCGGTAGAGTCGAACTGGCAGCACAGGGACTGATCATTGTAGACATTGACAAGCGCGAGAGTCACCCAAAGATAACGCTAGGAACTAATGTGATTGAAAATTGTCTTGCAGAGGTGATTTTCATTTTACAGCAGGTTGCCAAGAACGCCAGCTCCGGCCAGCAGCGAGTGCTCCAAAAAGAGATCCGGGCACTGATGCGGCGGCAACAGGTGGAACTCTCCGGTGGTGAGATTGGAAGCGTGAGAATGTGTGACCCTTTCCCTATTGCCATGCCCCCAAAAAGTGAAATGATGATTTGGTGCCGGGCAGCTATTGGTCTAAGAGGTAGAGACTACCAAGCAATGGTAGAACCCGTCTACTCAGACAGTAGGCCCACCATTTTGACAGCACGGGGGGTGGTTGATGTACGCCATGGGAGGGTGCCCGTTCGCATAATAAACATCGGGAAGAGAGAAGTACACCTGCCCCGGTATGCCACGCTAGCTAAATTGTTCACCATAAACCAGAATTCTGTACAGGCCGTGGAACCCTTGCCTCCATCTCAACCAGAGGAAGGTAACGGCTCTAAGAAAACAATAGAGGACTGGTGTCAGCAACTACATTTGGGTACTGACTCCACTCCCTCACACCAGAAACAGGGAGTCTATCGGGTGGTTCAAGAGTACGAGAGAGTGTTTAGTAAACACCCGTTAGACTTCGGGCGAGTAAAGGGGGTAGAACACCATATCCCCACGGGAGACCATCCTCCCATAAAGGAGAGATACCGACCCGTACCCCCTGCACACTACCAATACGCCAAGGGGATGCTTAGAGACATGAAGGAGGCTGGGGTAATTAGGGATAGCTGTAGCCCCTGGGCAGCTCCACTGGTTTTGGTTAAAAAGAAAGACAACACCATGAGAATGTGTGTAGATTACCGGAAAATCAACCGTATCACACACAAAGATGCGTACCCCTTACCAAGGATAGAGGAGTCTTTGGCTGCTTTAAGATCTGCTAACTTCTTCTCTACTTTGGATCTCACTAGCGGGTCCTGTCAGGTTCCTGTAGCAGAGGCGGACCGGCAGAAGACCGCATTCACCACCCCGATGGGACTTAGCGAGTTTACCTGCATGCAGTTTGGACTCTGCAACGCACCAGGAACCTTCCAACGGTTGATGGAATGCTGTCTGGGACACCGAAACTTTGAGACGGTCCTGTTATACCTGGACGATGTCATCGTCTACTCCAAGACCTACGAGGACCACCTGAAACACCTGGCAGAAGTGTTCGAAGCCCTGGCAAACTACGGCCTGAAGGTGAAACCCTCCAAGTGTCACCTCCTGAAACCAAAGGTGCAGTACCTGGGACACGTGGTGAGTGCTGACGGAGTGGCTCCCGACCCTGATAAGATCACCACAATTAAGGAATGGCCAAGCCCCTCCAGCGTAAAGGAAGTGCGGCAGTTCCTCGGGTTGGTAGGCTACTACCGAAGGTTCATTCCGGGTTTCACCAAAAAGGAAGCTCCTATGCAGGACCTCCTGATAGGCCAGTCCAGGAAGGCCAAGAACCAGAAGCCGCCCTTCAGATGGGAGAAGTTGGAAGAAGAGTCCTTCCGCCAGCTGAAGATGGCCCTCAAGGGGGATGAAATCCTGGCGTACCCTGATTACAGCCAGCCCTTTATCCTCTACACCGACGCAAGTAACATCGGGCTAGGAGCCGTACTGTCCCACATCCAGCAGGGGAAAGAACGGGTAATTGCTTACGCCAGCCGAAAACTGCGACCCACCGAAAGAAACCCTGAGAATTACAGCTCATTCAAGCTAGAATTCCTGGCAGTGGTGTGGGCAGTCACCGAACGCTTTAAGCACTACCTCGCCTCTTCCCGGTTCACCGTGTACACGGATAACAACCCGTTGACACACCTGGATACGGCAAGACTCGGTGCCCTGGAGCAGAGATGGATGGCCCGCCTGTCCAACTTTGAGTTCACAATCAAATACCGGGCAGGACGCTCCAATACCAACGCGGATGCCTTGTCCAGAATGCCAAACCTACCGGACGTGGGGGAAGATCCAGAGGAACTGGAAGAAGTTGAACTTCCCGCGTTCCACCGGCATGGGACTATCCAGTATTCCGACCGTGTAAGGAGAAAGCAATCCGCTACGTTCAACCCCTTACCTCATTACAACTGGGCGGAAACGCAAGACAGTGACCCCGCCGTCCGACTGGTGAAGGAGATGCTGACTCAGCCAGATGCCCGCCTTGACCCAGACGCTCCGGAGGAGGCCAAGCAACTGTGGATTGAGAAGAGTCGACTGTTCCTTTACAAGGGGAAGTTGTGCCGCAGAATGGTTAACTCCCGGACGCATGAACTGATCTGGCAAGTAGTGGTGCCAAGAAGAGACGCGGCTATGGTGCTGGAGGCATACCACAACGGAGCTGGGCACTTCGGATGGAAGAAGCTGGAGTTCCTGCTGCGTGCGCGGTTCCACTGGGTAGGCATGAGAGGAATCATCGAGAGGTGGTGCAGAGACTGTGGCCCGTGCCACCTAAGAAGGAAGGACCGTGCCAGCCAGAAGACTCCCTTGCAGCCCATCATCACCCGACAGCCACTGGAACTGGTAGCCCTGGACCATGTGAAACTGGCTCCAAGCAGATCTGGGTATGTCTACGCCCTCACAATCGTAGATCATTACTCCCGGTTCCTGGTGGTGGTCCCGGTCAAGGACTTAACGGCTCAAACAGCAGCTAGAGCTTTCCAGCAGCACTTCTGCCGTCCACACGGATACCCAGAGCAGGTGCTGACGGACCAAGGACCAGCCTTTGAAGCGGAAGTCTTCCAGGAGTTCTGTACTCTGTATGGCTGCCGGAAGATAAGAACAACACCCTATCATCCGCAAACCAATGGGCTCTGCGAGAAAATGAACCAGGTGGTGATAGATCTTCTGAAAACATTGCCCCTGGAAGAACGCAGTCTGTGGCCTGAGAAACTGCCTGATCTGGTGGACCTATACAACCACATCCTGGTAGGTTCTACCAACTGTACCCCGGCTTACCTAATGAGAGCAAGACCTGGTAAGCTTCCTGTTGATCTGGAGATGGGAGTCCTGACACCCGAGGACACTTCACCAGAAGCAGACTGGGACACAGAAAGGCAGCAGCAGTACCGGAAAGTACAGGAGAGCGTGGAGCGAAGTCTCTGTCAAGCTAGAGAAAAACAGGAGAAGACTTACAACCAGTATGCTCCCGCTGTTCCCCTGGTACCTGGAGAGCAGGTCTTGAAGAGGAAGAGACGCCTCCACAAGTTGGACGACCAGTGGGAGAAGGACCCGTACACCGTACTGCCCTCAAGCCATGAGAACCCGAAAGTCTGCATAATCAGTAAGGACGGAGGAGAAACCACAGCCATTGTCTCCCGAGATCACCTGAAGAAGTGTCCCGAACAGCTACGAAGCCCTGAAGAAGAACAAGAAGACCCTCGACCCGCAGAGGAAAGGGAAGATATGGTCAGTACTGTGCTCGGAGACTTCCCTCGGTCTTGGACTCAAGTCAATGGCGCTGTTGTGGTACCCGTCCTCACCTTCCTCCAACCAGCATCTCAAGTACCTACAGAGAAACAGGTAGAGCTGGAAGAGCAGCCGGTCCAGGAGGCAGAAGACCCCACACAAGCAGACCAGGAGGATCAACCCTCTGCTTATAGTGAGCCTGCCATGCCCCTAGTGAGCCAAAGAGCCCGTAGACAGCTGCCCAGTTTACCTTTGACAGCTCCTACACCCCGTAGCTCAGGACCAGTCAGTCAGCTCCGTAGGTCCACTAGAGCCACTAGAGGCCAGTTGCCCGTACGTTGGAGGATCTAAGTGTTTAGACTGTTTATTTGTATTTACCTGTTTTCTGTTACCTGTAAATAATTGTGTATTTTTAGTTATTTTATAGGTGTCATTTAGGGATTATCCGGAATCCTTTGTACATATGTTTGGAGCGTAACCCAGGAAAGGACAAAGACTGTTAAGGACTCGGGGCAGGACAGACCCCTACCTGGTTACGGCTCCCGGTCTCTTGGTGAAATGGACACCTTTGTTTTCTTCAAAGACTGCACCCGGTTGCGGACATGCCGTGACCATCCTAATGTGTTCTTCTTTATTGTACTGTTTCTGTTTTTACTTGTTATGTTTTACAAAAATATGTTTAGTCCCGGAGTACTAAATTTTACTAGGGGGGAATGTGGCACCCCAGGGGTCTGGTTTCCACAGTAATAGCAATATTACGTCTGTGAGCAGGTGGGAGGTTTCCTGGTCAGACATCCTATGCATGCCACACCTCCTGCCCAGTCCTGGGAGGGGAAGAACTTCCCCTATATAAAGCTGGGGCTGAGGCAGGGTTAGAAGAGAGTGAGAGAACACAGACAGAGACACAGTCTGGTCTGTAGTGGAGCAGCTTTAGGAGCAAGAAAGATCAGGAGCTCTGTGGGAGCTGTGCTAAAAGAGATCAGGGGCTGGAAGCTGTAGAGCTCGCCCTGATTGAAGAGTTCTTACCGGACCCGGAGTCCGAGGCTGTGGGGACTAATCCTTACCCAGCAGCAGAAACCGCCCGGCAGGGGATTTCAGGTCCTCTGGCCAAGAAACCCGAAGGCACGGTCACACGCAAGGGACCAGCACCGCCGTCGTGGAGCAGAAGCTACCAGAAGGCCCCGGGTGGATCAGGGAAATGCTGTAGATATAGTATATCTTGACTTCAGCAAAGCATTTGACAAAGTATCTCACACCATCCTTATTGAAAAAATGACCAAGTATGCAATGGACCAGGCAACTGTTAGGTGGATTCATAACTGGCTCAGTGATCGGACTCAAAGGGTGGTTGTAAATGGCTTCACATCCAGCTGGATGAATGTCTCAAGTGGGGTACCACAGGGCTCCGTCCTGGGACCTGTATTGTTCAACATCTTTATCAATGATTTAGATGAAGGAATTGAGGGTAAACTGATTAAATTTGCTGATGACACAAAGCTAGGAGGGATAGCTAATACTAGAGAAGAGAGAGAGAAGATTCAAAAAGACCTAAATAAACTGGAGCAGTGGGCAGCAACCAATAGAATGGTTTTTAACAGGGAAAAATGCAAAGTACTACATCTGGGCAATAAAAATGAAAAAAGCATATACAGAATGGGAGGAATAGAGCTAAGCAACAGTACATGTGAAAAAGACTTAGGTATACTAATAGATCATAGACTGAACATGAGTCAACAGTGTGATGCAGCAGCAAAAAAGGCAAATACAATTCTGGGATGTATTAACAGATGCATACAGTCTAGATCACGTGAAGTCATTATCGGTCTTTACTCCTCTTTGGTCAGACCTCATCTGGAATACTGTGTACAGTTTTGGGCACCACATTTTAAAAAAGACATAGACAAACTGGAGCAAGTTCAGAGAAGAGCGACCAGAATGGTGACTGGTCTGCAAACCATGTCCTATGAGGAACGGTTGCAGGATTTGGGAATGTTTAGCTTGCAAAAAAGAAGACTGAGAGGAGACTTAATAGCTGTCTACAAATATGTCAAGGGCTGTCACATTGTAGAAGGATCATCTTTATTCTCATTTGCACAAGGAAAGACTAGAAG
Source organism: Phyllobates terribilis (assembly GCF_046119375.1). NCBI lineage: Eukaryota > Metazoa > Chordata > Amphibia > Anura > Dendrobatidae > Phyllobates > Phyllobates terribilis. Next base: position 1,928,570 of record NW_027362833.1, read on the forward strand.
CAATGGGATGAAACTAAATGGGAGGAGACACAGATTAGATATTAGAAAAAACTTTTTGACAGTTAGGGTGATTAATGAGTGGAACAGGCTGCCACGAGAGGTGGTGAGTTCCCCTTCAATGGACGTCTTCAAACAGAGGCTGGACAGACATCTGTCTGAGATGATTTAGTGAATCCTGCTTTGAGCAGGGGGTTGGACCAGATGACCCAGGAGGTCCCTTCCAACTCTACCATTCTATGATTCTATGATTCTATGAGTCACCGGCCATACGGGTGAGCACCACACGGTACACTCAGGGACGTGGGCTACTTTTACCCGCCTCTAGCAAGGTAGCCAGAAGAGTACGATTAGTTGGGGAGGCCTACAACTCCGCCTGGCCAGGGAAGATTCCATCTGCTCACGGACTGACCAGGCCCCGATCGCTAGCCAGTACTCCGGGAGGGTCTACCTTTGCCACCAGTAAAGACCCTGAACTACACCGCACCGTCTCTGAGTGTTTCATCATCCACATCCGCTGCCCTGAGGCCATACCCCTCCCGTTGGGGGTTATACCATCCCCGCTGCACAACCGTACCACCGGCCTCAACGGTCTGCCCTGCAGCGGCGGTCTCATGACTGCATTCAACGGGTGGCGTAGTCGAGCAATATAACATCTACTGCTAAATACTGCCGCTCAGTTTGACTCCCTGGGCACGGACCGGGTCACCGCCACGAGACTACTACCCCCATCTGATCCGGCTCCGGGTAAGCCCCCGTGCGCGCGATGCCGCACGACACAGCAGGCCCAGGGGCGCGTCAGAAGCTTTAACCCCTTTCTGACATTGTGCATAATAATACGTCCCTGTGCCCTGGGCCTTATGGACCAGGTACGTATTATTACGACACAGGCTGTGCGGGATCAATCGCCACCGGTTGTCAGCTGATTTTGACAGCTGACACCCGGCACTTTAACCCCCTAAATGCTGCGATCGCAGCATTTAGCAAGTGAGTGGAGGGACAGAAGCACCTCTGCTCTTGGATCGGAGACCCTGCGCTGTCCTCACGGGGTCCCGATCGTTGCCATGGTGACACGATGTCATCATGACGACACCTGTGTCACCAGGCACCAGCAAGTTAGTTTGACCATGCGCAGTGCATGATCAAACTAGCTTGTGTCTGCAGCACTGACAGTTTACAAGGTATAGCAGTGATCCTGCACTGCTATACCTTAGAACTGCGATCAGCCTGCTGAAAGTGAAAGTCCCATAGTGGGACAAAGTAAAAAAAGTGAAAAAAAAGTTGTAAAAATATTTTTTTAAAAATAAAAAAATAATAAAAAAATAAAATATTATTATGAAGAAAAACAATAAGAGTACACATATTTAGTATCGCCGCATCCGGAACGACCTGATCTATAAAACTGTCCCACTAGTTAACCCCTTTAGTGAACACAGTAAAAAAAAAAGAATCAAAAAACGGTGCTTTATCATCATACCAACGAACAAAAAGTGGAATAAAACGCGATCAAAGAGACGAATATAAATAAAAATTATACCACTGAAAACATCATCTTGTCCCACAAAAAGCAAGCCACCATACAGCTCCATCAGCCAAAAAATAAAAAAGTTATAGCTCTTAGAATAAAGCGATTTTTTCTATGAAATAGTTTTTATTGTGTAAAAGCGCCAAAACATAAAAAAAGATATAAATGCAGTATGGCTGTAAATGTACTGACCCGAGGAATAAAGCTGCCTTATTAATTTTACCACACGCAGAGCTGCATAAAAAAAACTAAAAAAACAATTACTGAATTGTTGGTTTTTGTTTATTCTGCCTCCCAAAAATCAGAATAGAAAGCGATCAAAAAATGTCACATGCCCGAAAATGGTACCAATAAAAACATCAACTTATCCCGCAAAATACAAGCTATCACATAACTCTGTCGACCGAAATATGGAAAAATTATAGCTCTCAAAATATGGCGATGCAAAAACTAGTCTTTGCAAAAAAAAAAGTTTAGTGTGTGACAGCTGCCAAATGTAAAAACCCGATATGAATCTGGTATCACTGTAATCGCACCGACCCGAAGAATAAAGTCATCTAATCACTTAAACCGCACGAGGAACGGTGTAAATAAATAAATAAAACCAATTCTTCACCTGCTGTTGGTTTGTTCATTCAGCCTCCCAGAGTTCGCAATACGGCTCTGCCCACATTTATCCTGTGCTCTACGCTCAGCGCTTACACCGGGGTTTCCATGTAAATCTCTGAAATACGTGATCCAGACGGAGCCTCCGGCGGAAGATTCCCTGTAATGAGGCAGATGGAGGCACCGTCTGGCCTGTGATCCCACGGTGTCCGTCTTTTTATTAGGCGTGAATAAAAGTGCCGTCGGCCACAGTTTTGCGAGCCTCTGATAAAAAGAATGTAGCACCCTGAGGATTCGGCTGCTACAGGAGTGTTGCACCTCAGCCAGAGGTGTGATATTCCACTCCCGGGTAAGGAAGGAGTGTGGAACTGAGCTCGGTAGGCTGCATGCACTACACACATCCCATTTCCGAGGGGCAGGCCGACGGTACTCCCACTTGGAAATGTGCAGGTACGACCGTGTCTGTCCCTGGCTGGAGTGGGAGGGGGTTGGAACATCCCTGTAGTGTAGGGGCAGATAGGGGGAGCAGTCTGGGTAGTGTTAGGAGCTCATTGGGTGCTGGTCACCTGAGCTCACACATAGAGGGATATATAAGGTGGGCACCAACTAAGATCAGGGTCAGTTGTAGAGAGCCAGTCAGAGAGTCAGGAGGAGAGGAGAAGAGCGGCCCAGAGTGAGAGAGAGGAGAAGTGAAAGAAGGACCCAGAGGGGGAGAGAAAGGACTCCAAGATCCCAAATATAATCAACGGGTGAAGAGTCAGCAACAGGGTACCGGATCCCAAACTGGTGGGGGCAAAAGCACACCCTAGCCAGAGACCGGAGGCCGTGGGCAGCATCTGCCACGGCCACCCACTACATCCACCCCGAAGGCAAACCACGTGAAGGGTCAGGGAACCTAAGGCCAAGGGTCTCCCAACAGAAGGCCCGAGGGAGCTGGACCTAGGTGGATCCCTGGTGGGGACGGCCAGAGGAAAGGACAGAAGGAGAGCTCAGGGCCACGCTCCGGACTTGTTTGGGGGTTGGCCGGATCCAGGACCTGGTGGACGCAGCACGGCTCGGGAGGTCACTTGAAGCTGGAGTGACCGGAACATCTGCAGTGAGTAAACACCCTGAACTGCATAACCCGACTCTGTCTCTGATTGCCGTCTGCACTGCACCACCACAACCCCCATCCTCTGCACCTGACCCCCTGAGGCTATACCCCTCCCGTTGGGGGTTATCCTACCAAGCTGCACCAACACCATCAGCCTCAGCGGACCCTGCTGCAGCGGCGGCCGTAGTGACCGCAACACAACGGGTGGCGTAGTCGACATAAAGAACTTTCAGTAACATCTGTAGGACTGCCACACACTGAGCTTGACACCCTGGGCATGGACCGGGTCACAGCCGCTCGGAGACTACAACCCCCATCTGATCCGGCTCCGGATATTCCCCTAAAAGAATATGGCCCAGGGGGCGCGTCAACTTTGGCGTAGTCGGCAGGATTACGTGCCCGCAACAACCGGGTACTGCGTGCCTGAAGAAAAGTACACCGTTACCTCAAAAAGAAGTCTCCCGCCGGTTCCGGAGGGTCCCCGCCATCGGACCCCATCACCAGTCGTTTCCCGCCGGTTGTCCGCCATTTCCAGCTTTTTCCCGCCATCTGCAGAGTTTCCCGCCACTGGGAGACGATTCCCGCCATTTCCAGCTTTTTCCCGCCTTGGAAGAGCAGCGGACGCCATTATGGGCGTGCCGAAGGAGGGCAAGAGGCCACCTCCCATCGTGGGCCAGGACCGAAAATGGCGCCAAAAGTGGAAACCGCCCCCACCAACAGAGACTGTGATGCTAGAGGTGTCTGTCAGCGTGAAAGAACTGCCCCTGGAGCTGACAGTCACCAAGTTGCCCCGGGACCGCCCTCGAAGTGGGAGGAGACCAAAGAAAAGAACGAAGATGGGTGCCACCTGGAGGAGTCTGGAGCGAGCGCACCCGGAGGCAAGAAGCCTGGAGAAGAGTATCGGAGGAGCTTACCCGGAGATGGAGAGAAAGCAGAGCAGCACCGGCCCGCTGGCCAGGAGCCTGCTAGAAACAGAGGAAGGAGAGCAGAGCAGCACCGACCCGTTGGTCAGGAGCCTGCTAGAAACAACGACCCCACTAGGCCTAGTGGAGGTCCTCGCACAGCTCCCCCGAGACCGGGAGTGTGCACAGACCGCGTTGGAGGGCCTCGCAAGGAGGATGGCCCGGGTGCAGCGAGAGACGTTGGCGGAGTGGAGCCGTGAGATGGCCCAGCAGACTGAGATCCGTCAGCGGAGCACGCCACCCAAGATGAGGAGACAGACCGCCTCTGAGGATGGCGCAGGAGAACTGAAGGCCGGAGACGGCGCCGAAGAGGGAGCCGAACGGACGGAGGCAGGTAAAGGGGACGTCTATACCCCAAACCGGGAAACCGCTTACCTGCCCCAGCTCCCCGTCGCAGAGCCCGAAGTTTACCCTGCCGTGCCCGTAACCGCCACGTCACCGCCGCAGACTAGGCCCCAACCGGAAGCCGCCGCCGCGACCCCTGTGACGCCATGCGCAACGACCCCGAGCGTGGCCAAGCAGGAAGTAACACCAGCCTGGTCGCAAGGCCTAGTACCCCCGGGCGCCGCACTACCAACAGCGCCCCCTACCTCCGCGGAGCCACCGGCCTGGTCGCAGGGCCAAGTAGCCCAGGGCGCCGCCGTCCTTACGGTGCCCTTCACCTTCCAGGTGCCCCAGGCCTGGCCGCAAGGCCTAGGCAACCCGGGCGCCACCACCACTGCGCCCATGAAAACAAGAGTGCCGCACCTGGGTGAAGACCTGTTCGCCCAGCATACGTGCCCGGATGGGCAGCCCTTTGTCTGGCCCCAAGAATACATCCAGCTGGAGCTGCAAAAAGCAAGGGCCATGTCTGAAACTGAAACTGTCCACAAAGAAAGAGCAGGAGGACGTCGTCGTTGAGTACGGCAGAGTAGAGACTGTATATAGTTGCCCGTCGGGGCACAGTGAACTGTTGCTGCTAATATAGTCCCCGTTGGGACCAGAGAATTGAACTGATAACCTGTGTGTCCCCTATCCATACCAGGCTGAGGACTGTGAGCAGCCATTCCATCCCCTTTTTACCTGGCCGAGGACTGAGAGCGGCCACATTTCCCTGTACATAGTTGCGCTTCCCAAAGCGCCCCCTACTGGTTTTACCGTAAAACCACCTTTAAGAAAAGGAACTGTCGCACTTTACCCGGTCATCAGTTGCACAGTGACCGGAGGAAGACAAGAATGTTTTATTATGAAAAGTTTTATTAATATATATATATATAATGTTTGTCTATGTTTTATTATGTTCTTATGAAAAAAAAAAAAAAAATTGTATGTTTTGGTGTTTTGTATCTCTTACAGCCCGAGGACGTGCTGTGGTTTACCAGGGGGGAATGTAGCACCCTGAGGATTCGGCTGCTACAGGAGTGTTGCACCTCAGCCAGAGGTGTGATATTCCACTCCCGGGTAAGGAAGGAGTGTGGAACTGAGCTCGGTAGGCTGCATGCACTACACACATCCCATTTCCGAGGGGCAGGCCGACGGTATTCCCACTTGGAAATGTGCAGGTACGACCGTGTCTGTCCCTGGCTGGAGTGGGAGGGGGTTGGAACATCCCTGTAGTGTAGGGGCAGATAGGGGGAGCAGTCTGGGTAGTGTTAGGAGCTCATTGGGTGCTGGTCACCTGAGCTCACACATAGAGGGATATATAAGGTGGGCACCAACTAAGATCAGGGTCAGTTGTAGAGAGCCAGTCAGAGAGTCAGGAGGAGAGGAGAAGAGCGGCCCAGAGTGAGAGAGAGGAGAAGTGAAAGAAGGACCCAGAGGGGGAGAGAAAGGACTCCAAGATCCCAAATATAATCAACGGGTGAAGAGTCAGCAACAGGGTACCGGATCCCAAACTGGTGGGGGCAAAAGCACACCCTAGCCAGAGACCGGAGGCCGTGGGCAGCATCTGCCACGGCCACCCACTACATCCACCCCGAAGGCAAACCACGTGAAGGGTCAGGGAACCTAAGGCCAAGGGTCTCCCAACAGAAGGCCCGAGGGAGCTGGACCTAGGTGGATCCCTGGTGGGGACGGCCAGAGGAAAGGACAGAAGGAGAGCTCAGGGCCACGCTCCGGACTTGTTTGGGGGTTGGCCGGATCCAGGACCTGGTGGACGCAGCACGGCTCGGGAGGTCACTTGAAGCTGGAGTGACCGGAACATCTACAGTGAGTAAACACCCTGAACTGCATAACCCGACTCTGTCTCTGATTGCCGTCTGCACTGCACCACCACAACCCCCATCCTCTGCACCTGACCCCCTGAGGCTATACCCCTCCCGTTGGGGGTTATCCTACCAAGCTGCACCAACACCATCAGCCTCAGCGGACCCTGCTGCAGCGGCGGCCGTAGTGACCGCAACACAACGGGTGGCGTAGTCGACATAAAGAACTTTCAGTAACATCTGTAGGACTGCCACACACTGAGCTTGACACCCTGGGCACGGACCGGGTCACAGCCGCTCGGAGACTACAACCCCCATCTGATCCGGCTCCGGATATTCCCCTAAAAGAATATGGCCCAGGGGGCGCGTCAAGAACACCGCTGAACAGAGGCCACACAGAGTCCAGAGTAATTAACAAATAAAGTAGCACACTGCAAGGCTAAGTATGTAAACATGAAATATGGAATATGAATAGCATTACTGCTGTAGAAAATAGAAATAAATGAGAAATCTTAGCACATAAATTGGCCAATTCATGTGTATCTGGCAGCCGCGGTAAGGCGTTTCTCAGTGCCAGGACCCTACCAATGTGAATACCTCTCTAAGGGACAGGTACACATGAATTGGCCAATTTATGCGCTAAGATTTCTCATTTATTTCTATTTTCTATAGCAGTAATGCTATTTATATTCCATATTTCATGCTTACATACTTAGCATTGCAGTTTGCTACTTTATTTGTTAATTGTATATGGAGGTAGCTTCTCCTAGTAAGCACCTGTTCACACCTATTTCTCGTATTAGAAGTGCCATCAGTTTTTTCTTTTTACAGATTCCAGAGTTAGGCCGGTTTCACATGTCCTGATATTTCCAGTATCGGAAAAACCGGTACGGGAGATATACGTGTCCATGTGCACCTGTGTGGCAACCGTGTGCCGCATCAGGAGCGCACATTCCGCCACCTGGGAATCAGCAGTACAGTTACCGCTGTTCCCAATCACCGGGTGCTGAATGCTGCCCTCATCATTGTAACCTGCTGGCGCTGTGATCAGCACAACCAAGGGACAATGATGAGAGTAGTAGTCTGCTCCCGCTGTGTCCTAGTGTAAAAATAAGAATAAAATTAAAAAATCCTTATACTCACCTGCCTATCAAAGTAAAAGTGAAGTACCCATAGCTCTTTCTTACATTCAAGCATCTGATGCTGATGCTCAGTCTATGTAGATGGCATCTTAGCTGTTGCTAGGCAACTTCCTTATAAGGTGAGATGCACCTGTAAGATTCCATCACAAGATTCCATCATGACATCACTGCTATTATGACATCATAATTCACAACCACTACTTATACAAGCGTTTACACTTCAGTGTCACTTTGATACCCCGGTGTCATTGTTGTCAGTGTTTAGCTACTTATCTAGTGATATACTGATTGCGCATTTCATTGAAATGTCTGGAATTTCTCCAGACAGACTTCAGGAGTTGGCACTACTCCAGGGGATTCTTACCACCTATACCCCTAACTGTGTGCTACCACTACCCGATGGCGTCCTCAGCTTCACTTACCGGCTGGTTATGGAGCTTGTACGGGACTGCTTGACCAAATACTACCAAGGTCGTATTACCTCAGAATATCTTCAGCATTTACAGCAGAACATCAGGACATTAGTACAACAGGTAAATAGCAGACAATCTGCACAAATTATTATTATTATGTCTAGTTGGTCTCAATTACTGTATAGTGGTATTATTGGTAGTAATAAAATTTAGACTTTCTTCAGTGTCAGGCAGGGTCATATTTGTAATAGAGATCCCCATTTTGGGAAGAGGGTGTAAAAGTGCAGCATGAGCCTGTATGATTCAAATGTCAGGGCTAGATTTCATTCCTAGTCCAGTCCTTGTCCCTTAGTAAAGACACTTCATTTAGCACCTTAATCCGGATTTCTTATAAATATGTAATTATGATTTTTATTGTGTATAACAAATATTAATAATTTATCTCAGACCATAGAACTAGCCTCACTGATTAGAAATGTAAAGTACCCACAGTTCTTTCTTACATTCAAGCATCTGGTACTGATGCACAAACTATGGTTTTGCCACCTTAACTATTGCTAGGAAATTTCCTTTCACGGTGAGATGCCCCGTTAAGATTCCATCACAAGATTCCATCACGACATCACTGCTATTATGACATCATAATTCACCACCACTAATTATACAAGTGTTTTTATGCTGTATAAAAAATAATAATAATAATAATACAAATCAAATAATAATAATGGAATACAAGTTTATTTACAGAAAATTGTTCTTTAGATCGACACCAATATAATATATAAAATGTACCAAATGTGTAGTAATTGTAGCTGCAGATAGACAGGAGTAAAATGGTGACATAAATGGCCTCCTCCATTCTGCACTTTCTCTCATGATTTTCCTTTTGTATTTATTTCCATCTTTATAGGCTGAAGAAAAAGCCCAAAGTGGAAAATTGGCCTTTTTTAAACAACTGGCCCAAAATGTCCTGAATATACTGGAGAGTCTGGCCCGCTCACTGGAGCACCTGGTAAGGAGCCATCATCTTCTATATCACATGTCCTTGTCCCCTCCAGGCAGGCACAGGATATTTCATGACCGCCTGTCCCTGCGGCTCCATCATCTGTGATGGCAGTCTGTACTCAGCGGTGGGAGTTTGTATTTCTGCCTCTGTTTTGCTCGATCATCACAATCTTCCTTCTTGTAAATGCTGCAATTCTGATAACAGAGATCAGTTGTATATACAAGTACCTTATATATTATTGTTGATTTACTGGAGGGAGTGGCTGTGTATAGTCCGTCCAATACTGAAATTACCAGTAAATCCAATGTTTAGTCCTTCCTATCTATTGTATATGATAATTTAGTATTTGTGAAATGTTATACTAATTGTACATATTATAACCATCAGGAAACATCCGAAGGTGACTCCGAAGAGGGGCAAACCGTGAACATGCCTGACCCTAATATTAGTCAGTTAGAGCTAAAAACTGATCTGATTGAAGGTAAGCCGATCATCTAATATTTTACATTCAAATATCCAGATATTATAGAGAATGGCAGAGAATATGTAGATTTACTCTTCATTCCCTGTAATGGAGAGGGATCATGTAATTCTACTTCACGCCTGTGTGGTCTTCTCGGCTCCAAAATGAGGGTCATAGATCCCCAATCATGTAATTGTTCAAAAATACCATATTTTGAAGACTATAAGATGCACCGGACCATAAGAAGCAGGTGAAATTTTGGAGCGGAAAATAGGAAAAACATTTTTTTAATAAAATGGTGGAGCAACTTATAATCCAATTTTGTGGTAACTTTTCTAGGGGAAAGGCGGCGGAAAGATGGCAGCAGCAGGAGTGGGGCGATGCTGCACTGAAGTCCCTGCACTTCCATGGTTTTCAATCTGGTGGACCTTGGGAAAATCTCCACCGGAGGTGGCGCATGCACAGATTGAGATCTCGGGAGACAAGATCTCAATCTGCATGCGCCATCTCCAGAATCCATTTTTCCGAAGTCCACCACACTGAAAATCATGGAAGTGCGGAGTCTCCGGCGACATTTTCTGAAAGCCCAGGGGCCGCTGCATCCTTGCACCGCCAAACACCCCCTCCTCCCAGCCTGGGGCCCACAGCATCGCCCCACTCCTGCCGCCGCCAGCTTCCTGCAGCAGTGACCCTGCGTCCTGGGGCCTCGCTTCACCGCAACCCCCCCCCCCCTCAGTAAGCTACGTTGGGATAAGACGCACCCCCATTTTACAGAAAAAAGTGTGTCTTATAACTTGAAAAATACGGTAATCAGATCCTGAACAATCGCCCAGTGTATCTATCTCTGGATGTGCCATAAATACTGTATATTTAGTATGTGCAGAATACCAGATATCTAGTTTTTATATCATTTACAGAGATCTTGTCATGTCCTTCATTATATGGATGTGTTATATATTAAGTACTGATATAGACTGATACATGACATCTTTTCATTATTTTATCATTATTTTAGAAATAACTGTGTCGACGGCCAGTACTGATGGTGGAATATGTGAGACACCAGAGATCCACGAATCTGCCAGTGTAAGTATCAGAGGAGACGTCTGTTTATCATCAGATAACGGGGTATGAATTACACATATAATATTATACCCCAGATGACAATGGGATATCTTTGCTTTTATGTAGATCAGATCTATTGTGAGTAATGATGGCATTGTTATTCTGCCTCTTCTGTGTGATGCCCCTTATCATACCCTGCAGTACAGTGATATCTATGCATGGGGAATATCCCCTTAAAATATAATACTGTCTGTGGAGGGTCCGGCTTGCATCATGTCCTCTACATCTGCTGCAATGTAATCAGCGTGGACATAATATAGAGGAGAAGTTCCTGCATCTGGAGCTTTTATTTTCCTGCAGATTCTATGTCTTAATGTCATTTCTTATTATTTCTAGGCCTTGACCGGATCATTGAACTTGGAGACAAGTCCTAGTAAGACCGACTTTAAACCAATCAAACTGATCAGCAGTGGAGCTTATGGGTGAGCTTTATGTTTGCATAATATACATTTCCTAGTGTTCCTTATGACAATGCTTCTGTCTCTGTGCCCAGCCCGTACAACAGAGAAATGCTCTGAGTCCATACTGTCCACAAGAGATGAGCGAATCAGGCAAAATTCTAATTTGCTTGTTCACGTGGACTTGTGAAAATACGATTCAAGGAGAAATTAATGTCCCTTATTATGCTCTGGGGCCTCACCAGGCCCCAGAACATAATAAGCATAAGAAACATACTTATACTCCCCTTACTGCTCAATTCTCTAGCCCCTCCACTTCTCACCGTCACCCGTCCGGTCCTCACTGCCTCTTCAGTTTGCCACCGCTCACGCTATGCAAGGACTTCAGGCTTTGAGAAGGTCTGAGAGAGTTCTATGCAAGAGCATAAAAAGTCACAACATTGTGACACCGTGACTGTTCTTGCGCTTGTGCATAATCCTCCCAGATCTCATCAATGTTGGAAGTCCCGTCCCAGTATGAGAGGCATTTGGATTTCAGCATTAGCAGCAGAGATTTGAGGATGCGGCAAGGAACGGACGGTTGAGGCGGAGGGGCCGTAGAAGTGAGTATAAAAATTTGTTTATTTTTAAACTTTTTTATGGCCTTTCAAGATTTTGAAAATGGTGGCCAACGCTTGACATTTTGCTAAATCCATGAGTAAGCAAATTACAAAAAACAAAACAAACAAAAAAACAAAACGCCATTTTGGTGAATGCAGAATTTTGCAAAATCTGAGTAGAATTTAATTCCACTCAAATGTGTTAGCTCATGTCTACTGGCCACATCTATATGTCATTATTTAGGTCAGTTAGGACGTGACATAGATGAGGACCTCGCATAGGTCATCATTTATGTTGTGTAACTTGATGGATTTCTACATGGATTTCTAGTGACATCTAGTAGTAACCAGACAATCATGTGATGAGGTTTATAGACAAAATGTTAGTAAGAATTCATTATAAATCATGGATTTTCCTTCTCTCCAGAGCCGTCCACTTGGTGCGACACAAATACACAAGCCAGCTATTCGCTATGAAGAAGCTGGACAAGGAGAACGTGAATATTCCAAGAAGACTTGAACGTGCCTTTCTAGAGAGGGACATCCTAACATTTGCTGATTGTCCCTTTGTGGCCTCCATGTTGTGCTCCTTTCCAACTCCTCATCATCTGTGTATGGTCATGGAGTATGCAGCAGGTAAGTCATATCCATTGTGCCTATATCCAGCCTCAATCTGCTTATCTCTAGCATCTTCTCCATAATCTGAATGTGACCACATGGACGGTTACATGTCCATACTGCATTTACTATAAGTTATCTGTTACCAAGATGCCAGGAAAATCATTATCTCTGTGAAAGTCTCTGGTGAATGTCCTCACTGAGAATGGCAAAAATATCCACTGAGGATAAAAGGAGGATTTGACTCAATTCTAACAGTTTGTATAGATGAGCATTTCACAGAGTAATGAATAAGAGGCTTGCAGATGAGGCACGGCTCTGTCTTTTTATATTGGGTCACTCTGCTTTATACGCTCTACATTAGGCCTCTTTCACGCTTCAGTATTTCTGGTACGTGAGGTGACAGTTTACCACACGTACTGGAGACACTGACACATGTGCGCACATGTCAGTGTTTCCACGGACCGTGTGTCCATGTGATCCACACGTAGACATGTCTGTTTTTGGCCAGCAGGACGGATCACACAGACCCATTCAAGTCAATGGTTCAGTGTAAACACATACTGCACACGGATGCCATCCGTGTGACATGTGTCGGCGCCTGGGAATTAGCGATAAAGTTAGCGCCGGGTGCTAAACGCTGCCCTCATCATTGTCCCCTGCCGGCGCTGCGATCAGAACCAGCAGGGGTTAATGATGAGGGTTGTCTTCTCCCAGTGTATTTCTACCTGTAAAAATAAGAATAAAAAAAAAATCTATACCTTCACCTGTCCTAAATGTCCCCCACTGTAATCCATGAGACCGCTCAGCAGAGGAGCCGGGGAGAATGACTCCTGCAGCGAGCGGCCCCGAATCTGCGCTGAGCTCAGCGAGCGGTGTCCTGTCACTCACTGAGCTCAGCTGAGGTCTGGCGTCGCTCGCTGCAGGAGTCATTCTCCCCAGCTCCTCTGCTGAGTAGTCGCATGGATTACAGCAGGAGATACTTAGGACAGGTAGGTGAGTATAAGGTTTTTTTTTTATTTTATTCTTATTTTTACAGGTGGAGACACCGGGAGCAGACTACAACTCTCATTATTAACTCCTGCTGGTGCTGATCGCAGTGCCGGCAGGGGAAAATGATGAGCGCAGCGTTCAGTACCCGGCTTTTGGGAATAACGCTAACTGTACACTGATTCCCAAACGCCGGTACGTGTGCTCCTGATGCGGCACACGGACATCTCCGACACAGGTTTTTCCGGTACCAGAAATATCCGGACGTGTGAAACCGGCCTTATACAGTATATAAAGCAAAACCACAAATGAGACTGCTGACACCTTTAACTAATTATATATTTATTTATTGCAAGATACATAGTATATATAGCTCATACTTTTTTGGCCAGAATAGTGTCTCTTTTTTGTATGAGTTACCTTGTTATTTTTAAATATTTATTCCACGTGACTAATAAAGATTCATGCTTTTATATGGGATGTTGCTTCATTGCACTTATTTGTGCAGCTCTTGCACCTTTGTGGTTTTGCTTCATAGACATTTAGTGCAGTCCTAGTTACTATTCGGGTATGCTCCAATGGAGGGTTTTTTGCATTATTATACAGTATATCTCTGTGTATGACGTCCTGACCCAATGTCTCCGCTCATTTCTCATTCACACTCCTCATGTGTCATTTACATTGTAACAAACCCTCTCCTGTCATATTTGCTTTCTGCTGTAGGAGGAGACTGTGGCAGTTTTATGAAGAACTATGGGTGTTTACCTGTCCCCTTGGCTCGTCTGTACATTGCAGAAACGGTTCTAGCTGTGGAATATCTGCACAGCTATGGTGTAATGCACAGAGACCTGAAGCCTGAAAAGTAAGTGACACTTGTAGTATAAGAAAGGGGTAAAAAGATATCGTTTATTATACAATCTATTTGCAACTTGGGGCTGACATCCTCTTTTTTTCACAGCCTCCTGATAACGTCAACTGGTCATATTCAAGTTACAGATTTTGGGCTTTCCAAACTCTGCCTCATGAGACCAACATCAGAGATCTACAAGGCTCCAATTGAGGACATCACCAGAGAGTTCCATGATAAGGAGGTAGGCAGGAACTTGTTCTTTACTCATCTCCTCCATTTCTCCTTCTCTTATACTTTCTCATCTAGAAAACGTTTCCACTGATGTTATTTGTCACAATTATGTTCTCTGATCATTATCTCATTCCTCTGTTTTTTCCAGATTGCTGGCTCCCCTCATTACATAGCCCCAGAAGTTATCTTAAAGGAAGGCTATGGAAGGCCAGCTGACTGGTGGTCAATTGGGATCATCCTATATACATTTCTTGTAGGACGTGTACCATTTTATGGGCCTTCCAAATATGACATTTACAGCCATATTGTCAGGGGTAAGTAAAATAATCTGATTGCTGTGTAATGTCATTGTTATTTGAATAGATTAGTTGTGTGATTTAGTTACTTTTGTTAATATAAAAGATTTTTGTTTTGATAAAATAAATTAAGATGTTTCATTTTCTGTAATATTTGCTTTTTACATAACAGATGACATATATTGGAAACTTACTAATTCGGCTTTTCCAGCCACAGCTCGGGATATCATCATTGAGCTGCTCAGAAAAGATCCAGCACAAAGACTTGGGACAGGTAATGTATATAATACTATTATTAATGACTTATTACACCTCTGTGAACAGAAAATGAATAATGAGGATCAGCACTGAGGTTTTGTTCTCTACCAGCTTGGCCATTCCCCATTCTTCATGCTAAGACTTTCAGTACATCTACTTCACTTCGGCTCTGTTACGTCAACCGTTCAGATTAACGCCCCCTTCACACGTCCGTATAAAATCAGTACTGAAACCAGTACCGGAAAAAAACAGTACTAGTGTCATCAGTGTTTTGAATCAGTGTGCCATCAGTGTGCCATCAGTGTTTTTCCGGTACGGCAAAGAAAAAGAAATGATAAAGTATCTCTTATACTTTGTAATGTTAAACAGATACAGCGTAAGGAAGGCACACAAATGGCACACGGATGCCATCTGTGTGATGTACGTGTTTTTCAGGGTCCCATAGACTTGTATTGGCACTTGTCATCTGTGCTGCCACAAAAAAACAGCAGCATAGATGATAATGGGTACGGGTGGCATACGTGAAAGAAAAATGGATGCCACATGTAGTGCAAACACGGATATGTGTAGGAGGCCTAAGAAACTTGTCTCTTTGACAATAACTATATCACTATTCATTGTTTTCCTTTTCAAGGAGGAGCAAATGAGATCAAATTTCATCCATTCCTGCGTAACTTAGATTTTGACAACCTTCTAAGTCAGAAGTCGCTGTTCATTCCTGATCTTGAGTCAGAAGAGGATACCATCTACTTTGACAGTAAGTAGAATGAGACATCATCTGCAGAAAGCTGCTGTGTGTCTTGTATTTCATTTTAAGTGAGAATCAGTCCCCACCTTGATTCATGATCAAATGGTGACTGTTCAGGACAAAGTATTATGCTAATAATCTCGATTAACTCTTGTACTTTTCAGCTCGATGTAGCAGACATCAACATATTGATTCAGATGAGGGGGACACAAGTGAAGATAATGACTGGCCGGAAAGCCAAAACTTTCTATCATCTTCGCATAGGCTTTCTAAAGTAAGTATGTGACCAATAAGATCCATACAACCTGTAATTAAAATAAAATTGTAAAATATTAAAATATTTTTTTTTCCTCTTTGTATTAGCTCTGTTCCATCCATACCAAGATGATGAACAATGAAGAACCCAAGTCACCTCCAGGGTATTCACCAGAAAGTGCAAAACAGTCAGACATGTGAGCAAATTATTTTTATGGGGTCCATTCTGATATGTGTTCACAACACCAAATTCAAGACGAGTGTAAGTCGATACTAAATCCAGTATCGATGACCACATGATTGCTGATCACCATGTTTCTGACTTGTGATAACGCTGGTGATGAAAGTTGATAACTATGACCAGCTTTAATTTCCAGTTCATTACAGGAAAATAAATATTGCTAGTGATTCTCCATTCTTGCTGGTAGAAGAGGGTCTTGAGCACAGCATCCCCTTCATGTTATTCAGATGTCCTAATGGGCTTTGCAGACAGGTGTTGTATCCGTGTCTATTGTTTTCACTTGTAATTTATATGTTTTTCTTCTACCAAACAGACAGAAAGATTCTCCCCCCTCTAAGTCTGAAGACAACCAGACGCAGAAAGATTCTCCCCCCTCTAAGTCTGAAGACAACCAGACACAGAGAGATTCTCCCCCCTCTAAATCTGATGACAACCAGACACAGAGAGATTCTCCCCCCTCTAAGTCTGAAGACAACCAGACGCAGAAAGATTCTCCCCCTTCTAAATCTGATGACAACCAGACACAGAGAGATTCTCCCCCCTCTAAGTCTGATGACAACCAGACGCAGAAAGATTCTCCCCCTTCTAAATCTGAGGATGACAACCAGACACAGAGAGATTCTCCCCCCTCTAAGTCTGATGACAACCAGACGCAGAAAGATTCTCCCCCCTCTAAATCTGATGACAACCAGACGCAGAAAGATTCTCCCCCCTCTAAGTCTGATGACAACCAGACGCAGAAAGATTCTCCCCCCTCTAAATCTGATGACAACCAGACGCAGAAAGATTCTCCCCCCTCTAAATCTGATGACAACCAGACGCAGAAAGATTCTCCCCCCTCTAAATCTGATGACAACCAGACGCAGAAAGATTCTCCCCCCTCTAAATCTGATGACAACCAGATGCAGAAAGATTCTCCCCCCTCTAAATCTGATGATGATAAGCAGAGGCAGAAAGATTCTTCCCCCTCTAAATCTGATGACAACCAGACGCAGAAAGATTCTTCCCCCTCTAAGTCTGATGATGACAAGCAGTGTTTCACTGCTGAAGGCAGACAGTCATCCATATTGTCAGGTATGTATAGCTCTATAGGTCATTCTATTGCAGCCTGTGTCAAAAAGTGTAATGTGAAAACAGCCCAACATTTCATTTTATAAAAATCCTCACTCTTAGGCTGTGTGCCCACGATGCGTTTTTCAAGCGTTTACGCTGCGGAATTTCTACAGCGTAAACACTTGGGAAACGCTTGGTAAACCTTCCCCCATGGTCTCCAATGCAATTCCGCACTTTCAATGCCCATGCTGCGTATTTTTCCGCAGCGTTTATGCTGCGCTCAAAAATACGCAGCATGTCCATTAATTTTGCGGACGCGCAGCGTAATCGCCGCCATTGACTTGCATTAGAACGCGCTAATTCCGCAAGACTGCATCTGTACTTGCGTAATTGGCGCTTTCTAATGTGCGGATGGTACCCAAGTCTGGAGGAGAGGAGACTCTCATCCAGACCTGGGTACCATAGAATCTGTAAAGAAAAGAATTTAAAATAAAAAATAAAGCTTATAATCACCTTCCGATGTCCTCCCAGTGTTTTGTCCACGCCGTCCGGTCTCTTGCAATGCTCGCGCTGTTGTGAAGGACCTGTCATGACGTCACTGAGTCATGTGACCCATCACATGACTCAATGACGTCACCGCAGGTCCTTCACAGCACCGCGAGCATTGCAAGAGACCGGACGCAGCAGAGATGACACCGGGAAGACACCGGAAGGTGAGTATAATCTTTTTTTTTTCATTTTTTACCATTCTTATTCTTTTTTTTAACTATTACTCGGTCACACTATATAAATCCATGCCGGTTGCATGGATTTAAATAGTGTGACCAACTTGTCAAGCACTTTTCCAAGTGATGCTCAAAATCGTTTGGAAAACTTCTTGAAAAAACGCATGCGAAAGCGCATGTAAAAATGCTGAAAAAACGCTTCTCTCTGGCAGAAAAAACGCATGTAAATCTGCATGTAAATCTGCATACGTTTTTTTCTGCCAGAGAGAGGCAAAAACGCTCTGCATCAAATCTGCTACGTGGGCACATAGCCTCATAGGTTATAATTTTTAATGCATAAGAAGCCATTCAGTCTTCTGCCAAACTGATTCTGAATACTGCACCCATGGCTCCATCTAGGCCTATACTGATCCTTATCACCTTAAGAATGCACTGAGGTTTTAGCTAACTTATTTTAAGATATTACTTGCAGGATGCCGCAGTGTTATCATGTTAATAAGGGGACATAGTTCCCTGGCTAGACACCACATATCGGAAAACCTACAGGTTTCATATTAATCAGTTCACAAGGCAATCTAATTCTCAGACCCTCAGGTGGTTTTATGTATATATGACATATTCTCTCTATTATGGTGCAATAATCAATTACCGGGACTACAGGGTACAAGAATAACAGAATTCTATATAAAGATACAAAGCTAATCTTTTAGGAGTTTATAATATACATCTTTTTCTTGTTTTTTTTATCAGAATCACCAGTTCAGGGGAAAAGAAAATCTGCATCGAAAGATCGACAAAAAACAGAGAAGGTAGAAGAGAGAAGAAGTAGAAGAGGTAAGTGTAACAATAAGCTCCATGTTGCATGATGTCAGTCAGTGAGAAGGAGTCATGTGGAGCAGATATTATCTGTAGGATTACTGACAATGACCCCGTACATCTGTATGGATACGACTCCTCTATCATCCTGTCACAGTGACACTACAGTAGTATCCTCTAATACATACATGTCAAACTCTGGCCCGTGGACCAAACCTGGCCCGCAGGGTGGTTATATTTGACCCACGACAACAGAACCACCACCACTATTTGGGGCCATTATTCTGTATGGAGGACAATGTGGGGCCCATTATACTGTACGGAGGACTATGTGGGGCCATTATTCTGTATGTAGGATTATGTGGGGTCCAAGTTTTTCATTTTGGCCCTCTGTGTGTTTGAGTGTGACATCCCTGCTCTAATATGTAGTCCCATTACTTACATTAGTTATGTCTCTTTGTCTCCTCTCACAGGTTCCACCTTCCGCCGGCTGATATCATCTTGCCGGCGTGGATTATCCAGGGTTGCTCGCTCCATCAGACAAAGCTGCATATTTGCTCCCTGTCATCGGAGCAACACAAACATCTCAATGTGAAAAACCCTTCATGTCTAGTGCCTAGTACAGCATGTCCACCATTAAAGATGCACCTGTGTGGAAGGACTTGTACCATCTACCTGTGGCCTTCTGACCAGCAAGTAACATCTGCAGAAGAAGGCCCTCCAAGAACATCTCTTCATTCTTCCATGTAATTCTTAATAAAAAAAAAAACTAAAAAGAATCATTTCAAATTGATTAATGTCCCTTTGCATTTAATGTAATACTACTGACATTTATGGCATATCAGTACTAAACATCATATATGTCTGATGAGAGAATATCGTTTCCATGTTTCATGTTAATCCTCTAATCCTCAGCCAAAAGTGGAAGAGAAGACCAGTGATTCTGTTACATCTACGAATGACAGTCAATCCAGGGAAAAACACCTTCTGATCCATACATTTTTCAGGCACTCTGATCCTTTTACCTTCATGTGGCTCTACTTAAGGTTTATGTATAAGAACCAGTTGGATTCAGTACTGGGCATCCTGGGGGTCCCAGCAGCCACATCCCAATTGTTCAACTAAAAAAGACATACTGTATTATAGTGTGATATATATATATATATATATATATATATATATATATATATACACACTGTGTGCAGAATTATTAGGCAAATGAGTATTTTGATCACATGATACTTTTTATACATGTTGTCCTACTCCAAGCTGCATAGGCTTGAGAGCCAACTACCAATTAAGTAAATCTGGTGATGTGCATCTCTGTAATGAGGAGGGGTGTTGGCTAATGACATCAACACCCTATATAAGGTGTGCTTAATTATTAGGCAACTTCCTTTCCTTTGGCAAAATGGGTCAGAAGAGAGATTTGACGGGCTCTGAAAAGTCCAAAATTGTGAGATGTCTTGCAGAGGGATGCAGCAGTCTTGAAATTTCCAAACTTTTGAAGCGTGATCACCGAACATTCAAGCGTTTCATGGCAAATAGTCAACAGGGTCGCAAGAAGCGTGTTGGCCAAAAAAGGCGCAAAATAACTGCCCATGAATTGAGGAAAATCAAGCGTGAAGCTGCCAAGATGCCATTCACCACCAGTTTTGCCATATTTCAGAGCTGCAATGCTACTGGAGTATCAAAAAGCGCAAGGTGTGCGATACTCAGGGACATGGCCAAGGTAAGGAAGGCTGAAAAACGACCACCTTTGAACAAGAAGCATAAGATAAAACGTCAAGAATGGGCCAAGAAATATCTTAAGACTGATTTTTCAAAGGTTTTATGGACTGATGAAATGAGAGTGACTCTTGATGGGCCAGATGGATGGGCCAGAGGCTGGATCAGTAAACGGCAGAGAGCTCCACTCCGACTCAGATGCCAGCAAGGTGGAAGTGGGGTACTGGTATGGGCTGGTATCATCAAAGATGAACTTGTGGGACCTTTTCGGGTTGAGGATGAAGTGAAGCTCAACTCCCAGACCTACTGCCAGTTTCTGGAAGACAACTTCTTCAAGAAGTGGTACAGGAAGAAGTTGGTATCGTTCAAGAAAAACATGATTTTCATGCAGGACAACTCTCCATCACATGCATCCAACTACTCCACAGCGTGGCTGGCCAGTAAAGGTCTAAAAGAAGAAAAAATAATGACATGGGCCCCTTGATCACCTGATCTGAACCCCATAGAGAACCTGTGGTCCATCATAAAATGTGAGATCTACAGGGAGGGAAAACAGTACACCTCTCGGAACAGGGTCTGGGAGGCTGTGGTGGCTGCTGCACGCAATGTTGATCGAAAACAGATCAAGCAACTGACAGAATCTATGGATGGAAGGCTGTTGAGTGTCATCATAAAGAAAGGTGGCTATACTGATCACTAATTTTTTGGGTTTTTGTCTTTGCATGTCAGAAATGTTTATTTCTATATTTTGTGCACTGATATTGGTTTACCTGGTGAAAATAAACAAGTGAGATGGGATTATATTTGGTTTTTATTAAATTGTCTAATAATTCTGCACAGTAATAGTTACCTGCACAAACAAATATCCTCCTAAGATAGCCAAATCTTAAAAAAACCACTCCAACTTCCAAAAATATTAAGCTTGGATATTTATGAGTCTTGTGGGTTGATTGAGAACATAGTTGTTGATCAACAATAAAAATAATCCTCTAAAATACAATTTGCCTAATAATTCTGCACACCGCGTATATCTATATATATAATCGTCTTATCCCGTCTGTCTGTCTGTCTGTCTGTCGGGGAAATCCCGCGTCACTGATTAGTCCAGCAGCGGCCAATCAGCGACGCGGGATTTCAGAAAAAAGATGGCGGCCGTTAGAGGCTCATCTGCGGGACGGAGCTCAGCGGCGATGCAGCCGGGAGATGACTGGCGCGAGGCTCTCATCTCCCGGCCGCTAGCAGCAGAAGAACCCCGACCGGCGAGCAGCCGCTCATCTCCCGGCTTCTCGCAGCGGAAGTAGCCGCACAGGCAGTGGCGTTGACCTCCATGCGGCTAGGGTGTCAAGGGAGGACCGGGTAGCGGCGCTGCGGGTCGGGATACTTCTGCTGCGAGAAGCCGCTCATCTCCCGGCTTCTCGCAGCGGAAGTAGCCACACAGGCAGCGGCGCTCCCCGGTCCTCACCAATACGATTCTGCTCCCCGGTCCTCACCTATACGATTCGCTGATTGGTCGCGGTCTCTGGCCGCGACCAATCAGTGATCTTGGCGCAAAAGTTAAACACCGCTGTGCTGATTGGTCGCGGCCGCTGCCCGCGACCAATCACCGATTTGGACGCCACATTTAAATAGCGGCCACGACCAATCACCGATCTTGGCGCAACATTTAAACACTGCTGTGCTGATTGGTCACAGACGCTGCCCGCGACCAATCAGCGATTTTGGCGCCAAATTTAAACACTGCTGTGCTGATTGGTCGCGGACGCTGCCCGCGACCAATCAGCGATTTTGGCGCCAAATTTAAACAATGCTCTGCTGACTGGTCGCGGATGCCAGCCACGACCAATCAGCGAGATTGGCGCCAAATTTATACAACGCTCTGCTAATTGGTCGCGGACACCAGCCACGACCAATCAGCGAGATTGGCGCCAAATTTAAACAATGCTCTGGCGCCAAATTTAAACAACGCTCTGCTGATTGGTCGCGTCCGCCAGCCGACCGCGACCAATCAGCGAGATTGGCGCCAAATTTAAACACCACTCTGCTGATTGCGCCCAGTCGGCCGCATACATATTCTAGAATACCCGATGCGTTAGAATTGGGACACCATCTAGTATATATATAAATATATTCACTTGTGGAAAACCCTTTTAACTAGGGCTGTGGTGTCAGTAAGTCAAATTTCCAACTATAATAATTACTAATACCAAATATACTGCAACAAATAATAGTAAATATTCAGCAATTTATGCATGAAAATAATTTATAATATACAATATTAACACTATATAAGTATTTACATTTTTTTCTACCTGCAGTTGGAGTTGGTACGTTCTTCTGATACTAACTCCACAGCTCGGCTTTTCCTTCTTTCCTGCTCCTCTAACATAAAAGTACAGCAATTAATTACGACAAGTTAATCATTTAAATGCTGCTGTCAATCTCTGACAGCAGCACGTAAATGTAACCAGTGCCACTGCTTCCATTTACCAGCTCCCATCTGTGCCCTGTGACATGATCTCGGGGGCTGATGGGTCACTAGGACAGTGAGGGCCCTGTGCCCGCTGTCTTGGTGCTCCTCTGGAGCTCATCTATATGCTGAGCTTCAAAGGAGACCGAGATTTAGGCTACCGTCCCACTATCAGTATTTGGTCCAATTTCACCACAAATGGATTTTTTTCCCCATTTTTAGTACATTGAATAGTAAAATGAATCATTCAAAACTACAAGTAACCCCAAAGTCATGCCAGTTTCCATGGCCCAGAAGATTCTCTGAAGGAAGAGTGTCATTGGGTGACTGCTTCTTTGGTAAATACCATAAACATTAGCACTTAAAAAGGTCCATATGTCTGGAACCGTATAGATGATTTCGAAAGAAACAAAAAAATGCTCAGTGATAAGAAACAGATGATGGTTATTAATGGAACACACTAACTGGGTCACATTTAAAAGTGGTGTACCCCAGGAGTCAGTGACGCGCCCCCTGGGACATATTCCTTTCTTTCAGGGGAATACCCGGAGCCGGATCAGATGGGGGTTGTAGTCTCCGAGTGGCTGTGACCCGGTCCGTGCCCAGGGTGTCAAACTCAGTTGTATGTGGCAGTCCTACAGATGTTATTAAGTTCTTTATTGTCGACTACGCCACCCGTTGTATTGCGGTCACTATGGCCGCCGCTGCAGCAGGGTCCGCTGAGGCTGATGGTGTTGGTGCAGCTTTTGGTAGTATAACCCCCAACGGGTGGGGTATAGCCTCAGGGGGATCAGGTGCAGAGGATGGGGGTTGTGGTGGTGCAATGTAAACGGCAATCAGAGACAGAGTCGGGTTGTGCAGTTTAGGGTATTTACTTACTGCTGGTTTTCCCGGTCACTCTAGCTTCAAGTGACCACCCGAGCCGTGCTGCGTCCACCAGGTCCTGGATTCAGCCAACCCCCAAATAAGTCCGGAGCGTGACCCTGAGCTCTCCTTCTGTCCTTTCCTCTGGCCGTCCCCACCAGTGATCCACCTAGGTCCAGCTCCCTCGGGCCTTCTGTTGGGAGACCCTTGGCCTTGGGTTCCCTGACCCTCCACGTGGTATGCCTTCGGGGTGGATGTGGTGGGTGGCCGTGGCAGATGCTGCCCACGGCCTCCGGTCTCTGGCTAGGGTGTGCTTCAGCCCCCACCAGTTTGGGATCCGGTACCCTGTGCCGACTCTTCACCCAGGGATTTAATTTGGGTTCTTGGAGTCCTCTTTTCTGTTTTCCCCCTCTGGGTCTTTCCTTCTCTTTCTCCTCTCTCACTCTGGGTCTCTCTTCTCCTCTGCTCGCTGACTTGCTCTCTGCAACTGACCCTGTTCTTAGTTGGTGCCCACCTTATATATCCCTCTATGTGTGAGCTCAGGTGACCAGCACCCAATGAGCTCCTAACTTTACCCAGGCTGCTCCCCCTATCTGCCCCTACACTACATGGGATGTTCCACCCCCCTCCCACTCCAGCCAAGGACAGACTCGGTCGTACCTGCACATTTCTAAGTGGGAGTACCGTTGGTCTGCCCTCCGGAAATGGGATGTGTGTAGTGCATGCAGCCTACCGAGCTCAGTTCCACACTCCTTCCTTACCCGGGAGTGGAATATCACACCTCTGGGTTGAGATGCAATACTCCTGTAGCAGCCGAATCCTCAGGGTGCTACATTCCCCACTGGTAAATCACAGCACGTCCTTGGGCTGTAAGAGAATAAACACCACAAAACATACAATTTTTTTTTTTCATAAACATATAAAACATATAAAACATCATATAAATTAGCAGCATCAATAAAACTTTTTATATAAAACATTCTCGTCGTCTCTCCTCCTCCTCCGGTCACTGTGCAACTGTTGACCGGGCAAAGTGCGACAGTTCCTTTTCTCAAAGGTGGTTTTACGGTAAAACCAGTAGGGGGCGCTTTAGGAAGCGCAACTATGTACAGGGGTAGTGTGGCCGCTCTCAGTCCTCGGCCAGGTAAAGGGAAGGGAATGGCTGCTCACAGTCCTCAGCCTGTGGGATTAAGGGTAAAACGGGTGAACAGTTCACATCAGCTGGTCCCAACGGGGACTATATTTGCAGTAACAGTTTCTTTGTACCCCTATGGGTAACTATATACAGTCTCCTTCACTTCCGTCCTCAACGACGGCGTCCTCCTGCTCTTTTCTTGTAGTCAACTGTAGCTTTAGACCCGTCCGGGTCTTCTTGCTCCTCCTCCTCACACCGCAACTCCTCCTCCGTCAGGCGATGCACATGGAGGGCGTAGGGTCCTTTGGCACACTTGTGCCGGGTAAAGGTGACCTCGTCCCCGATGTAAAGGTCACGGCCTCTGTGCCCCTCCGGCAGATGGGACTCAACGTCTCTGCGCGTGACAAAAACGTCACCGGAGGTGTGGTGGTCTCGGATGAAGCCCCACCCGTGCTGCATGTTAAACTTGATTACAGTCCCGGTGGTGCGGGGACTGTGCGCTGCACGGGGGTCCCTCCTGGTCCGGCTCTTCTGCTCGGCGCTCCTTATTTGGGCCTGTTGTTCCCGGACCCGCCTCTCTCTCCGCTCCCTGGCAAACTCCTCGAGCTGCTGTCGGCAGCACTCAGCACGCTCCGCTGCAGCTGCCCGGGTTTCTTGAGTGAACCCCATTAGATCTTCTCCGGTGGGGTCCCACTCAAATTGGGTCTCTTCAAGCGGGGGCGAGATCCTTCTCACGGGCTTCGGAGCCGGAATCAGGGGTGCACACATGGCCCCAACCCTCCTCTGCTGCTCCAGTTCATAATATTCCTGGGGCCAGATGAAAGGCTGCCCGTCCGGCCACGTGTGCTGGGCAAACAAGTCCTCTCCCAGACGCGGCACCCTTGGTTTTACGGTCGCGGTGGTGGTGGCGCCCGGGTTGCCCAGGCCTTGCGGCCAGGCCTGGGGCACCTGGAAGGTGAAGGGCACCGTTAGGACGGCGGCGCCCTGGGCTACCTGGCCTTGCGGCCAGGCCGGAGGCTCCGCGGAGGTAGGGGGCGCTGTTGGTGGTGCGGCGCCCGGGAATTCTAGGCCCTGCGACCAGGCTGGTGTTGCTTCCTGTTTTGCCACGCTCGGGGTCGTTGCGCATGGCGTCACAGGGGTCGCGGCGGCGGCTTCCGGTTGGGGCCTAGTCTGCGTCGGTGACATGGCGTTTTCGGGCACAGCAGGGGGACTTTCGGGCTCTGCGACGGGGAGCTGGGGCAGGTAAGCGGTTTCCCGGCTTGGGGTATAGACGTCCCCTTTACCTGCCTCCATGCGTTCGGCTCCCTTCTCGGCGCCGTCTCCGGCCTTGGGTCCTCCCGCGCCATCCTCAGAGGCGGTCTGTCTCCTCATCTTGGTTGGCGTGCTCCGGGTCTTAGTTTGCTGGGCCATCTCTCGGCTCCACTCCGCCAATGTCTCTCGCTGTACCCGGGCCATCCTCCGTGCGAGGCCCTCCAGGGCAGTCTGTGCACACTCCCGGTCTCGGGGGAGCTGTGCGAGGACCTCCACTAGGCCTAGTGGGGTCGTTGTTTCCAGCAGGCTCCTGACCAACGGGTCGGTGCTGCTCTGCTCTTCTTCCAGCAGGCTCCTGGCCAGCGGGCCGGTGCTGCTCTGCTCTCCTTCCTCTGTCTCTAGCAGGCTCCTGGCCAGCGGGCCGGTGCTGCTCTGCTTTCTCTCCATCTCCGGGTAAGCTCCTCCGCTACTCTTCTCCAGGCTTCTTGCCTCCGGGTGCGCTCGCTCCAGACTGCTCTAGGCGGCACCCATCTTCGTTCTTTTCTTTCGTCTCCTCCCACTTCGAGGGCGGTCCCGGGGCAAGTCGGTGACTGTCAGCTCCAGGGGCAGTTCTTTCACGCTGACAGACACCTCTAGCATCACAGTCTCTGTTGGTGGGGGCGGTTTCCACTTTTGGCGCCATTTTCGGTCCCGGCCCACGATGGGAGGTGGCCTCTTACCATCTTCTGGCACGCCCATAATGGCGTCCGCTCTTCCAAGGCGGGAAATCTTCGGAAATGGCGGGAATCGCTTCCCAGTGGCGGGAAACTCTGCAGATGGCGGGAAAAAGCTGGAAATGGCGGACAACCGGCGGGAATCGACTGGTGATGGGGTCCGATGGCGGGGACCCTCCGGAACCGGCGGGAGACTTCTTTCTGAGGTAAACTTGCACTTTGCTTCAGGCACGCAGTACCCGGGTGTTGCGGGCACGTAATCCTGCCGACTACGCCAAAGTAGACGCGCCCCCTGGGACATATTCCTTTCTTTCAGGGGAATACCCGGAGCCGGATCAGATGGGGGTTGTAGTCTCCGAGTGGCTGTGACCCGGTCCGTGCCCAGGGTGTCAAACTCAGTTGTATGTGGCAGTCCTACAGATGTTATTAAGTTCTTTATTGTCGACTACGCCACCCGTTGTATTGCGGTCACTATGGCCGCCGCTGCAGCAGGGTCCGCTGAGGCTGATGGTGTTGGTGCAGCTTTTGGTAGTATAACCCCCAACGGGTGGGGTATAGCCTCAGGGGGATCAGGTGCAGAGGATGGGGGTTGTGGTGGTGCAATGTAAACGGCAATCAGAGACAGAGTCGGGTTGTGCAGTTTAGGGTATTTACTTACTGCTGGTTTTCCCGGTCACTCTAGCTTCAAGTGACCACCCGAGCCGTGCTGCGTCCACCAGGTCCTGGATTCAGCCAACCCCCAAATAAGTCCGGAGCGTGACCCTGAGCTCTCCTTCTGTCCTTTCCTCTGGCCGTCCCCACCAGTGATCCACCTAGGTCCAGCTCCCTCGGGCCTTCTGTTGGGAGACCCTTGGCCTTGGGTTCCCTGACCCTCCACGTGGTATGCCTTCGGGGTGGATGTGGTGGGTGGCCGTGGCAGATGCTGCCCACGGCCTCCGGTCTCTGGCTAGGGTGTGCTTCAGCCCCCACCAGTTTGGGATCCGGTACCCTGTGCCGACTCTTCACCCGGGGATTTAATTTGGGTTCTTGGAGTCCTCTTTTCTGTTTTCCCCCTCTGGGTCTTTCCTTCTCTTTCTCCTCTCTCACTCTGGGTCTCTCTTCTCCTCTGCTCGCTGACTTGCTCTCTGCAACTGACCCTGTTCTTAGTTGGTGCCCACCTTATATATCCCTCTATGTGTGAGCTCAGGTGACCAGCACCCAATGAGCTCCTAACTTTACCCAGGCTGCTCCCCCTATCTGCCCCTACACTACATGGGATGTTCCACCCCCCTCCCACTCCAGCCAAGGACAGACTCGGTCGTACCTGCACATTTCTAAGTGGGAGTACCGTTGGTCTGCCCTCCGGAAATGGGATGTGTGTAGTGCATGCAGCCTACCGAGCTCAGTTCCACACTCCTTCCTTACCCGGGAGTGGAATATCACACCTCTGGGTTGAGATGCAATACTCCTGTAGCAGCCGAATCCTCAGGGTGCTACATCAGTATTGGGACTTCTATTTAATACAATTATTAATGACCTTTTGGGGGGTATACAGAGTAAAATTTCAATATTTTCAGATGATCGTAAACTCTGCAAGGTTATCAGTACATAGGAGGATAATGTAATATTACAGAGGGATTTATGTAAGCTTGAGGTTTGGGCTGAAAAATGGCAATTGAAGTTTAATGTAGATAAATGTTCTTGCTTGGGACAAATTACAATGTACAATTATGTACTAAACACTGGGAAAACCATCACTGGAAAAGACTTGGGTGTATGGGTGGACAGCAAACTCAACTTTAATAACCAGTGCTAGGCCGCTGCTGCCAAGGCAAATAGAACCATGGAAGCATTAAAAGAGGCATAGATGCTTATGATAAGAACATAGTTTTGTCTGTATACAAGTCACTAATTCAGCCACATTTAGAATACTGTGTATAATTTTGGTCTTTGGTGTATAAGACGGACATAGTTGAACTAGGACGTATGCAGACAAATGCAACCAAGGTTATTAAGGGAATTGGTGCACTGCAATTCCAAGACAGGTTATCAAAGTTAGGGTTATTCAGTTTGGAATAATGAAGGTTTAAGGGCGATCTTATTACAATGTACAAATATAAGAAGAAACAGTATAGAGATCTTATTAAGGAACTTTTTACATATAGACCTTCAACGATGACAAGGAGGCACCCTCTCCTACTAGAAGAAAGATGGTTTCTCAGTCATCATAGATGGCGATTCTTTACTCTAAGAATAGTGAAATTACGGGACTTTCGGGAACATAAACATCACAGTAAAAGATAATGCCTTACCAACACCAGGTCAGATTACCAGTGCACCGCAGGATGCAGCAAGCCTCCATGATAAAGGCGGGGGCAGCACATGTGCAAAATACTAATGCCGACAGCCACTCACTAACCTACCAATTCTTGGAGGGGGTGGCTGTGTAGTATTATGCATGCACACCGATGGAGTTGTGAGCTTGCGTATTTTGGCCAAAATATCGTCCAATACCTCATGTGGTGTACTTATCTTATATACTATTTTTCATCTTTTTTGCACATCTTTTTGCAGGATGCAGCCAGGCCTCTTTAGTGTTGGCTGGGTGAATTGGGGCGTCTGTCCTGTGGGGGTGCATGTATATAGTTCTGGGCAACCCGCCTGATCTAATACTATGGGCGTCATCAATACGCTGCAAGCAAGACATCAATAGGCTGCAAGCCAGACACTGTGTATCACACATATCTGTGTGACTGGCGCCCTATGCAGACTCCATCGGTGTGCATGTATAATACTACACAGCCACCCCCTCCATGAATTGGTAGGTTAGTGAGTGGCTGTCTGCATCAGTATTTTGCACATGTGCTGCCCCCGCCTTTATCATGGAGGCTTGCTGCATCCTGCAGTGCATTGGTAATCTGACCTGGTGTTGGTAAGGCATTATCTTTTACTGTGATGTTTTTTGAAATTATGTCCAATGTTCACCATTTTTAATATTCAGACTTTCGAGAACATCATATTGTAATTGTTGATTTACTAAACAAGTTCAAGTATGGCCCGGATGCTTTTGTTGAAAAATATATTACAGGTTATGGGAACTAGATTCTGTGATAGGACGTTCATCCAGGGAACTAGTCTAATTGCCATTAGTGGAGTTGGGAAGGATTTTTTCGCTAATAGGGGGCAATTAGCATCTGCCTCATGGGTCTTTTGCCTTCCTTTGTATCAACATGTTAGGTTATAGGTAGAACACAATGGATGTCTTCTTTCAATGTACTGTGTGGGGAAATGTATTGTCAGGGGGAATCATACTGTACATCATGCTGTGTGTAATAGGACCGTGGGGGCATCATATTGAGTGTGATAGCCACTGTGGGGCCATGAAAGTGGTATCATACTGTGTGTAGGCATATATGAGGAATTGGACTAGATTAGAATACTGGCATTCGAGAAAGAATGTCACACCGATTGTACTCCCGGGATTATGGTGTGCTGTGTAATAATATATGGTAGCAGGACCCCTCTAGTCTTCATTCCAGGTATACTAACTGCTCAGTGTTACATTGATTTGGTCGTGGAACCAGTGATATGGACATTTCTTAAACGTGCCTCAGTAACTATTTTTCAACATGGAAATGTTAAGCTACATGTTGCAGGTGCTACTGTGAGCAGCATGCTTGACTTAAACATGATACCATGGCCAGAAGCATCTCCGGATTTGACTCCCATCAAGCACTTCATTGGTCGAGCATTGCAAAAGGAGTTGCCGTCAGCAGATCTTGATGATTTGTGTGCCCAAGTGCATTCATTATTCCTCTCTGCTCTGCCTTGCTCACCGCTCCGGCGGTTCCTCTCTGCTCTGCCTTGTCCACCGCTCCGGCGGTTTCGCCCTGCTCTGCCTTGCTCACCGCTCTGGCGGTTCCTCCTGCTCTGCCTTGCCCACCGCTCCGGCGGTTTCGCCCTGCTCTGCCTTGCTCACCGCTCTGGCGGTATCTCTCTGCTCTGCCTTGCCTACCGTTCCAGCGGTTCCTCTCTGCTCTGCTTGTCTACCGCATCTGCGGTTCTGTTCCTGAATCCCAGTTTGTACTGGACCCTATCCAGCCTGCGCTCCAACCTGCTAGTGCCTCCCTGTCTGCACTCCAGCCGTGTTTGCCAGTACCCCCCTGTCTGCATACCAGCCGTGCCTTGCCAGTGCCCTCCTGTCTGCATACCAGCCGTGCTTGCCAGTATCCTCTTGTCTGCACTCCAGCCGTGCCTGCCAATACCCAACTGTCTGTGTGCCAGCCTAACCTGCCCGTTCCTGCATTCCCCGGTGTGGGTCAACAGCTGTGACCGGGGTCTAACCTGGAGTAGCACCTGGTCCCTCTGCTCGGTTCCTCCTTGGTTCACGGAGTCGTTAGCCTCCGTGCGACCTTGGTCGGATCGGGTAGATACTTAGTTATGCCCCTCCAGGCACTCCTCGGTTCATGGTACAGTGGGATCACTAATCACGCTCACGCCAGTCAGTCCAGGCACGAGTGTAACAGTTTTATTTATGTTGTATCGTGTTTGAAGGTTGCCTTTTCCTGATGGCAGGTTTCAGCTCTTTCCAAAGATGCTCAATAGGATTTAGGTCAGGGCTCATAGAAGGCCACTTCAGAATAGTTGAAAGTTTTCCTCTTAGCCGTTCTTGGGTGTTATAAGCTGTGTGTTTTGGGTCAT